>NC_136691.1:10516081-11006081 GCF_947650265.1 Symphodus melops
GGTAGCACAGACACATAGTACTAACACATTAAGGAAAACTAAAAACAAAATGCTATATATGTATATATGTGTATCTATGTATGAATGCAAATAGATATTAAAACGATGCATAAATAAAAACCCAACCACTGTACAATTCAGTTGGTAGGTAAATGGAATAAAACTTCAAAAATGACTCAATTAAGCTTACCGGTATTTATATGATGGTTGAATGAAGTTTCAGGCTTCTTTACACAAAGTGCACATTTTATCCACAAAATCTGTTTATGGTTGGACTTGAATATCAGCAGCTTCCCCTGATCTGCTGTCCACAATCCAAACATCCGAAGCTGCTATAACACTCACACTTCCAAGTGAACTGCAATCAGAGGAGTTGAATGCATACCAACAACTCTTGAAATTCAGCCCAAGACATCTTTTTTTTTTCTTCCCCCTCAGATTGGAGATGGTCAAATGAATTCTCGATAAAATGTTTGCAGGAAAAGGCTTAACACAGACAGTAATGTTGCATTTTTACATGCCGCGCACAGCAGGAAACCTCCAATTTGAGAGAGAACAAGTTTTCCAAAATCACTTTAGTTAATCCGTTCTCAGTCCCGTCTAATGTCTTCTCTCTGGGCTGATATACTCTGCTGGAGTGGAGGTCCAAAGTTGAAATAACTTATGCAACTTACCAAAAGCCACACCAAGTGGTCAGACTGGCGAGCAAAGGGCTTACACTGAAGTGCTCAGCTTTACAGCTGCATGTGTGTGTGTGTGTGTGTGTGTGTGTGGGGGGGGGGTGTTGTCAGAACAGATGAGAATCCAGTGTGGCCACAGCTGGATGTGGAGGAACGTGGGCTGAATATGTGTCACGTCTGCCTCAGAGCTGGCGGAGAGGACTTGTTAAAATCATAACATAAGCAGACATTCAGAAACTGGCAACCAACTCGGAGTAATCTACTGGTGGGATCAAAGCATTTAATGTCATGTAATGCACATGATTTGGGTCAGATGGCTGTGAGGCTTTTTGCTTTAACTGCAGCATGTGTACATTTTAAACCTCAAACATGGGGAGGCTTCCATTTTTAAGGACGATTCACATAAATGTTTTGGGGGGGAAAAAAATGTGTCAGGAAAAAGAGTTTACAAAAAAAGTAAAACTGAGTCATGTAATTTCAAAATGGTCATTTACTTTATCTCACAAATACTGAAATTTTTCTTTCAACAAAACTCCCACATCTGGTTCTCCAGATCAGGGTCATGAAGTGTAAGTTACTGACAACATAAATCACTGTGTACAGTTGATGCACTGGGACATTACTACATCTGGCTGCAGTGTTCAATTCATGTTGCATCATTTCTGGGAGAGCCTACAGAAATGTTTTCACAAAAATTTCTGAGATAAGAGCATACAGTAAGACACAGCTGAGCAGAGCTCCACCGAAAACGTTTTACTGCAACTGTTGACCCACAGATTTTTACAACTTAAACAAGCTTTCCAAATTAAAGTCCTTTTCTTTGTGTAAACGGCATCTAACAATCTACTGGACAGCTTCATGCCGACGTCGTTAATACACGGCTCATGGTGGTGAGGTCAGGATTTCTGTGTGAAACAATAACGGAAGAGCTTGCAGTCGAACACTGAACATAAAGTTGATCATAATGTAGCTGAGTAGTGGAACAAAGCGTGTGATAAGAGAAGAAACAAAAACGATCTCAATGAGGCTGCCAGTAAAAGAGAAGCCAGTTTATCCCTTATCTTAGTTTCACTGGTCAGTCAAGTAATCGCCAACACATGGCGTCACTCTGCAGGAGAGCAGCACTGCTTTGCCAGCTGTTAATGTGGAAACTCACATGCAGACAGGGAAACATTACCATCGTTCATCTCCATTGAAAAAAAAAAGAAAGAAAGAAAGAAAAGAAAAAGGAAATATAAAGCTGATTTAGCGCGCTGCAAAAAGATCATATCCCAGTACCTTTGTGTGTTTTTCTGGAATACCTCAAGAATAACAGGGAGTCAGTGTGATCAAAAAGCAAACAGATGGAGGAATAAAGTCAGTGAACCTGAACGAGGCAGACAGGAAAAAAAGAACAGAGGGAGAAATGATTAAAGAGAAAAAAATCGGGAGGGTGATTTTCAGTAAAGAAAAACACATGAGGAAGGATATTGTGCGGAGGAAGCTGCAGTGACACATTACTTTCCACACCGAAGACAGAGATGGAGTTTAACTTCTTTGTCCCGAGAAGTCTGGGAGAAAAGTCCTGAAGTCACAATGAGGTGATGAAAGTCCCACCAGCACACTTACCTTTCAGACAGAACATGGCTCTTCAGTTATCCCTCCATTTATCCATAAGAAACAAACACGAGCACCGTCCTCTGTTTCTTTCTTTTCTCCGTTTCCTGACTTCCCACCTTCTTTCTTTCCTCTCCTTTCTTCTTCTCTCTCTCTCTCTCTCTCTCTCTCTCTCTACACCACTCGGTCCAAGCGTTCACACATGGACACACAGATCCCGACACACACACTCCTCTCTCCTGCTGCCATCTCTCTCCCTGTCTGTCTCTCCCCTCTCCCCACACATGCACTCACGCTCTGAGTGGCAGCTACCCAACTTCTACACCGCAGGAAAATGCCCCCCCCCCCTCACTCCCCCCAAGCTAACTCTGCTTCCCCTCTCTCTCTCCCTGTATCTCCACCAGGCTGACAACACCCCCTCATCTTTACACTCCATCCAGGTTGAAACTTACAGAGTCAAGACTCGATCCAAAACTGAAGTTTGAGATGCTGTAAGTAGAAGGTAGGTCATTAGGTATACTAAAATTAGACAGAAGAAAATAGTCTCGACAAAAAGTAATGTGTCAAAATTAAATACAAAATGTAAAATACAAGATTACAAAGTTAAATATATCAACCAAAAAAATGGAGGTATAAGGGGACCGTGATCGGACTAAAGATGTAAATGACTAATGACGTTCTTTCTGGGGTTAGCCTTGATAACACAAAATGACACCCACAAACCGAGTGTGAGCCCCGTGGAGGATTGTGATCGTAGAGAATCTGAGCAGTCAGCAGTTCAGAGTGAGGCCGGGGGCCCCGGCTTGAGGCCGAACCATTGTTCCCTGATCAAATATAATCGCTTTAATCCCTCCAATCGACTGTTTGCTATCAGAAGCAGCTACAAGCTCGGTGCATCCCACACAGATGGGAAACAGAACCAAGTCGACAAAAGGTAATTTGTAAATGAAAAAGAAGATTTTGCTTCTATCTTGTGAAACTTTCAGGGGTAACAACAGTGAAACTGATTAGTGTCCATTAGCTAAACTTAGAACACAGTGAATATGTCTGGGCTTTAAAGACGGAGATAAAAGAAGCACAGGACAAAAGTTACATAAAACCTCACAGCTTAAGAAAAAGACAGGATGATGGAAAATACAGTTTTCCAAAGTCTTCCTTCTTCAAACCCTGACAGAAGAGGAAACACTCAGAAGATGAAGCAATCAGAAATCAATACACAATTAGCTCAACAGCACAAGTGTCCAGTGACTGTGGGATTCCAAAATCTAACAATGTGACAATACAGGGTGCGCCAACATCAGGTTTGTTTTACTGGACAACAAGGCTGGACACAAAAAGTCATTGATTTCCAATGACGCTCTGTAATGGCTTCCTCTTACACTACAAAAAACAGCTGCTTACAGAGTTGGTGGAGTTTAAAGGTAAAAGCCGCACAAGTCTCAATAAGTGAGTTGCAATGCAAGACTATTAAAAGCCGTGTTCAGAGCGGTTGTGGAGAGATATTGACGCCCCTGTGACGTCTCGCCTTCACTTTGAATGTCACAGAGGTAGAAAGGGGGAGCAGGTAATCCCCCCTCTCTACTCATCATGTTTACACAAACCAAAACACAACATGAACTCACAGACTAGAACCTCAATGTTACGCTGTTGTGGATTCTCATCCTCCCACCCAAAAGTCCAAAATAGGGTCATATTTATGTAAAAGTTATCTAACAGAAGTAAAGGTATACAGTCCAAGTGTGTGTGTGTGTGTGTGTGTGTGTGTGTGTGTGTGTGTGTGTGTGTGTGTGTGTGTGTGTGTGTGTTATGAACACGATAATCCCACCCCAGTGCTGCTGGCAGGCTGACACGTCTGCCTCAACCAGATGTCACCAATTACTGGCTGATTAGTGTGTGTGTGTGTGTGTGTGTGTGTGTGTGTGTGTGTGTGTGTGTGCGTGTGTGTGTGTGCGTGCGTGCACGTTTGTGTATGAGAGAGAGAGAGAGAGAGAGAGAGAGAGAGAAACTTGGAGCGCCGCTATGAGAGGGATAAAATCTAAATGCAACAAAAACACAGCCCTGAAATAAATAAAATACACACAAAAATGTGCAAATAGCCCCACCCAACCAGGCAATAAAACCAGACTTATCAAACTTGCACCTTAATTGGACGCTGAGTTGGCCACAGTACCTTAAACTAAAACCTTCCCAATAAAAAGTATCTAAAAAAAGACAAAAAAACAACCTTGAGGTAAACCAATGAACTGCTCTCGGAAAAATAGTTAAAAGCACGAAGGTGGAAGTTCTCCCCATTTTAACCAACCAATATTAAAAGCAATGAACTTGACTTATTTAATTTTCAACCTTTTCTTTTTTTTCCTCCGATGACCACGTCATATTAAAGGGAGCATCTACTTCCTGATTCTCACATTAACAGATTCCTTTTGGTTTCGTCTTGTGCGAGAGCTTTGTTGAGTTGGAGAAGTGAGTTTATTGATGATGGTTAAACGCAGCAAAGCGGGATGGATGGAAACAGATAGTCACAGATAAATGAACTGTGTCAACCACAGAGTGTGTGACTTAGAAGTCACATTTTTAGTCAGGTAAAAAATCTTCTGCTGGAAGAAAAATAAAGCTTCTGCTGCTTGTGCTAAAATGGATGAACTCTGATCATTTAATCATGATTCCATGTTATTAAACTGTATGTTTATGAGATGCACTGATTGTGTACTTTTCATCACTTCTATATAAATCTTCACGTCTGTTCTTTTAGCTATGAAATCGGATGTGTATAGATTGTTACTTGCTTCTGCTCTTGAGTTGTTGCTTGGAAATGTCATACAAACTGTGTGTTGCTGATCTTTCCCACAGACGGTGTAAGACTCCCACACTGCCAACATTTCCTCGAACGTTTGACCATGAAAACAAATTCAAGTTTGTTCAGCCTAAAAGCCTTTCTTTTAGAGTCAGCACTGAGGTCTTCTAGTTCGCCAGCATTCAATAGATGCAACACAACAGATACACATCAGCCACTGACATCAGTGGTCTGATTATTTGCTGATTAGCCGATATCTGTGACCAGGACACGTATCAGCCAATACTGATGTTAAACCATCGGTGCATTCCTTACGTCAGTCAAAAGTTTCAAAGGTCAAGAGTGTGTCAAACAAACAAACAAAGACACTTTTTGTTGACTTATTCATTCATCTGAAAATATCTATATAACATTTTTTTAGGGAGGGATTGTGTTCTTGTTTTTTTTTATTTTGAATTGATTTTTTGGAATGTCATTGGAAATGTGTCTATTTCTATTTGTCTGTCTTTGTGGTTACAGACGTCTTCAGGTTAAGTGGTATTCTCATTTTGCAGCTGCAGGTTACAAACACTGCCCTCAGAGGCATTTCAACTAACCACTAGTGTCAACGTCCAAAACACAGCTTTTGTTCGAAAAGAGAGAGACACTCTTGGAGAGCGCTGAATCATTCCTACAGCCTCGTATTAGACAACATATTATCTAAAGCAGTGTTCTGCACAGTGCAACACAAACACAACATGTTGTTACTGTCAGCTGTGGGCTCTGCGTCAGGGCGAGATAAAACTGAATAACGCACGCAGACCAGATCTAAGATTGTTGTAGGAAAAAACGTATCACAGTGAGACACACAATGACAAAGAACCTGAAGTGTAAAACATGTCCTCTCAAGTAAATCACATACTAACATCATGATAGCAAAAAGAAGACACAGAGGGACAAAGACGAGTTGGATTCAAATAGATCATCTCCTTACACATGAAGGCATCATCACAGGTCATATATGTTCAGTATGTGTAGAGACAGATTAGAAAGCCTCATCTCCGGATTGGTAAAACATGAGTGTAAACTATAAACCTAAAGACCTCCATGTGCTCACAATGTAAAGTCCCATCTATCACCTACAACTACAGGCAGGCATGAATGCATCTCATAACACAAAGGTAATAGGATACATACAACATGGTAGAAAACAGTCAGAAAATCAGAGATTTGTTTTTTTTTTTTGTTTTTTATACAAGATAATGAGATTTGATGCAGGCTTAAGTTCAACTATGATGTTTGGCAGGCTCTGTAGGATTTTTGGTATACAGTAAATCCGATCTGGGATCAGCTCATACAGTCATATAAAAGATGTGATGTGGGTCAAAGAGGTAGATGTGACTTACCTGAAAATCGTCAGATCATTGTCAGCACATGGGAGAAAAAGAAAGAGAAAAACAGTTAGAAACAGTTTCATCTTTCATCTTTTGTTGTGCGTTCATGTTGTGTGTAAATTTAGATTAATCTGTAAAATGTGTGTGCGTGTGTGTGTGTGTGTGTGTGTGTGTGTGTGCGTGTGTGCATGCGTATACGCTCTGGGCTGTGAGCCACATCAGCAGATTTCCCAGTTTGTCCTCTAATGAGCATTTGCTGGTTTATACATCTCATCTCCCCCCTGCGGCGAATTGTCATCTGCTAATCTGGGTTTACACATGGACAGCAGAATGATGACCAGTGTGTATCAAGGAGTGTACACAAGGAATAAGTGCATGCAAGGAAGCGTCCAAACTCACAGCATGTGAACGTCCCAACAAAAAGACAGGAAGGAAAGACTTTTCACTTTTCTCAGGTTTATTCAAACTTCACCGTGCACCTCATGTAGACCAAAATGACATAACAGCAAATTTCGCGGCTCGCTCAATAACGGCTTTTATTTTTAGATTTGGCTTCTAAAACACTGGTTTGCTGAGTTATGGCAAATATATAGGTCAACACTTTTCCCCCCCAAAATGTGTAGATTAAGGTCAAAAACATAAAACCACTGTGATACACTGGCACACACTTTCTGCCAAATATTAAGATCCCTCAATCTTCCTATTCGCATGTTAACACGGTGCACGCTGATGAGCCAAGAACGAACATCTCAATGGCTTACATCAGAGTCACGGAGTTCATTTGGAGTGTGGACCGTCTCTGTATCAGAATACAAATCATATCAAAAAGACGAGCCAGCAATTCTGCCCCAAGCCCAACTGTAAGGTCTTAGTTCACTGTGACAACCACGATGTGTGCACGTAGATTGGTTAAGACACAGTGATCAACAGGTTTAATGGAGGGGATTGATCAGGTCAGTCTGTGTCGATGACGAATAGAGGAAGGAAGAGAGGAAGGAAAAGAGGCGTTCATCCGAAAGGCTAACAGATAAATCATTTCTTTTTGTCATGACTTCAGACACAAAAGATCAAGCTAGTTTTTGAAAGAACGAAACTAAAACACTTCACAAAAGAAAAAGCATTTCTTTATTCTTTAGCGAGTAGCTTGCCAGTTTCAGCTTGTGGAACACCTTAGTTACATGTCCCGCGTAAGAAGATGGAGTTATGAAACTTATTTTTCCTGAAATCAATCACAACTCAGTATTTTTAAACCTCAGTTCATTTCAACTTACTCCCGTCTTCACGGGCACAGCCAATCAGAGCTTGTCTAACAGACGGGTCTCTAACACGTGATTGGTTTATAGTAGTCGCAATAGGATGGCTAAACCAACCCCACCAGGAAACACTCACTTGGCAGCCGTTGCCTTAGCAACTGAGGCAAACACCCAACTAGTCAAGCTGGAAGCTGCTCTAAAATTGCAGGTTTTGGAGCCACAGGCCCTCATTTAAGGGCTATATTTAAACACATGCATGGCGTGCGGCTGCCCATGTGTCTTGTAATGGGTCCTGGCAGGCGTGTGGAAACATATCCAGATGTTATAAATACTTCAGGTTCAAACCGAAGACGCTTCCTCTGTGTGGTGTGCACATATACAGTGAGTGTATGATTGTGTCTGAGCTATGGAGGGAATAGTTTTATATTGCCCTGTCTATGACTCTGGACTGGAATTAGCTATAAAAAGATACAGACTGTGTGCGTGACAGAGAAAGGAATAAAAAATGGTGAAAAGTGGGTGAAAAAGCCTTGTTGTTGTTGTTGTTGCTTATTTTATTTATTCACCCTCCGGTGTGTTCTCATGATCTCAAAAACTTGCTGTCAGCTAATATGACTAAATCAATAAACACCCAACTTTACTTCCTGTAAGAATAAACATGTTCATGGTTAACTAAAATATACTGACATCCACTCATTTAAATCTGATGTATGACGCCATACCTCACACATAATCAATGATCATCATTGTCAACAACAATCAAGAAGATGTGCCATTCAGTCACATTGGATAGAAAAGCTTCGCCAAAGACACAACATCAATGAAAGCACCTCCTGATTAAGATGTGGCATATTACATATTTGCCTATAAATCGTATGGAATCCTCCATGAACATACATGGAGGTTAAAGAAATGCAATATTGTTTCTTTGTAATTTTGATCTATCCTGATGCATTTAATGGAGCAAATATTCCCAGTCACATAATCATCAGTCATTCTGTGCCTATATTAGTTGAATCATTATGATGGTTGTATTTTAAGCATATTTAAAGATATCTTCTACATCACGTTTTAAAATAACTTAGATTAGATGAGATGACTTTATTGTCCACCGTGGTGGAAATCTGTCTTTGGCTTCTCCGAAACACAAAAAACACACAGGACAAATTAAAACACTCCACAAAGTACAACAACACCCAATAAAAAAATAGTTGTGCAAACAGGCGACAAAAATAAATAAATAAATAAAATAAAATAAAAATAATACAAAAATAAAACCGCTTTTAAAAAAAATCACGCAATTACGCTCATCCTGGTCTACAGAAATGTTACACAAACGGATGTGATTTTGTTCAATATCTAAAGACAATGACAGCATTTCTAAAATGGTGAGCACTGCGTCTAACCTTTGACTTGAAGAAAAATGTGAGGACTGTCAGACATCCGAGCGATGTGCAGCTCTGAGCTGTTTTCGGAAGAGGGCAGGTTCAGAGGTGACAGAGTGATTGAGAAGGATAGAGACATAAATGACAACTACAGACACAAGCTCTGCATTCCAGAGAAGCCGCAAAATGGACAGTGAGGTAGAACCACATGTCGTTCAGAAACACTTAAAGATGCATGTCAAAATGTGTTTCAGTCATTTCTTAAATATAAACACCCACAACATACCATGCTTGAAACTGTCAGTATTACATGGTGAATATGGGATCGAAAAGGTCTTTGGCATTACTAGACCCATGTGTTAAATGTGATGAAGCCTATTTTTGGTTTCTTACAAACTTTATTAATAATTGCAGACAAAAATACTTCTGGACCCTTCAACCCATGTGAGAAACCTATACTGTCGGTTGTTTGGCTCAGTAGCTAGTTTGAGTTTCTACTCATTAGCCCACATTACCAACATTTGTGGAGTCAGAAAGCTCAAAATCAGTGGCATCCATTTTCATTGCACTTCTGTCAATAAGAAAAAGTCTTCAGAAGCTGAAAGCTCCCTAACAATATCTGAGTATTGATCCTTTTGATAAGTCCACTGAGAGTGAATGATGATTTGTGTTAAACAGACTCTTGCCGTCCCTTGCTGCTAACAGCCAAACAGACCTGCATCTGGTCAGGGTCAGCATTACTGAAGATTAGCGTGTGGCTACAGTAAGCAGCAGCCGAGTCTTTTCCATTTCAGGTGAAGGTTCGACTACAGTTTCAACCATTGTCCCCAGAGTCCTATTGACATCACTGACCAGCTACACGCACACACACACACACACACACAAAACCAATGACATGTTCAATAAATGATGAGGCTCATCTCGTAACACAACACTCCTGATGTAAAGAGAGCAGTATAAATGGGATTTCCTACCTCAGCCAAGATGACGTCCAAACATGAAAGTCGAATGAAAGAAACGGTTGGTCTGACTGAGAAATGTCAGACCCCCCCACACTCCCCTCCCTCCCTTTTCCTGACACCAAACCATTTAGCGGACATCGCCACCAGCCTGTGGCATCACCAAGCCTGTGACATCACTAACTTCCGGCCTGATGCATCTGTGTTTACCTATCGCACACACAAAGTGCTATTTGACCGTCTTAGTGTCCACTGATTCTGGACAACTCGCGCTCACTCTCTATAGCAGCCAGGAAGTGCCAGGGACGTGGAGTCGGAGAACAAGGGGCCATAAAAAGACAGTGACCCACTTCTTGCGTTGCTTGTGCATGTAAACAAGTCATTCACTGGTTTCCTGACGGAGTGTGAGAACAAACATCCATTCTAGAGCATGGTGACAAGTTGGGATGCAGCCAAACTTAACATAGCACATGTAGTTTAATGGTCATTTCCCCAAATGACAGCCAAAATGAAGAGCATTAACAGATACACCATATGTTTCATACATGAGCAAACCTTCTACAAAGGTTGCAAAATATTTGGATTAAAACTGCAAGTGTACAGGAAACCTCTCCACTTTTCATCCATATGCTGTCCAGACTTTCTCCTGCTTGAACACAGTAGGAAATATTCTGGAAAATTCTTCTGAAGCAGGCATGGATAATGTCAGTGTATTCTACTCAGATTGCCATTTTTTCTTGGCTTTTTTTTATGTCATGTGTTGCCTCCCCAAACACACACACACACACACGGAAAAATTCATGCTGTGAGGGACATGTGTGAATAAGAAAGTCTGGAAGATTTCAGGTGCAAGCTGTTTTAAATTTTCGAGAAAAAAAAATGTTCAGGAAGAAAACGGTAGAAGAGCTTGAAATGTGCCTTTCATGCACTTTTTTTTTGTCTGCTCACTCTCACCTATTTTGTGTTGAGGCTTGTACACCCAGTCGTCATCATCACCCTTGTCTCCTTCTGCGGTATGAAGGTGAGTGTGCGAGTACGCGTGACGATGGTGGACGGTGTGGAGCTCACTTTGACTGTGGAAGATTCGACCGTTCTGCCGTGAGAGGTTGGACATGCTCAGCCAGCTGAGAGCTCGGGAAAGACCCGCAGGTTTCTCCTTACGAAAGGAAGCGGACCTCCGGTCTCCCCTCATCCTTATTCAGGGGGAGTAGAGTCCAACACGCGAAGATGTCTGATTGAAACGTCTTTAAACCCAGATTTTGGAACTATAATGATCAGATGTGGATCCTTAGGTTGGATGGAAGATACAAACCTTCTGTTGAGATGATCAGATTCCAAACATCTGAAGGAAGAATCCAACTCCAGCTGCATACGCGTTAAAACACAGATTACTATTCGGAATCAGAATTCAGAAGTTCTTGCCAAAGCCCAGTTTTCTTTTTCATTGGAGGAGGCGTCCTCTCCAGGTAAGAGTCATGAAGTGAAAGTCTGCAACAAACCTCGTTCTCCCTCAGTTATCTCTGTGTCAGAATCCAGACTTGAAAAACGTTTGTTCCATTCTTTTCCTTTGGGTTTAAAGACTCTGGGCATGATTCCCAAACCAAAGAGAGTTAATTATGCAATCAAGCAATCGGCTGTGGCAAACACTCAACTGCTGGCTGGGATGTTCCTTGGTGAGGCATTACAGAGGTTTCCACATCTTAATTAGATACTTTTGAATGACAGTAAGTCATCGGCTGTTGTTTACGGCCATGCATGCCCTTGAGTGCCGTTACCTCCAGTTGTTAGCACACACCAGCTGACACACACTGTCTTAGCGCCAAGCCAGAGCAGCAGGCTCCAGCTTCACTGGGTCTATTCCCAGCCTGATGAAGTTACATGCATACTCAAACACACTCACATGTGGAATCCTCCCGCCAGAAGTTCCAAATGGAGATCCTCTATTATGTTTGTGTGAGTGCAGGAATGCCAAGGGGGAGAAAGAAGACGCCGCTTCTCGGGGCTCCCAAAGAATTTCACCAGACTTCTTGTCAATACCTTTGTTTTGTTTTTTTCTTTTCCCCTCAGGGTTCTATTTTACACCTTCACAGGTGTTTCATCGTCGTCACTGGTGCATGATGAAAAAGTGCACAAAGAACGCTGATGTAGAATAACTCCTGTCTCTTCATTCAGCTCAGTTGATTTGCATGCAGCAAAAAAAAAAAACATCCAGAAGGCGAGCCCACACCTGCTCAACACGTGACGGCACAGACAGGCTGATCAGAAATATACGTGCCGGCGAGGGTTTCCTGGACTCCTCCGGCGTGCAAGTGTATGTGTAAGATTTGACTTTGTGTGTTGTGAGTTCAGAGTTAGGATTACACCCAACCCTAGAAGCCACGGTGCTGTAATATGAGTAAGCCCGTCCCTTCTTCTTTCCCTCCCTCGTTCATTCCCTCTGTTTTTCTGTGATCTTCGCTCTCTGCCCCTCCCCTGACAACCGCTCCTCCCTCTCTTCCTCACACCTTTTTTTTCAACAACTCCTTCTCTTTACTTAACCTTATTGTACTTGTCATCAAAAAAAATAAAAAAACACAGAGAGACTTTTAGGGACAAGCAGTCCAAATTACACAAATCACCATTATTTTAACATAAAGTGTCATTTTCAACAGAACAAATAAATGAGGGGACTGGAAAGCACTACATTCGGCGACTTTTTGAAGCACTTAGCTGTGAGTTTAAATGTATGTTAAGACACTCTGAAACACAGCTGAAATTCTGCCTGAGGTGCTTTAAGCAACGGGTTTAACCACAAATGTAAATGTCACAAATGTCTCACTTGAAAAAGAGTTACTTTTTATTTCTTCTTCTGTTGTTTTTTTTATAGCTGTGTGCACTTTAAAGGTTTTGTTGTACAATTGTATAATCACAATAAAGACATTTTATTTTATTCTAAAGTACCTGAAGTCAACACTGAACAAGACTCAGCAACATGCTGATTAAAAACACAAACGAGGGTGTTTGAGAAAACTGTGCAGCTGTAACATGGGTATGTATGTGTAAAGTGTGACGAATCACACGTACAGTATTTAGCTGCATAGCATGTATGGATGGGACATGTTAAAAAAGGCCAGAGAGGCCCGCAGGGACAAAAACAAAGTCTTTATGAGGTGAGGCAAGAATGTTTGGGAGGCGGAGGTTTTTTACCCACCCATGTGTAACCGCAGAGGGAGTGTGCGACCACCAAGGTGTGTCAATGAGCCAGTGCTGTGTGCTCGTGTGTGTGTGTGTGTGTGTGTGTGTGTGCATGCATTAAGCACAAGTGGAACAGTAAACCCTAATCAGTCCCTTTCACTCTCGTTTCCAGTCGTACAATCTTAATTAGACCTAAAAACAGAAACGTAGAGGAAGTAGCTTCCGTCTAGATGCTAATTTGAAGCCATAACTCCTTGTTGTGGATCCATTACACCGCTGAAAGCTGATCCCAGATGTGTGGAGGGGGTGTGGTGTAAACCTAGACAAGGACCCCAACCTCATTTTCTTTTTCCCTTTAGAGATGAAATCTACCACCTCAGCACTGCGTTTATAAAACTGCCTGCTTCGCTGACACACATGAACAAACGCACGAAAACACACACGCGTGCATGTATTTTTAAGACCTCTGATGACACATAATGGCAGTCCTTCAATTATTAATCTAAATGACTCTACTGTGCAGCGGTAAGGGGATCAGATCACAAGGTATTAAAACATTTAATGAGTGATACAATAACTGGCTTTGATGACAACAATTGTTAACCTCCTGCAGTTCTAACCATCAAGAGGATAAAGAAGAGACACTGAGGGCAAAAAGATGGAGAAACGGCCAGGAGCAGTTGAGTCTATTGATTTCCTCTTTTCAGAAGGAAAAGCTGTTTTACTGCCATAACTCCCAAAGGGAATCGAAAGGTCAAAGTTCATCATAAGAGGTCAGCATCCTGGCTTAACCTCCACCTCTTTTCCATTTCTTAAATCTCCTCGTTTTGATTCCCCTCAAAGCTGCACTCAGACACGAGACAGCAGTTACAATAATCAATGTCTGAATCGATCTCTGAGGTGGACGTGTACAGTAAGAGCTTACGGTCTGCCTACTTCTAATCAGAATTAAAAGATAAGCTTTTCATGTTAACATTTTCTCTACTTTTTAATTATAAGACCATGAACTAGTTTATGTTCTGTAACGTATCATTCGGTACATCCAGCTTATATATCCACCACACTGATGTAAATACAGAGGGAATCGCATCAACCTACTTTAAAAACATGGATTTCTGTTGGAGCTGTTTGCACTCGGACACCTGAAAATGAGTTTAGCAGTAAGAGTCTTGTCGAGTCTTGTTTATGAAGATGAGCTGTTCTGTGGTAAAAGAGACATTAACTGGATATCTGAATTAGACAATAACATTGAGAAACTATGAGGACATATTGAAAGGAACTACAGTTAGAATATAGGGCCAACTTTAACCCTGCATTTTAGTTTTTGTGACGTCAGATTTAAGCTGCATATTAAATCCCTTAAAGTATCCATTGGGACCGCCGTAGAAGTGTCATCTTTAAACGTTGTTGAACAGTAAACCACTCTGGATCAAATGCAGTCACACAGTAATTGAAGTAAAACACATCTAAACAGACCTCGAAGATTCCATCTGCAAAAGCGTCTTTTCAGTTGGGGGCAACACATGTAGCCAAGGAACAAAGGGTGTGACTGACAACAATAACAAGACATTAGAACACAAAACATTAGATTTTATCATTAGAGGCACGAGGCAATGATACGGACCCTGAAGGAGCTGCTGTTTAAACAGGCTGTACAGGCCACGATATTCCTCTCACACATGATAAGACAGGAGACAAAGGAGGGGGACCAGACAATGATGGACTAAACTCAACACTTCAGTCATAATTAAAGCTAAATTATATGAAATCAACAGTTTGGATACAGTGGTTGAAACTGTGCTTTAAACCGCTGATTCTGAAGATAAAACTCATGACTCTAAAAAAAACAAAATCCTGTAATTAAATCAAAATTACGGAGGACTTACTAAGCCAGCCAAAAGATATATCATACTAAATAAACATTTACAACAAAGATGAAAAGAATACATTTCACTCATGCACTGTACACACACACACACACACACACACACACATAAACACTCACTCACACACCCAACACGCTGTCACTGATGGGTGAAACAGACAGGATGTCAGGGTAGTGACATTAGAGCAGTCCAGTTGCCAAGTAACCCAATCAGACTAGAAAGACAAGCGACGAATGAGTACTAACATGACACTGTCACAGAAAGGTAAATAAATAGATAAACTCCAGAGTGAAGATGTGAAAGCAGCGGTCAGTGCATCCAAAAGTCCACAGTTGCCCCTTTATAAAAGCAAACACACACACCAAAGTGTTGGCTGAGTGTGTCTGCCAAATAAGTACTGTCTCGGAGTGTGTGTGTGTGTGTGTGTGTGTGTGTGTGTGTGTGTGTGTGTGTGTGTGTGTGTGTGTGTGTGGTAACACAATCACAGAGCTAGCTAAACACAGGGGTTCTGCTACACCGCAGAGGAAGGCTTTTATTACCAGACAGCGCCCCATATTTACTGAGGCAGTTAGAAAGATGCCGGTGTTTGTTTGTGTTTTTGTCTACATCATGCCATAAGCCACAACTGTTGGTGATTTTCTTTTTGAGAGCGGATTCCCAAAATTAATATTGGCGCAATCAAAAATAGATCTGTGTGAATCACAGTTGGATTGATGTTGAGAAATAAAGGAGCTGAAGTTACGTTATAAGGTATGGTCAAAGGAAAATGTTTAGGCCTGAATAAAAACAGTTAAGTAGGTTACACCTCCTGGGAGGTAATGTAAGTCAACCTGTATGTGTGTGTGTGTGTGTGTGTGTGTGTGTGTGTGTGTGTGTGTGTGTGTGTGTGTGTGTGTGTACACAGTAAGAGCTATATTAGGTTCCTTCAGTAGGTGTTGGAATCTTCCCTGAAGGGCAAAGAGGCCTCTGCTTCTTACTTCGACATCGTCTTGTGAGATACATTATTGTGCCTCAGAGAAGCGTGTGATATTATATACACACGTTCATCTGCTTCAAATCAGAGTTTACCACTATTGTATTATATATGGTTAACGTCAGTGAGATTCACTGACACACTTTGTCTTTCTATAATGTCGTACCATGGTACTCATGGTAAGGCATACATTGTATAGCAGGTATCAGCAAACTCCCTCTTCTTTTTTATTATTAAAACAATAGGGTATGACAGAGAACATTTCCAACAGTAGTAAGAGACATTTGTATGGAAGATGAGAAACATACTGAAAGTAAATGCTTGTTAACCAACTGATCATTAAGGAGCTGTATTTTTAAGACGGCTGACAGTAGTATGGAGTGAGCGGGAAGAGTTCCAATTATATCCTCAATGAAGGAGGGAATGACTTCACTCCAGCAGTGTGAAGGGAAGAGCACTGGCCTGTTTTTGTCATCAAAGTGAGCGGAAGATTGGAACGTTGGCTGTGAGAAAGAAAACCTATAACATCATGTGCAATCATGTGGAAAAACATAAAACGTTTGTCTTCTGTGCTTACACATTTTTCACTTCAATAAATAAGAGTCTCTGATCATCTGGGTAAGTTCAACCAAACCCGTCAGCACTGCAGTGGTGAGCTCACAGTGTGCAGACTGGTGCACAACAGGAAATGGGAAAAAAAAGATCCACAACTGACAGTAGTGCAGTGAGTTTTAATAAAAAACAAAAGGCTAAAACAGTTTTCCCTTTTGCCCGAACTAAAAGTGTCACACAGGAAGAGATGAGACGCTGTATCATATACTCAGACTGCCCTCTTGGTGTCTGCTCCGTATCCTTTTCTTATCTTAACTGTTAGGAGAAGCTCATTATCTACTGTCACCTCATGACTACTGTTTGACCTGAATGCTGACCTCTGAGTGCTGACCTCTAGTTGAACCTGAGAGTTTACCCTTCACCTCTGCTGGCAGCATGCCTGACACAATCGTTTATCTCGCGCTTAATCTCGTCCCCTGACACTGAAGTGTATACCCTGTGTGTTTCTAACGCTCCCTCCTAATCTCATCGACACGTTTAGCTCCTTAATGCAGGTGGTAATATGGGACAGAAACATACGAGGCATAAACAACTATTTAAAGCTCATTTTACAAACGTTTTAATTTAAAACACAGCATGAGGTCTGTTTTTTTCCTTCACTTCATCTTTCAGATGTCATTGACTGTCCTTTGGCAATCCCACATAAATAGGATTATAAAGAGCACCACTGCTTATGAATGCACATTATGCATAATGTTAAATTGCGTTATAGTAGTTTAAGTGTTAGTGGCAACATATAGTGCAGGAGATCTCTTCAGACTCCCATGAGGCTTTGCAAAGGGGTGATGGATCATTCACACTGACAGTAATACACGAGAGACTCTCCTTTCTCATCTCCATGTGGGATTATGTGACATTTCAAAGAAACAAAGATTTGTGAGAGGGGGCACGTTAATGTATAGTGCTTGCATATGTTGTGTGTAGCCTTATGTTCCCACAAGTATTCATATGTGAATGTGTGAGTGTGTGAGTGTACGTACGTGTGTGGAGGACAACTCACTGAGTTAGCCATCTGAGCCCCAGCAGGGTCACTGGAGTCCATCGACTAACCTCATATGTGGCTTGATGCACTTAAACTGCCTCAAAGAATGATGGGAGGTTTGACGGGTGGCGTGAGGTTAACCTTAATCATAATTGTTCAGTATCTCTTTGCAATGAACATGGACCCACACACACACACACACACACACACACACACACACACACACACACACACACACACACACACACACACACACACACACACACACACACACACACACAGAGACAAGGTCACAAGAGGACTATACCCTTCCGCCAACAAAGTCCATCAGTACAAATAAACTGTAATTATGTAACAAAGTTGAAGGAGGAAGCAGATGACAGAGAATAAAAGTGACTCATCTACGACATGATAATAAAAAAATAGGATGAGGGAAAGGGGAGTCACATGGTCTAAGGTAAGCCTATCAGGTTAGCAGCCTAACCTGACCTCTAAGGGGTGGGGCAGGGTGGGGTACAGCAGGGCAGGGAAGTGCTGGTAGCCCAGCAACAGCCCTCTGGTGGTGGATGGAAGTACACAAGGTGGTTGATACAATTTCAATAAAGTCCGTTTAATCCCAGCAATCATTGGGAACACTTCACATAAAGACTTATATTATTATTATTTGACAACTCGTCAGTTTTTAGTTTAAGTTTTTCTTTTACCTATTATGAAGAAAAATGACCATTAACTGCAAAAATGTTTTGCTTTCCTTTGTTATGTAAATACATTAGCTAAATGATTAAAGCATTGGAGATTGTGCTTTGATAGCCAGATTAATATAAAAAAGAGGAAACCCTTCTTAGACTATAAATAAAAACGGCCTGTTTGTTACACATTTTTTATATTTAAACATTCAATGTTTGTAACAATGTAACATTTGTACATGCATATGCATTTAAAGGAGTAAGCCGTGACTTTTTCACATTTTAACAATGAGTATATAAATCCTTTTCATCTTTCACACATTGCTGATGTGTAATGACTATTTTAAACCACAAGGGGACACCATCAGATCGAAGATTCTCTGAGGCGCCTTGGACCTTCAGGTTAAGTGAGCTAGAAAACTCTGTGTACTTTTGTCAGTGTGTTTGTATACACAAACATTACACTGTAAGACTAGAGTCAATAAACACAACACTTGCTCGTGGCCTACAGGGAATTAAGCGTTTTTGTGTACCATGGTTAAGTGCAGAGATACAAATCTTTAGTCATGGTTAACTCTGCTATCTCAAACATTCAAGGCCTATATTTGTCCTCTTTAGAGAAGCCGAGGACACACACACACACACACACACACACACACACACACACACACACACACACACACACACACACACACACACACACACACACACACACACACACACACACACACACACACACACACACACACACACACACACACACACACACACACACACACACAGCATCCTGTGTGGAGGTTTTAGACAGCACCTAATCCCTGTAACCCCTGTAGTCAACTCTTGTCCATTCACTCCAGTCTGAAGACAAATCCCCTCATTCCACTGGCCACGTGCTCCATTATCCCAACATCTATTATTCTAGCAGAAAGTAAGGTGTGTGTGTTGTGTGTGTGTGTGTGTGCGCATGTGCGAACTAGTGTGTGTCACTTAATTCTATTATTCTCCAGTAAAAGCTTCTGGCTTAGTTAGGAGCACCATTCTCAGACACCGCTCTTGTGACTCGTCAATTAAGAATGTGTGTGTGTGTGTGTGTGTGTGTGTGTGTGTGTGTGTGTGTGTGTGTGTGTATGTCTGTGCAGTTCAGCCATAGAGGCAAAGAGAAAAGTGAAGCAGGTATTGACCTTTGACCTTTCTAACTCCTAAAAGCAGCTGACTAAGGGCTTGGGTTTGGTTTAAAAGTAAGTCACATTTGCTTAGTGCAAAAACATGAGCAGAGGTTTGGTCACACATATTTTACAAATGTTATGAACAAACACGCTATCTTGAAAACAAAGAACAAAGTAGCACAGATTAGGTGTGCGACTGTGCGTTTAAGGAACTTATGTTATCATCATGCTGTAGATTGATGAGGTGAGAAGCTTCGTCTCTGTTCTGACACAGAGAGAGAGAGAGAGAGAGAGAGAGAGAGAGAGAGAGAGAGAGAGAGAGAGAGAGAGAGAAAACTGAGAGAGAAGAAAACTGAGAGAGAACAAGAGGGGAAGAGAGAACAACGACTCGATGCCATAGCATGAAAAGAAAAGAAGTTTGAGTAAGGAGTGGCACTATAAGCTTACAAGACAAATTAACTCTTGTAATTTGAGTAGGACACCCACACACACACACACACACACACACACACACACACACACACACACACACACACACACACACACACACACATGCCCAACAGGTCTGCGTCCAGTGGTTGAAGGGGAGAGAGGGTGCGGTCAACTCTGTGCATTCCTGATCAGTCATGCCTGAGTGAAGGAGCTTTTCCAGCAAACCTGAGGCCAGATGTGCATTGAAGCTTTCACGCAGACTTTGGTATTCTTCAAATTATAGACAGGTGGTAAATTCTATAGTGGAAGAAATAGTACTGCCAGTGACCATTTGGAAGAGCAGGGAGAATATTTAAGAGTTAAATGTCTACTTTGAAGTGGCTCTAATTTATCCTCCCAACACTTAGCCTCCTGTCATATAGAAGAAATAGAAAGAGTTGAAGCAGGGTGAAACCTGCAGGCTGAGCGTGCGTCTGTGTGGAGAAGAGAACTGAATGGACGCATGTTGAGAGCTGATAAAAGTCGTATGTAGACAAACTTTAATGTGAGTTAGAAAACATATAATACATAACCAAACATGTTTGGTTCACATTTTCAAACATCTACCACACAGATACAGGCGGAGCACATTTTAAACGTACTGTAAATATTCACTGTCAATCATGTTTTCTTGATGGTGATGATGAGGGCAAAATCAGGATAGAAAATAAATTTCAATTAATCATGAAGGCCTACTGACTAGCTAATAGTTTGTGTCTTTTTCCATTGTTTTTACATATCTCTAGTTAATTACTTTAACCACGTATCCTTTAAGTCAGCTAACAATTCCAACTGTTTATTAATTGTTTTGGGTGAATCAATTCAACTTGTTATCAATCCTAACCCTTCAATCTGCTTATTAGTTCTCCATATCCTGAATTAGGTAGAGAATTAGAGGCGTGCTGGTTGCACTTTTCTCAATGCCACAGTGTTTAACCTGGGCTCATGTAATTCTGACATGTTGCTGAACCTGATTTTCAATCTGCCATAGGATGTGCTCAGTGTGTGCGTTTATATCAAACTTGTGTGGTGACGGCAGTTTGACAAGCAGCTGTTTGAAGGGAAGCACCGATCAGGGCAGAAGAATGTTTAAATGTTACCGCACAGGTTCAGACGTGAATACAAACTCAAACGTTGTAAACGTGCCAATGTGGCCTGCAAACGTACGTCTGCACATTTTACGCTGTCACCATGACACAGACGCATTGACAGACGAGCACCGCAACCTGTTGAAACGTCACTCACATCCAGGTGACAACAGGCGGCTCCACGCTGAATGTGCTGAAGACATTTTCTCCAACGCTCCTAAATTGTCACTGCCAATTATAAGACCTCTTACCATAACATGGATTGCTTTGGTTCTGCATTATACCATCTAATTGTTGTGTTTCACATGTGTTTGAGGGTTTATGTTGTTTAGAGACAGGACAGTCTCTCACACTCTGTTATGGTGATGATGTATAAGAAATACAAACAATAAATATTGACTGTTGTTTAACAGCCCTGGGAACAGTCATTGTCCTTCTTCAGGGTTATTGTCACTAGATAATATGATGAAAAAAAAAAAAAATCTTTTGAACATGTGTTTTTGTTTTAACGTTACTGATGTGCAACCAAAAACAAATCAACCACTCCAGGCCGTGGTTTTCCACAATAAACTGGACTCCCTGGGGAGGGACAGGCTTCGCCTAAAAGGGAGAGGGTTGGAAAGTCAGACAGAGAGCGAAGACAAAGTTCAGCTCATGTGCTGACAGTCAATCTGGCAGCCCACCAGAAACCCAATCAGACGACGCGGCCAGCAAAAGTAAAGGTGCAATAGTCCACAAGTTATTTCTTTGTGTGGGAGTGTGTAGAACCCAAAAAATATAGATGCATTGACAAGAAACTACAAAGAAGACGGCAGAAAAAGTGACGTTTTAATCGGCATGTCCCGGTTTACAGCCTGAGAGGTGTGAGTATTAAACACCATGTGTTTACATGTAAAGTCTTTTAACAAGCACACAGTGAGAGGAGAACGCCAATAAAAAGCAGGATGTGTGAAATAACAGTAGCAGCAGCCTTACTACTGTACAGCTGTGTGTGTGTGTGTGTGTGTGTGTGTGTGTGTGTTCATACTCATCAGAAAGACTTTAAACTCGACAGTCTTCGTGAAACACGCACTCTGTGCTTCCTTTGGCTCTGATTTCAAGAGGAAGACCGTTACAGAAGACTTTAAAACAGTAAGAGGTCGAGTGAGACAGTGAGATGAGAGTGAAAGAAGAAAAGGGAGAGGGACAGCAGTGACAAACAGAAAACGAGAGAGAGAGAGAGAGAGAGAGAGAGCAATAAAGAGAGAGAGAGAGAGAGAGAGAGCGATAAAGAGAGAGAGAGAAAGTGATTGAGACAGAAAACAAAAGACAGCGAGAGTGAGAGACTGAGTAAATTATGCTGATTGAGCAGACGGCAGGCCGACCGTTACCGTGACAATAGGGGCCGACTTTAGGTCTGGCGTTTTGCCCTCTACAGCTGTGAACACACACACACACACACACACACACACACACACACACACACACACACACACACACACACACACACACACACACACACACACACACACACACACACACACACACACACACACACACACACACACACACACACACACACACACACACACACAGTATGCAAACCCATTCGTTATTCTGAGCTCATCCCTCTTATCCAGGCTCATAGCACTACATCAACCGAGCACAAGCCTCCTTTAAATGCTGGACTGACCCCAGCTTTATTTTACAAACATCCACACATCCAAACACACACTAACACACACACATAGATTCTTGTCTGTGCTCCCCCCCCCCCCCCCCCTCCCCTCCCTGCTGGCTTATTTTCTGTATTCCTGATCCAAGAGCGGCTCCCTAAGCAAGTCGTCTTGTCGGTTAGGGATTTAAAGCAGAATCCAGATCAGCAGTTGCTGGCTAGACCAGCTGGCAGACTTGCAGCCGTTACACTCGCAGCGTTTAAGGCACATTAGAGGCGAACCATGAGTGTAATGAGGAGCACGCACACATGGACACACACACTCGTACAATAGATAGGGTCAACATTGAGTGCCCTGGGTCAGACACACCCACACAGAGTGATATAAACAAAGTGGGAGTTCATTCTTTCAATGCTATGATTAGCCACATCACGCCACAAGACATAACACACGCACGTATATAACACACACACACACATATCAGAAATGGAGTTCCCCAAAGATATTCCTCCAACGAGCTGTCGAGAATTTTGGAGCAGAGTTCCAGCTGGACACCCTCCGATTCTCTCCCTCTTTTCGTCTCTCTGTCTCCACGTCCCTTTGTCTCATTTCCCCCTCAGACTGCTTTACTTTGTTTGACGAAACGGACGTTTTATTGACACCTCCAAATAATCCCATCCCAGTTCACATTTTTCACTCACTTTTTTTCTCCCCTATTTCTTAACCTCCGCACTGACTTGTGCAATCTGTCTTTCCTCAAACACACTCGGCCTTTGTGTTTCTGTGTTGAGGGAGTGGAACACAAACTCTCGAGCCCACCTCAAAACCAAAAGCCAAAGGCCACCAGTCGTGGCCACCCACCCTTAGGATGTCGCACCAACACAGTACAGGGCCTTTCCCTCTGTGTGTGTGTGTGTGTGTGTGTGTGTGTGTGTCCGTCTGGTTGGATGCATGTGTCTGAGGCTGCTCACAGCTGTGCGTCTGTGTAAAGGCAGCCATTTGTCTGCGTGTACATTTCACACTGTAATAACTGCATGTGGTTTTCCATTTGCACAGTTCAAATCCAGTTGTATGTTTTATCACCTGCAGCAGGTTTACAAAAAAAGGACAACAGCATCAATCTGTAATGAAAACCCCTTTGCTCCATCTCACAGACATCCTAACACCTCACATGTAGTCGGCGACGAGCCAAAGAATACTATTCTTCAAACTTTAAAAAAAATGAACACGACATGCAGCGCAATCCAAGACCGGTGTTTTGTATTTTCATGCTATCTCATGTTCCATTACGACCCTTTTCTCCTGCAGGGCCTCTGACAGTGTTCAGGCCAGCTTGGGTTTCTGGGAAGAACACCTTCATCACAGCTGGACTCTGTGTTTCACTTGGTTATACATGTGCCTTTGCACTGTATGAGGTTTAAGACTAATCTTTCTCAGGCTGCCGTCCACAGCATATTAAAGTTTCAGCCATCATTTAAATAGCTGTAGTTTACACTGAAGCGACTGATATCTTACCACATTCAAGTACAGAAAACAAATTGATTCAAAAGTGTACTTTCTTATTCTTCGTGCACCCATCTCTTTAACGCTGCTTGACAAACTATTTATAGTCTTCTTGTTGAAGTGGCAACCTGACCTTCAGATTTGCTTTAGCAAAATCAACGAAACACGGGCAGAGAAATCGTGATAATTTTTTAGAATATCAACGCTCGACTACCTTTTCCATAGTGCAAATACATGGTGTCCCAAAATGCCGAAGTGATACAACAAAACAGAATAAAAGCATCCCTGACTTGTGTATCTATGCATTTTAAGTTACTGCAATCAGATAACAAAAGCAGTTAAACGTGAAACAGACTAAACAGACTCTCTGTAATTGTCCAAACAGCAGTAACCCCACTGTAAAAGCTTTTGGGATTACGCCTGATGGCAGAGTTGGGACTTCACTGGTCTAATCTCATGAAAAATCCAGCACCCTGAGGTCACAGTTCAGGCTGTCTGAAAGCCAGGGAAAACCCTTCAGTATTACGTTTTCACTGCATGTGACACACTGAAGACTGACAACAACAATGTGAAGATGAAAAGCAGTCCGAGTGAAAAGAACATGCTGTATCTGCCAACATGTGGTTATGTCAGCAAACAAACAAAAATCCCTTAAATCTCCAGATCTACACAATAAATGGCTCAAAAGAAGCTGGCATACATAGAACAGGCCGTTATTGAAAGGGTTGTTTGAAAGTAAGCAGACTGTACTGTAACAGTGACTCACAAAACCAAGTGAGGGGTACAGATACAATTCAGCCGACAGTGTGAATGTAGTTATTTGTAACCCGTCTTCAAAAACTGTCGGTGCAGTCTCTGAACTTCCCACACGTCTAGACAAGTGTCTCCATCATTAGAGCAACACGCTAGCACTTCAGATTTCCCCACATGAAGGAGGGCTTTGCTTCAGAGTCCAGTAACTGTGCATGGATGTACTCATTCTCAGGGTCACTGACCTTTTAATGGAGCAGGACTGAGTCAGTGTACTTTTATCGCAAGGAAAACAAAAAGCCCTGAAACTTTTGAGCAGTTTTTGTCCAAAAGTGTTTTTAAAAAAAGAGGATTTTTGTATCTTCAAACATTTCTTTATTTGTGTTTTCCATTTATGCTTTTATATGACTTCCGACCTTCTTTAACCAACCGGGACGGAGCAATATTTAGAATGAAAAACCCAACAGGAGGGATCTTTCTAATGTTCAAATCAAAATCTGATCCAACCAAAGTACATCAGTCCTAAAGGCACACAGGCTCAGTTTCATTTTGATCGGCTGTAATAAACCTAATAACGAAAGAGGCATACTTTACAAGTGAAACTCTGAAGAAATTAGTAACATGATGACACATGCACCAATCAGACAGAATAACGTACTGTACTGGTTTCAATTTGATCGATTGACAAAAAGATATTCCAGATCCAAAGTCAAACCTTTTATATATGGAGAAAGAAGGGAAGGTGGGGAAAGGGAACTGCGAGTTCATTAAAGTTTTTTTTTCCCAAGGCTCGTGTAATGAGATGAGATGAGATGGGGGACTTAATAAGCTGTACAGACAGAGATGGGTCTGAATGTAGCCTACAGCACTGCAATGCAAAACCACACTCATATATGCACGACACACACTTAACCTCATTTCAGTGAAGGAAACTCTCGGAGAGCCTGAATAGCCTGAATAATCTATCAATATCAGCCTTCATCAAAACAACAAATTATGCGCTGTCAAATCCAGTTTAAATGAATCTAGATTACTTTCAATTGTTTGATCTATTACTTTTGGATCAATAGGCATCTTCGCACACAGCACTCAACTAAAGCAAGTCTGACCTGCAGTCACTTACCAGAAGCTTCAAACTATTTAGTTCTTTTAGTTATGTGGTCCATTTTAAGATTTAAATACAGTAACAATGATTTTAAAGACTTATTTATTTTGAAATGTATTACAGAACATTCAAATAATCCTGGATAAAACACTTTTTCCTCTCTCTCTAACTCAACAACTTGCAAAGGAACAATAATCTTTACCTGTAAAATTTAAAGAAAATCAAACCGACATGGAAAAAAAAAGTCCCCAAAACAAATTTTAAGAGTGAAATTATCCTTCTTTACGAAAAAATTTTTTCTCTCCACCAACATGATACAGAATCTAAAATATGGGCTCAGACAGTTGGACTGGTTGGACTGGTCACATGTAGCTACAGTCTGCGCTGCAGGCGTAGAGAAAGTATACCAGAGCGATGAGGAGTGATACGGGTCATAGGGGTGTGAGAGCAGGTCAAAGCACTACAGTGAGAAAACACTGAACTGGAGTCGCTGTGGGTGGTTGGCAAAGGCAGTATGGGTGTGTGTTACTGCAACTTCATGTGTGTGTGTGTGTGTGTGTGAGCTATACAAAGACGGAGAGAGGAAAACAGAATGGCGCCTGAGGGCTCTGCATGGTATAGCATTGACAAAACACTGAGGTTAATGATCTCAAACACACACCAGGCACTATTTCCCCTTCTATTCCCACGTCAAGAGGACGACCCTGATGCCTTTTCCACTACTTGAGAGACACACACTTTCTCACACAAGACAAAGTAGGCCTACTGCAAAACCCGTTTTCCTCATTTAACCCCATTCCCAAAGACATTTCCTCCAGCTGTGTGGATTATCACCATAATTCAAATCACTAAATCATCAGTGCTTTGCATCCCTCTCAGTGATTCAGGATATTGGCTTGTGTCTCCAACAGAAGAAGAAAAAAAAAAAAAGAAAGAGAGAAAATTGTGCGAACAGTCTGAGGTCTTCAAGTTTGTTTTTCAAGTCTTATTGAGTCAAGTAAAAGCACTTACCTGTTGAGTTGTACAGCCAAGGTCACAGAGGGGTCAGAAAGAAGATCATGTTGAGAGAAAACAGAAAAGTGACTTTAGTTTCATGAAGCAGAAACTTTTGTTCAAAAACACTTCAAGCTTTTAGATATATAAAAAAAGCTTCACTGGCAGGAAGAAGAGCAAGATGTCTCGACTTTTATGTTGGACTTCAGGTCTGTTTTCCTTTTCCAACAGACCCCAATAATTCAACTGATATCATTTGCAATGGAAGGATTTTATGTTGACAGTTTTACATCAGGCCACCCTTCAGATGCACAGGAGTCATTTCCCTGTGCGCTCTGCTGAGAGTGGGGCTAACGTGGTATCAGCTACACTTCTTATGGAGGACAGTCTTAGAGAAACTGATGAGATTTCCTTTGACATGAAGCGAAAAAGTAGCAGCATGAAGTTCAAGTTGCATGTAACAACAGCGGTGGTTAAGCAATCTACCATTCATGCATTCCTAATGTGGATGTTAACAAATCACATCATAGACAAGCAGCAACCTCCATCCAAAAAAAAAACAACCTGTTTTTACAGCTTACTTACAACCTTATCAGCACTCGTCCGTTTAGGATAAGAGTTGACAACATGTGTGGCAGACCTGACTGACAGGCAGCTGTAGCGTCGCTGTTAATGACAAAGACTCTGCTCCAGCTCTTTGCTTTAACTAGGTTGACCAAAAATTAGGCTGAGACAGCATTTCCAATGTGTGGAGCCTTTAACAGACTTTAAGAGGCTTCTTCAGTGACCAATGGGTGAAGTCACTGAGACTTCGTCCATGTGTATTTACATTCTGTGATCTTGCATGTACTGGACAGGACATGTTACTTTCTAAACTAACAAATTCTCTGGCAACAGATTGAAAGTCTTAACAATAGGTTTTAATAAGAACGCTATGGTCATTTTAATTCATGCCTGATGTGGTCACAAATGTTTCCAGTTTTGGGCAGACAGCTTTGTATTTTAACTCCTTAATCAGATTTGTACTGTTGCACCACATTGCTTTTTTTTTTTTTTTTTTAAAGATTTATTTTTGGGAGAGAGTGGACAGCGTTGGAAATCTGGGAGGGAGAGAGGCCACAGGCTGGAGTCGAACCCGGGCCACCCGCACTGAGGACTATAGCCTCCATACTTGGGGACACAAAGACCAAAACATAAACATTCAAGTCTTTCAATAAAAAGTGAGTTCACGAAGCATCACATTCCCTCCCTCACTTTACAGTCTGAATGTTTTCTTCTTTCACTTACAGGAAAATTTGGTCAACACATGTTTGTTCAAAGTACTTTATGAAGCTATTCTGAATATTTTTGTTTTCAGCATCAAAAGAATATCCCTGCAAGTGTTACTATCCTTTTTGGATTAGCTACAGCATCAGCATTAAGCACGGAACAGTTTTATGAATTCGGGGAATGTTTTGACCACAACAGCATGCCAGTTACAGCTCTTGGCTTTGTTGACACTGAACGTCAGCTGTGACTTTTGTGTCACATGAAGCACAAAAATAAAATCTGTTGAGTGAAATTTAATTTTGATAAGCACCAATACCCCCCAGGAGTGTCTTGGGTATCTGCTGTTTGACGCCTGTATTGCAGAGGGCCTGTTGCAACATGTCTGTTCTCCTAATGCTCGATTATATGACTGAATAGATCAGTGAAATTGTAAGCCAGAAACTAGAGAAGAGCTGTTGAAAAATAAAGAAGTGATGCAGCTGAAAAGGACTTAAACATCCTGTGAGTCATGTCTCTGGAGAAAGAGGAAATGTCGCTTTACTGGCAGTGAGACACAGCTTTGTTTACGTGCTGCTGGTTTTTTAAGTCTGTCGTGATTCCTGAGACATTTCAGAAACCAACTCAAACTTGCTGACGCTTTGAGAATAAATCAAATGAAGGCCAACTGTCAAAGAAAGAATGATGAAGAAACAGACAGAAGAGTGCAGTTAGGACAAAAAAAGCCTCTGGTCACAACTGCAGTATGAGTCAGTGCTCGACAAGGCCGTTCAGACTGATGTGAGGAGGACGGGGTGGGACAGAGGGAGGGAGTGACAAACACATGAATGATTTATTGAACTTAGTCTAAAAATATGTGACGAACAGGATCTTTTTTCTTAATGGCGATCCAGGTAGGAAATCCATCCTACTGTAAGGAGAAGCAATTCAGTATTAACCAAGAGTCAACTTTTACTTTATAAAGCAATCCAACATAAGTAAGATAATATTTAAGATTAAAACAGTTTTTTGATGTATTGTCTATACAGGCAGATTACGGGATACATTCCTTTATAACATAAAAAAGCAAAGAAACTAAATCTAGAGCCAAAAACATTGATTTTTTTTTTTATTGTATTGATTGTTCAATTTTGAGACAGTAGACTTCAAGTTAAGTTCATGAAATAGTTTGTAAATTCTGCTTGGCAACTATGAGTTCGGAAAAAAGTACTAACGTGCGCATCCCTCACCCACTACAGTCGCAGGATAATCTCTGCTAACAGTCGTCTTACAACAGAGACGGACAAACAGCAAAAAATGACAAGAAACTTAAATAATAGAGGTTTTCAAAAAAAGTGCTGTTTAAAAGAAAATCTCCGAAACATAGACAGGAAAAACATGCATTTATTACAACATCAAATCTGAAAGGGAAAATACAATGAATGAAGATGGATGATTAATTAGGTTGTTTTTTTGGGAGAGTGAAATGTTTATGACAGATTGGAGAGAGAAATGTGTTGATGAATACAAGTCCAGCACTGCTAATGAGCACAGTCACACCTCAAGATTAGAGTGGTGGTCAAGGGAGGTGTTGCATTCATGTTTGGTGAAGGTGGTGAGAGAGAGAGAGAGAGAGAGAGAGAGAGAGAGAGAGAGAGAGAGAGAGAGAGAGAGAGAGAGAGAGAGAGAGAGAGAGAGAGAGAGAGAGAGAGAGAGGGAGAGAGAGAGAGGGAGAGAGAGAGAGAGCGAGACAGACAAAGGGCTAGAGAACCTGCTACAGATGAATAAAAGCTCTCCTCCTGCGGCACAAAGGATGGCCAAGCAGTCACATTGTCTTTTATTCAAATTGAAATCACGTCTTATTCTTACAACCCATTTTTGAAACCCTGTTTTTTAGCACATGTACAAATTATGGCTCCAGAAATTAATCTGTTCATTAGGTTGTTCATTTATAAATTCTTTATATCTAATGCAGATAGTCAACCAAAAGTTAGAGTACAAGGAATACTTCATCTTTTCTAATACAATGAAACACAACACTGCCGGAACTATAAAGCCTTAAAGGTTTGTTTTACTTCAGTTGTGACCTGAATAACAGCCTACAAAGTAGCCACAATCAAAACCTCTGCGCTATCATGTCCACTCACTGAGTAACTTGTCACGTCTCCATTTATAAAACATACAAATAAAAACTCATGAATGAACACAGTGCATCTCTCTTCTGTCCTCTGACTTTAGTTATTCAGTGTTTCCAAATATGAAACCCCTCATTAATTATATAATGATACATGTTCAATTATTTAAATGGTGGATTGTTAATAATAACGGCCTGTTACTGTAATATTATCATCCTGTTAGCTATGCCAGCTAAATAAGCTGTGCAACAGAAAAAAAAAGAAAAAAAAAAGCAAATCCTACCTGGTTGTTCTTATCACCGAAAGATCGATCTGACCATCCAAGCTCAAGAACATCAGCACTTTGAACGTCTCTTTGTGCAATGCACGACCTCAACAATGACAAACAGCTGGACCAGTGAACAAAACAGTCTGCAGTGATAAAACATCTGTCAACACAGGCAAAAAGCCAGGGAGCATCACCTGCAGTGACAAGTTGGACCATCTCCATACCATCATCTTTTCTTTTTTTTTTGTTCATACTTCACCAGTCAGCTCATTCAATGAGTCCAGGCTAACTCTTCTCCTCATTACAGACAGAACCCGCTCTTCTTTCCCTGATTCACACTGCTCACACACATGACTCCGTTTTAAGCTCCTCATCTCACCATCAACTTCCAGTGAGTTGGCTGTGAACACATGTGACTGTGTACATGTAATTTGACTTTAAACACACACGCCTACCTTCATAGGGATTGCTCCTTTGCTTCCGGCACCACATCCTGATCCCTTTAACCGGCATCTTTTTTTCTATCTGGTGATCACTACACTGATCCAAACAAAGTATGGCCCCCTAAAAACACCATGGTACTGCTAACCTCATTTTAAAGATGACACACACACACTCACTCACAATCCCACTCTGAAACCTCTGCACTGCCTGGCTGCACGCGTGCAGAGCCCACACACAGGTCGGCCAATCAAAAACCCTGGCACAAAGAAAAGAGGGGTGTGGGTGAGAAGAGGGGGTGATGCATTCAAGGAGGCCCCCTTAACCGGTAACCTTCCAAGGTTGCTACGGTGATGGTATGCTATCTGCAAGTGGCAGTTGTTGCCCGGGCTATGCCTCATGGCCCGTGATCTCTTTTAGTGGGTCCTCAGATCCTTTTCAGTGATCAAGTTGGGGGTCATCTGCACAAGCATACACACAGACTCACACGCACACTTCTGAAACGACTTCTTTGTAGTGCTAAGCTGCTGAGCAATCAAGCCCCAAAAGTGGTCCATTTTAATTGGATCTTAGTCAGCTTGGTAAAGAAGGAGCCTGAAAACTGCTCTCACCTGTTTCATGTAAAAATGTTGCTTTGAGTAGATTTTCTGGTGATATATTGATTTCTTCTAGTTAGCGCTAGGATATGTTTATTGTGTACTCATTTCTCCGGTACTTCATACAGTATGTTCTGACCTGTAGCTCTGCTGTAAAGGATCATCTATCACTCCATCTGTCTATTGTAAAGACAAGGGGGGGACACAGGTATGTTAAGCAGTAGGTGCAAATGGAAAGCTATTTTTTTCTGCTTAAACCTTTTCTAAACTCCACATCAACAAAAATATGTCAAATTTCCTCTTCAAAATCTTGTCTTCTATTTTGCTTTGTCTCTCAGGAACTAACCTGCTGTGACGCATGCTGGGAGGATGTGGAGCCCCCGCAGCTGTGGCCTTGAGGGTTTTAATTCGACAAAAAAAAAAAAAGTTTATAATTGAATCCGTTTTCTTTCTGGCGCTCTTTGGTGTTTTTCCAACCCTGTCCGCTGATGTGATTATGGAGCGCTTTCTCAAACATCACCTGCACTCACAAAGCAACAACTGAACCAGAAACAAGTCTGATCTCTCCAACTTTAACCACACGTATCATCTGCATCGTCATTTTAACTTTTCAACAAAACCAAATCCGACCTACAGTGGGTTTAAAGTATAATTGTGTGAGTGAATAACTTGAAGCATGTGTGCTTACATTGTTTGCCATAATCACAACGTGCAAGCCATCCGGAAACCTTTGGACAATCCCTTTTCCACGGGACTATTCATCACTCCTCATCTACTTTTCCAACCCAGCAGGAAGCAGCAGTGAGAGACGTGTCAAATCCTGCGGCTGGTGACGCTGCTCTGGACGAGGGAACAATCGGAGGGAACAATCGGAGGGCGCTGATTGGATGGGGCAGCTGTCCGATTTGAGAGCATTCTTCCTCTGAGGTCTGAGCCTACGGTCAAGGGTTGGCGGTGAAGGGAGGATGGCGACAGGGACAGGAAATGGAACAGGATATCGTTGACAGCGCCATCTCCCACAGGATGCTGAGAAATGCATCTCTGACAAAGAGTTAGTTTGTGGTTGATGGTCTGAAGTGTGGACTGGGAGGAAAGATTGGCTTAAAACCAACACAAGGTACCAGAAAGAGAAGAGAGAAAATGAAATAAGTTATGTTTGTAAAGATCAGAGGACGCTATAGTGGGTCTATGGAGGGAGATATACTTCTTCCTGACACAGATTTCTCAGTGTAATCTCAGGACAGAGGTTGCAAATTAGCCATGGCTAGAAACGTGTTCACATGGCACCCCATTTTTATTTTACCCACGTTCACGTCAATGTTCATGGAATAAATCAATAAAGTTTAAAAATATATTGGAAATATCTTTGCTAATCTCACTATCCCTAATTCCTTTAACTCTCCTTTTTCAAATTCATCTATGATATGACATTCTCTCTTTTCTCCAGTGTTCGCCACTTCTTTCAGTCTCTCAGCGTAACGTGCACGTTCACCATCTGGTTTGTTCAACAAAAAAGTCCAGGACTGGTAGTCGCACCAGCCTTCACTCTCAAACAAGTCCACGGATCATATGCTTCCTTTCCTACTTCCTTCCTCTTTTCCTTCCTCTGCTCGTTCCCAATGACTGCTCACATTCCCATACCTCAAAGTCTCTCTGGTGAATAACAAAGTTAGTTACACGCTAAAAACAAAAGGCAAACATGAAAATGAAGACAGAGGAGTATAATTTAGCCAAAAACCAAAAAAAAAAAAAAAAAAGCAATTTCAAAAAATAAACAACACGAAAGCCACAAAAATCATCCAAAAACACTCGGCAGGCTAACTGCTGTTAAGGATGTGTCTTTTTTAATTAAAAAAAAACAAAACACGTTTACATACTAACACAAACACAAACATGAAGCTGTGGTTAAATGGGATTGGTCTGCACTGTGAAAACACAGCCAACATGGGCTGCCTTGCATTTTAACTCTGCCCTCACATTGAGGGTGTGTGTATCTATTTTGTGTTCGTGTGAGCAGACTCTTTCCCACACCACTCTGCATTTGGTGCCAAATTCAAACATTAGCAGCATGAGAGAAGTCGACAAGGCCTTCAATCAGACACACATATACACGGGAGGGAATACATGGTGCTGCACAGAGAAACACACACACACACACACACACGCAAATGAAGGAGAAATGTTACCGTGACACCACAGAATAAAAGCAAACAAGATCTTATAAAGCCTCAATCTAATGATTCCTGGTTCAAAGTCACACAAACAAAAATGTTGAAGAAATGGCCACAGTATGAAAAAATGTGGACATTCAATGAAAACGGGAACAACTCTGTCTGATATGTGACATTGAACAAGTGTTTCCGCAGCACGTGGCAGCAGCACTCAGTGTGTTTGTGTGAGTCTGGACAGCATCAGAGAAAAGACAGCGAGAGTGAGAGTGAGTTATCAGTAAATGTCAGCAAACACACCGGAGCAGGGTACACTGACCACACACACACGCGCACACACACACACACACACACACAGAGGCAACACAACTGTGACGCCTCTCAGACTACATGGACAGTGATGGAAACACAACAAGCGAGAGCAATAACAGCTGTGTATGTCTTCACATCGATGAAGGAAATGTCACGTTTACTGAATATTTGTTATAAAGAATGTTTCTAGAAGAAAATGATCAAGGATTATCATCTATGAATTCAGTTATGTGAATGTTTGAACGGTTTTGATTGAATCACACAAAAGGTTTTTCTCAATGTGGAGCCATGTTTCTTTGGAGCAGCATTGGTTCCTGATAGAAAAAGGAAATCCCTCTACAACTCTTCCAACCTAGACTTATCCCTCAGGCCTCTGTTTGGCCTCCTGTTCGGTCCTACACAACAGAAATGTTATCATTGTATCAGGTTGGAGCTCCGCTCTGCCAAAGGAACTTGTTCACTCTTCCTGGATGTGGTAAAGCAATCAATCACAGAGAGAATATTTTGTAGCCAAGAGCCTTACTCATGAAAAAAAGTGCTGGCCTTCTCCTCTGTGATTTATTGTCACTGATTAGCTTTGTGGTGTTCTTTTGCAACGTTGACAGACATTTCAAATAAAGGGCAAAAAAACATCAAGGATGACATTAACAGTTTCATCATCGCCTCGACGATCATCAGGAAACCAAACAAATTAAAGACTGAGGGAGTGAAGCAAGACCGAAAACAATATGTTAGATGAAATTGAGTAAGAAAGATTTCCAGAAGGGTTTCACAATAAATACAGTAGAGAAGAATGTAGAGGCAGACTCGGAAAGAAAGTCATCGTGCTGCAGGAACAACAGTAGATATGATATCAATATCAAGGAAGGCATTTAGGGTTGTTCCTCGCGACTTATGTCTTTGTCAATGAAACCGAAACGTAGTCCAGTAGCCTTCAAAGCCAGAAGCGAGGGTTTGTGATCTGTGTTTCTCCACTTCCTCTCTCCCTGATATCCAAATGTGACTTGACTAAAACAAAAAAATTAAAAAAATGTTGAATATCCTGCTCAATGTTTAAACAATAAAGTGAAAAGAAGAACTAACAAGACTTTAAACACAAAAAAAGACTTAAATGATTTATTGTCAGACTAACATCCAGTTTTTGAGTTAAACTCTGATAAATATGCCTCTTTGGTATAAACATGAGACTTGTGTGTTGTGTATGTTAGGAGTTTTGTGTTTTGCCAATCTCCATAAAAAAATTTTTTTTTAAAAACCGAATAAACCGAGCAGTGAATGACAGAACCAACCTGATTTGATAAACACATTTCTGTGTGCAGTGCAGGTTTACAGTCATCTCTCAATGTGTCCCAAGTCCATGTAGTGTCCCAGTGACCCACAAGGAAAACGAGCCACAGAGTCTGTGTGTGTGTGTGTGTGTGTGTGTGTGTGTGTGTGTGTGTGTGTGTGTGTGTGTGTGTGTGTGTGTGTGTGTGTGTGTGTGTGTCGTACCTTATGCTATTACTAGGTTTGGAGCTGTCTCGGCAGTGCTATGAGAGGCTGATAGATGTGAGCTCGTACAATGGGCTTCTGTGTGAGACTGGCTGATGAGGAGCAGAAATTAAAAAGAGACTGAAAGGAGCAGGGTAACCACACACACACACACACACACACACACACACACACACACACACACACACGAGTGTAAAAGGGGACTCTGTAGTTCAACACATGACTTTAAATAGTGTGGGTGAGTCCATCAGTGCTGATGCAGTTTTAGAGTCTGAGTTTATTCCAGTTTGACTTTAATATTGGCACTTAATTGAAGTATTGAGAACATATTTAGAGGTTACATGATTAAATCCAGTCGGGGGGGGGGGGGGTTAGGGTGTAGTTTGAGTTAGATTATCTTAATTGAATTAAAAAAGTCATTTCATAAAATATTGGGGCGCACTCCTTTAATTGCTCAACATGTGGCTTAGTCAACTACACCCAAAGCAACCAACCAACGCCCTCAAACTTTGGCAGAGCACTAGAAACTATTGGGGCTGAACCAAAACCACAAAAAACTATGTTACATCAAATCCATGATAAAAAAAAAGAAAAAGAAATGTGGACCCCGACTTGGGCAGACCCTGAGCAGAGACAAAGGGATGAGACGAGGAGGAGCGCAAGACAACTGTTTAAACCTCATGTGTTTCCTCCCCGCTCCTGCAATAGCTTCCCCTCCCCTCCCCTCCCACCCCCAACCCACAACCACATGAAAGGCCCACTGGGTTGGGCTCCCATATGGAGAAGTGTGAGTGTGTGTGTGTGTGTGTGTGTGTGTGTGTGTGTGTGTGTGTTAGCTGGTTAAGGGGACTCCTTCAGACCCAATGCCTTCAGCCTTAAGAAGCCAAGCAGACAGCTGTTTTCTTGAGCGCCTCACCTTCTCTTTAACACACACACACACACACACACACACACACACACACACACACACACTCGCCACTTGCTGCCCAATTAGGACACCCAGTTATGTTGTTAGTGGCTGTTTACCATAAACTCCCCTCTTCATCTTGGCCCTTACCCTTCCCCTTCTCACCTCCATCTTGACTGATCTGTGAATTTTCCTCTTCCCCCTTCTCTTCAGCCCCTTAACTCATCTGCAATGTCATATCTATAAGGGGAAAAAAGATTACGAGCCAAATAACACATGGGTGGTAAGATTACGAACAAAACTTCTATAAATGTAGAATTGGGTTTAGAATACTGAAAACCTTAAAACTATGTTAGAGTTCTTCAGATACTTTTTTATAACTGTTCAGGAAACCTGCTATATCTGGGGATATCTAAATTAAGTTTATTCAACCTGACTAGGGGCAAAAAACCGTGATGATTCATAACCTTTGCTTATGAATCATCTATAGAATTTGAAAGTACAGTCCAACATGTGTATTAAAACTTTAATATTAATGTTGCCATGTTTAAAAATCAAAACTGCTCAATGATTCTTTCTCTTTTTGTAAAAACCTTCTTTGTCTTTATCCCAGCTGCCTCAAACACCTCCATTCAATCGTACTATTCTCCCTCACCTTATCCTCCAATTTCCTCTCCCTCCCTCCCTCTTTCTGTCGAGCCGCTGAGTTGTGACTGGTGCAGAATGGTCAGCTTACTGGGAGGGTTTAGGACTGGCCAAGATTCTGTGCGCGTGTTTGTGATTTTAAGCATGTAACTGCACAGCTCTGCCAGAAGGAATTAGCCTCTATTTTCCTCTCTGTGTTGTGAAGAGTGCTGCCTGAAAACACTTTCAAACCAGCTGCATAAAAAAAAAGGGGTGGAGGGGAAGGGAAATGCAATGAGATTGTTAGCAGAGTTAGACTGAGTTGGAACTTTGGCTAAAAATGAAAGGGGGAAAAAAAGGCAAAGAAAGTCCATTTCCATGCATCGGGTCTCTCTTTACTTTTAATATGGCTTGTATTCTTATCTAAATGTTTGACCTATTTGGGAGTTGGGGATGTGTTTGTCTTCTCTTTTGTTTCTTTATAGGGTACATTTTCCCTAAAAGATAAAGCCATTCATTTAAAAACACTTGCCTACATGTCATAGACTTCAATAGTCCTTGCATTTTTGAACTATTTCAATCCTGCAGAATGTTTAAAGTTGAAGCTGTACACATGTAGCCTATATGACAGATGTCTAGTCTTTGATGACATTACTGACATTTACTGTTTTTCATGCACTTGTAATGAGGGCAGACAAATTGAAACTGAAACATAATCCACAATCTAATTACTCCCTGTGACATACGGTCATACAGTAAAGAAGTAAAAGTAACTTTCTTATCCACTTTGTGCCCAGTAATCTTAGTCTGGACAGATTTCATGACATGTGGTGCTTGAAAACAAACGGTCAACACTGACTGATTTTCCATGGGTTAATTCAATCCAGTTTATCTCATAAATGAACTCATAAATTCTTAGACAGGTTTCTACCTTTCCTTTTACTGTGGAGACATTGTGCACATTTTGTTTTTAATCTATGGAAATGAGACCCAGGAATAATTGAAGACAGAGAGAAAGGGAAAGGGTGAAATGATAGCAGGACGTAGAACAAAGAGCAGACTTATTCATAAATGATTGATAAAAGAGAAAGATTGATGGATTTCTCTCTTACCCCCCCGCCCGCCCTGGGGGATCTGACATTTCCATCGAGACCGCTCATCTCTGCCTCAGTCTTTCCACAACAAAGACCCTCAGTCTGATCTTCAGACCTCCAGAGTAACAGGGGCCCAGAGGAGCTCCGCTCCCCAAAGACAGAGAGCCTTTATTGGGCTCCTTAACCTGCTTTCGTACCCCGTCCTCTTCCAGGACATTTGGGCCTAAAGACAAGTTCTCCTGAGAGTCCCAGGAGGTTGAGAGTGGAGTAGACGGGAGGCCCTGACAGGGGGAGATGCAGGAATACATCCCGTTTCAAGCATTAAATGGGGGCACATTCTTGGGCCAGAGGGAGCTTAAGGGGCTGTCTTTTATGTTGGACTGTCATGTTTGATGCTGTGGGCCTCATTGAGGTTAACGAATCATACTTAAGTATGAGTGTTTGTGTTTGTGACAGACAGACAGAGAGTTTAGGAAGGCTGTGAATTGACTAGAAGAAGACAGATCCAAATGATCAGAGTTAAGATAGGCATTGACTTAAGAGCTTTTTTTGCAGTTAGGATTAAGTGGTGTGTAATATTCAGGGATAAACTAGTCTAAGGGGGGACCTATGTATTATAAAATATCTAAATACATTGAACTTTATCAACATGAAACTACATTTCTCTATTGTCAGAGGAAAAGGAAGAACAACTGGTTCTAGAACAAAAAATGGATTAGTAAAACTGAGACTGAAATTACACCTCGAGCAGCATGTCTCCGTTCAGTTACAGAATAAATGCAACTTGACACACAAAACGCTGCGACAAAAAAATGCCCCCTGCTTTGAGCTATGAATGTGATCCTTCCCAAACAGCAGTGTATCCCAAAAGAAAGAAACTTCCAATGACTTCAACCCAGATAACACTCCAGAATAACAGTCACCTGATACACCAGCAGCGCTGCAAACAATGGTTAATATATCATACAGTACTCTTTTCAGAAGGATCATCTCACTGGGGGGGGTGTTGTCTTTTTACAAAATAATTACATTCCTTCATGATCATTTTCATAGGCTTGGTCTAAGAAAATGGATTTGGAGAAACAGCCTTTTTATTTTTCACTTTGCTAATCTATGCATCCCTGGTCATGAATTAGTAACATGGACATGTCCAAACTGGTGGGTTGAAACTGACACAACACTAATCGTTATTTGAACAGCAACGTCTCCTTTTCCTATCTCCCTTGTTGTGAGGATAAAGTGTTTTTTATAGAATGGTTATTATAGTGAAAATATTTTACATTTCTGAACTTTAAATCAAAGAAAAATATCTCTATGAAGAATTTTAAAACCTAGTAATTTAACTTAAAAAACAGTGTGAAAACATGTGAGCCTACTTAAACAGCTATAATGGTCATAGCCTGCTTCACTCACTCAAACATGCAGCCCCAGTCTGTCCAACCACACAAAGACAGAGAAGGTTAAAAACACAGCTGAGTCAATAAACCAGGACTCCAGCCTGCAGTAGCCTCTAAAGCAGACATGCAGGTCAGCTCCCAAAAGGTCTGATCGTTCACATCCCAACACCTACACATCAATCTATCAGTTTCTGTAATGTCTTCAGCGACATTTTTTGGGCAGGTTTTTTATGCATGTTTAATTTCAATATGTGACTAACTAAGTTTGGAGACAATCAAAAATCTCCACGCTGGAGAAGAAAAGTCATGCTGAGCACACCAGGAGCTAAATGTCCTTTTGGGTGCAATCACTCACTGCACTTCCCTGAAGCTTGAATTAAAATGACTCATTTTTTTTTAATATTAGATAACATTTAGAAATGTCAAAATTTATGTAACAGGCAAGTTCTTACTGATATCCATTAATAAACTCTCCACACCCACCTCTTTTCACAGAGCGAACGTTAACACACGTGTACCAACACAGACACACAAACACAGGTTCGGCTAAACTTTCCTGCATTGTCTCCAATTACGGAGCGCAGAAAGCAGGACTGGCCGTGCAGTCTCCAGCGGGGATTTAAGGAGAGATTAACCATTCTTTAGTCATATGAAATGATATTCCTCATAATCCCCATCACTCACTCCTAAAATCCCCTCTCACTGTGTGGCATGGAAGGATCTTTTTGAATGTGCTCTCATGTTCTTCTGAACACACACGCACCTCAGATGTGCGTGTCTGGATACGTCATATCACAATGTATTGACACTGCAAGGGAATGAAAGGAAACGGGTGTGAAAGTCTCCCTAAGTGTAACAATTTTCTTCCAGGTTTTGAGCGATAAACTTGTGAAATGTGTTGACGGAGATAATGCTGATCTCACAGCACGGTGAGTCTGCGTCTGTTCTCTGTGAGAGGGGATGTGTCTGTGCACATGCTGCTAGCAGTCCTTGAACCTCTCTTTCCCCTTCAGGCAGCTTTCATGTTTAATAGGATGAATCAGAATCATGAAAGCACTCCTGGTTCTACCTTTGCAGCGCTTGATGTGTGCATGTCGATGAACGCGTGCGTGCAGCGAGGTGCAGAGGTGACGAAAGATTACGTAAGGAGAGGTTTAAAAGAGACCAAATAAAAGATGGGAAACAGGTAAATGAAAGGCAAAGAAGGAGGAGAGAGAAATATGGTTGTGTGGTTTTAAGACGGCACACACGTTTGCTCTTACATACAACTCTTGAGGTTTTAATGTGGGCTGAACATGACAGCAGATCTTTAGCCAATCATTTGCACACAACACACAGACTGGAGCATGTAATGTAAACAGTTCTTGAGTAATAGACCGTGCCATGGGAAATATGGATGGATGGAAGCTCTAAGGTATACGGGGTTAAAGTTAAGTGATCACATGTACGTGTATACACACACACAGTGAAACGCACAATGGGGTCTCTGTGGATGAAGCAGACGGCGAGAGCTGCTACATAAGAAGATTCAGTCGTCAATGGGGATTCCTCTGCACAGTATGTCATGCTTCACAGCGACGCATGCTTTCACAGACTGAGACGCACACATGCCAAGCACTGTTCTGGAGAGGCCAGCATGAGATAGATGATGAGCCGAAAACCTACTTCAGGCATGGAAGGCCCCACATCACAGCCTTTTTGTTTGGACGTATTAACAGAGAAGATAAAGCAGCAAATAAATAAATGTACAAGTGAAAAGCACGCTGAATTAGGTCGCCAGATAGCCTCAAGTTTATGTTGCCTCAGTGAGCAGCCATGGGTTTGAATCCGACCGTGGCCCTTTGCTGCATGTCATCCCCCGAAGCTCTCCTACAAAGACTCACAGTCTCTCCTCTCCTATCCAATAAAGGCAAAATGATGTAAATATGCAGAATATGTACAAAATATTATGTTTTGGGTTTTTTTTTTTTAAACCTGCTGCATTACTTTACACTGTATCCAAGTGCAGATGTTTGCATATCTCAAGAATAGCAAGTATTTGGTGAATTCATTCTGTTGAACCACGATGCAGACGTGTTTATTGTATGTCAGCTTGTGAGTTCTGCTGCGGGGCTTTGGTATGTATACAGAGTTTATAATAATAACTCAGGTCAACATGTTGACAATGGACTGTTTAACTGTTGGCAGGAATTGAGGACAACAGATTGTGTTGCATTTTTCTGTCACAAACATGCAGAGCACAGGGCAGGGCAAATTGGCCAAGACAAAAAAAAAGGGCAGATTATAATGTCCATCAATACTCCCCCAACCTATTATAAGTTTAAAAGAATCTAACAAATGTACATTTAAGGAGAATTATATTTACTAGTAATCTTGTAGTAATCTATCAATCAGTTGTCGTAAATGTTACAGAACTAAAAAACAGAAGCAACTAACAGATGTTAATGAGAAATAATCTGCCAGTACAAATATAGCCGAAGCCTCGTCCCAGTTTCTCATCTCCCCATGACGAGCAGTAAAGTGCAAACATTCAGCTTAATCCCAAACTCAACTGTACATGGTTTCATGTAGAAACACGACCCTTGATGTGCTCTGGACTCTGCAGTTCTTTGTTGATATTTCCAGGCTGATGTCCACAGTCGTCACGAGCAAGACTACAGGACGTAGCACTCATTGCACTTTGTGTGCATGGGCGTGAGCATCTGTGTGCCTTTCCATGAGTACAGTGGTTAAGTGGCACAAGTGACAGATGTGGCAGAAAATCCCTGTTTATTTTTCCTCTGGCAGTCAAAGAGTTATTGTGTGTGTCTGTGTGTGTGTGTGATTTTGCGTCAGTATTATTGAGTGAGTACAGTGTGTGTTTGGACCTTGAGTGCAGCAAAGTGCTGATGGGGGATAACAATAGGCTTTATGTTCCTGTAAGATGAGCTCCCACCTGCTGCAATGTGTCACCATGTGTCCTGTATGTGTCGTTCTCTCTGTCCGTCAGCCTGTCAGAACACTAAACTGAAATCATACAGGAGGCCTTCATGCTTGCTACACAGCACCTGCTGCAGCCCGTTGTGTTGCGGTGCATGTGGTAAAATCAGAGAACAACTAGAGTGCTCCTTGGAACCACAAAGTCAGTCTGATGATGTATCAAATCTGTAGAAATGCAAACTGACCGCAGAACAAAGCCGATTAAACTTGGAAATGATGAGTAGCGTAACTCAATGATTTTGTATCCTTTTTTTTTTTTTTTTTAAGATTTATTTTTGGCGTTTTTATGCCTTTATTATAGAGGGAGGAAAGTGGATAGGGTCGGAAGGGGGGAGAGAGTGGGGAGAGACATGCGGGAAATGGGCCACAGGCCGGACGCGAACCCGGGCCGCCCGCGCGCGAGGACTGAGCCTCAATACATGGGATCGCGCGCACTGCCGCTGCGCCACCGGCGACCCCTTGATGATTTTGTATCGTAACATTCAAAAGGATGCTGCTCTGAATTAGAGGTGCGCAAAACTGACCAAATTGCTAAACGCTTACGTCCAAAAAATGTGAAAAACTTTAAGGGGAGTGCGCACTGCTACTGGCTTGTTAAAATACACGCAACAATATTTCTGGCAGCCCAAGTCGTGCGAGGACCTCGCGGCTCCGCAGGACTACTGAAGAGGTCTGATCTTCGGGGAACGCTCCGACCACAATCAGTAAGAAACGCCTCGACGGTCGAAGCCTGAATTCGTTTTTTTTTAAAAAACACTTCCCTCTCGATTCCTGCGGAGAGATAAGATGCACTAAAACCAATGAGCAAAACCAAGTGTGCAAAATCACATCAGCAGAGAGAGAGAGAGAGAGAGAGAGATAAGGTCCCCCTTTTAACAGCTTTGTTTAGTGGCTTTGTGTAGTGACATCCATAGAAATCGCCACGTTTAAAAAAAAAAAATAGAAATGCAACATTAACTCATCTTAACATTTAAATAGAACTGACACAAACTCCAGGAACGAAGGCTCCAACATGCTGTCATGAATATCAAACACATTTACACAGACATTAAGAGATCCAAATGTGGAGGAAGATTTAAAGCAGAGAAAAGAGAAGTGTACGGAGCGAGCCAATAACAGACCATAAGAGAGACAGAGAGCAGGAGGAGAGATGAAGGCCGTGCAGACGGCCTCCTTGTCTTTGTTGTGGTCAAAGCGGCAGTGCGAGTGCTGACATCAAAGTGCCGAGGATGGACAGAGATGAGAGAGGAAAGGTCTGGACGCCATATGAAACAACAGGAAGAGACAGAGGTGGCTATATAGGACACAGTGTAAGAGAGAAGGGATGGGAAGAGCGCTTCAAAACAGAGGAAGGAGAGAGGAGAAAAGGGAGACAAAAAGTGAGAGTGGCAGCTGAAACATTACGTCACATCCGTGCACAGTCAGAGCCAAGCTGTGAAAACTTTTGTCAGATGTTGTATAACGACATACAATCTTGAAATTAAGGCATATTGGGAACTAAAGAGCCCCCTTAGTTTATTGTGCATTTCTCTCTCCACGTGCAATACAGATAAATGGGTTTCCCACAGATCCAGGAAGAAGACAAGATAGTGAGAATTTAATCAAAGTTATCTCTCTACTGGTTGGTTGAACCCTGGATTAAATTTACAACTGCCGATTTGCCAATCTGATCGTCCTGTTTCTGGCTCCTCTAAGTGTGTTAACACAGGCACGTGGTCACAGTATATAAGCGCCATGCCCCCCTCCTTCTCAATCACTGTGAATTTTCCTGATTATTTTCCATCTGTGTTCTCACATTAGCTCCTCATGTACGAGAAGACTCGCAAGACAAATTCAAAGTAAGTTGGCTGTGAAAGAATCTGCTGTTTGCATTCACACATTGAGTTTATCAAGAAAACTTCAGGAAGTTTGGAGTTTTGTGCATGTGTGAAAGCACCAATGGTTTGTTTTTGTTTTTGCTTCACCAGATGCCTGGCATGACTTAATTTGCTCAGAAGATGATGTGATAACTATGCAAATTCAAATTTAAAATAAAGAAAAATGCTTCAAACTTTGAAGAAACAAATAAGCGGCATCATCATGTAATGCAGGCAAGATATGACTAATAAAAAAACAAAAACAAACACTGTAGGGTGACACCTGCTGACTTAACACCGCTGCTAAAATCAAGGCTTACATACACACAGGCAATTCTAAATAGCATCTTTCTTACAGTCTCACACAAGCAGCTGGAATCAGGACATTACATGTGATAATCAACAAACATATCTTCTGGTAACAAGAAAAGAAATGCATGATTGATAAATAAAAAAATACAGTGATTTAAGAACAACTTGAATTCATCAGTCATCCCCCCCCTTTCTCTTCTTTCCAATTTCACTCCTCAACAGCCTTGCCAGGGCTGCATGGACATCCTGGGCAGTCCACACAGAAGCGTGAGAGAGTGCAGCTGCATGAATACAGACACACAAGTCAAGTTGGACACAAGTCAGTAGCAATACCCTTCCACTCCTCGGAATGCAAAAGAAGTTTCCCACTCTTGTCCTCTTTTTTTCCCCCCTCCACTCTCTTTACTTCCGTCCCTCTGGACCTCTCTCTCTCTCTCTTTTGTACCCTGTGGGACCAGGTCGACCTCTAGAACCAGACCAGGCTCTTTTGCTGGAACAAACATAGTGAGAACTGCCTTCCCACTGCATAATGACTGATTTCTGTCTATGAATGGTGGAGACCATGGCTTTCCAGAGTGAATAGGGAGACTAGAGTAAACTGAGGTGGGTTAAACAGGGAGTGCATGTGTGTATGCGTGTGTGGCAAACCGGAAAAGAAGGAACAAGATAAACAGCAATTAGTTTATCCAGGCGTGACTGCGCTGTGTTATTGTTTGTCATGTGATGAGAGACCTAACTCAGATCTCATCCATGCAGTGTAGTTTTCTGTCATTATCGTTTTTGTTTATGCACACAAATATATAATATACATAAACATGGATACACAAAAACACACAGGTCCTTGACAAGCACTTGAACATAGCAACACTTAACACACATGATAGCGGGCTACAGCTGAGATCACTGGTCCAAGACGTACTTCTATAAATAAACGTGGGATGAAGGGAAGAATGCACAGACAGTTTGCATCTGTGTCTATGAGAGGAAAGTCAGATGGGAATATGACTGAGATTGTATTTTTCTGGTCTGTGTGTGTGTGTGTGTGTGTGTGTGTGTGTGTGTGTCACAGTCCCACATTAGCAGGTAGCTATTTGGCATCAAGATAACTAACAGGGAGGCCCTATAGTCTCCTCCAACTCCAATTAACCTTCACTAGTTTGACCTACTTTCAACAAATAGAATAATCTCTGTTGCACACAAAGCTATAATTGGAAGAGGAGACTGTTTAACAAACTTCACTCAAAAGTCAAAGCTGACACATATCACTGTGAAGTTACTTAAAGATTCCTTAGCTCGGTTTTAGGAACCTGAAGAAGATGGCGACAAATCTTCTGCCTTTATTTAAAATGGAAGGCGGAGCGAAGGCTGAGGCTTTTTCAAGCAAGTAAATGTCAAAAATAGAGGAAAAGCTTGTTTTGTATTTGCTTTTTTCAAAAACATGCAGGCCAACAAAATATAAAGCATATTGATGGTTTTTTTTTTTTACCATTTTCAATTGCAGCTGTGCAATTCAGCAGCGGTTTTAAAATAGCTTACGTGAAGACTTCTCATCACAGCCACGTTGCACAGTAACACAGTAGTTGTAAATGAGATATGGCTTGGCTACTACTTTTCTTTCCCCAATACTTTAGATGATGTCTTTTTGATCAATTGTTGTTATCAATGATTTCAAATGTATGACTGAGAATCAATTTTAAAATTAAAATAATTTTTGTTTTTCACTTAGATAATTGAGGAACCTTGAGTGGAGCTCAAGCGGTTCCTGGATGACCAAGGTAAAATGTCAACACAGTCCCAGTCAACAAGGCTCAGTTTAACAAAGTGTAATCTATAGAGCAAACCACTGTTCACTGTAAAGTCTATTTGAACTCTCTGTCAGCTGTTAACAGCAGCACACCTCCTTCACTCCGGCATCTCCAACATTTCATTTCAATGTTTCTTCATAAAGGGGCCATGTACAAAATAAAACAGAAAAGTTGCCAAAAACAACAGAGGCAAGACACTTGTTTGGAGCATAAACACCCGAATAATTGCACATAATACAGGCAGCTTCAATCCATTAACCAGCCGGAGCTTCGCTGACCCTCGTTGGCCTGCAACAGCAACCCAAGTCAGTCAAACTTTGTTTAAACTCTTGACTCAGTAAGTGTCAGGTGGTCCCCTCTGAGGCTGGAGAACGACCTCTGACCTGGTGACTAGGACTTCAGCATAAATGGACTGACAGTGGCATGAGACAAACTAAATACACACAGGGAGGAAGATCCCATTTGCCCATCATGTCCTTATTTAAACTGTCCCGGAGGATCGCTCTGACTGCACAGGCAAACAAACAGAAAAACAAGATATTACACACACACACACTCAAGTCACTACGCCCTTCCTTCAATGTCAGTCGCACATAGGGGCCCCTCTTTAGGCCCTTCACCAGTAACAGGATCCACCTTGGGTGGGGGGGAGGGGGTTGGATCAGGAATCCTGCCCCACAGTAGTTGATGACAAAGTGAGCAGGCAGTTAAGTGTTAACATGCAAACTATAGCTGATATAATGATGTAATACATGACTTTCTGGCTAATCAAACACTGCAGAGTCAATATACATAGTGTAATCCTACTGTACACTAAAACTGAAGTACAACAATGTGTAGTAGTATGGTGTTGATTACTACTGAGCAAAGCAGAGAAGGCTGAATGCTATTTAATGTCTGTTTCCATTCATTGTTGCTCATAAATTGATGTAAAACTACTTCACCTGTTTTCCTGTACTATGTCATTTTCAAAGGACTCTGTTCCTGAAGGTCACTCCAAAAAGCCCTCTTTACAAAACAGGTGTTTGTGTTTTAGTGGAAAGAGTTACTGTACATGTATGAATATGAAGTCAGTGCTTGTGTACAGCAGTGCTGGCCTTGGGGCTATGTGGGAGCTGGCAAATACAGATTGCTTAGCAAGTAACACATCGCATTCCAGTCTGCTCGCTCACGCCTCCATTGAAATGACTGGGTGAAGGGCTTAAACTGAGCTAACCTTCAGAAAGGAACTCCCAGCCTCACCTAGGAGTGCCTCAAAGCTTCAACAGGTACAGAACATAAAAACTGTTGAGTCATGCCGTGAGCTAAAACAGGGGATTTGTTAAATGTCTCGAAGCTGTCATGTAGAGAGTACCTCCTTAAACACAGCTCGATGGAGCATCAGACATCACATCCTCCTGTAGCTGGGAGCTGTCTGCTCTGCCTATCTTTTCACTGCAACTGCTTTTTTTCTTCGTTGTCAGTGCGTATGTGTGTGAGAGCTGAGTCAGACCTGAAACGGGCGTATTATAATATGAGGAAGGACAGTGAGAAGGAAACAAAAGACGGTGACACAGAATTTACTTACGCCTTTAAAAACATTTTAAGGAATTTGGGTTTGTCTTTTAAATCTGACACTGCAGCATATTTCTGAGGTAAATTAGATTTAAAAAACAAAGCGGCCAACTCCCTTAACTATTATGTGGGTTCACAAAGTCCCATTACAATGTAGTAAAGGGGAAGCAAAAGGTATATCCGAGCGGATATGTACTCACTTAAAGGCTTTACCAGCTGTCTGTATCATAGCAGACAAAATCACAGGTCTATATCTTTCTATGTTTTTGAGCTGGCTCAGGCGCCACATTCGAGCCTCTGTCTGAGTTAATATTTACCCACTGTGTTTGAGACTACTCCAGGTAGCTTTACAAGGGCAGCCAAACAAATCCCTAAACAATTAAGAGCCAGCACAGGCACCAGGCAAGGAGTATTGATTTTCCATGTATCTTCTAGTTCACCAACTTTGTTTGAAACAGACAGAAGTAAGGGGGGGGGGAGACAGGTCATAAGGCTTCCTGTGATCTTTGTGCCCTTTGAAGACTGAAACACAGATGGTGACGACGCTGAGTGGAAATCCATCATCTCTGACAGGGCTCCACTTCCACATTACCATAAGCCTGAATCAAGACAAACAACAGCATGTGTTTGGAGTGGACACCAGCCACTCCTCCCTGGTTCTTTCACTGGGTAAAAGGGCTGACAGTAACCTTGGACATGACCAGCATCTCTGCAAACAACATACTTCATATTTTGAGAGAGCAGCAAATAAGTTAAAGTCAGATTTCACCAATAAAACATGAAATGTCAGTGGATCTTATTATAATGACACATGTTAATGGGGCTATAGCTTTCACACTTTAGACTCACACACATGAAACTAGCCCCCAGCACTGCAGACTTACGGATTTTGATGTTCTTGGGATCAAACTTGCGGACTTCACATTGCAGTCGTTGCAGTCGCCCCTGAATCCTGCAGGATCTTCTGAACACCATCCCTGCCTCCATCTCGATGCCAAGGAAGATGTCGCCGGCATGTCGAGAAAGGTCGGAAAGTTGGTGAATGATGTTGGTCAATGTGTGACAGCCGACCTCGTCCAGTGACGAGAACAAGACGGGTTTTCGAAGTTTACGCCTCCCGGTTTCTTCCCCCGGTATCCTGCACTCCCTCGCCGGTAACCGACTCACACGCCGCGGCTCGATGCTCCTCTGGTGAAAGGGCATGTTTATTTCATACCAATAACTCCAGCCGGAACGAAAAGTCTCCAAGCATTTAAAAAAAAAACCCTTACAGATTCTAAACTAATCCAAGACGCATTGCCTCTACGACTGTTATGATTTGCGAGTGAGTAAAATCCTTCAATCCCGCCATATTTGTGTTTTTCAAAGCATGGGACTTTGTGCTGCTGTACACTGGAGACGTTGCCTCCCAAAGTCTATTCAAATTCAACCAGACAAGAGCACAGGCTGCAGAGAAAAGAAAAAAAAACACACACACAAGGAAAAGTAGGAAAGGTACGAATAAAAACCTGGAAAATACTACAACCACCTGTAGCAACTGGATCCGGAGTCACGCACAAAGAGACTTTACCTGACTCCCCTCTGGATCGGTCTGATGGAAAACCTGGACCGGATCTCTCTCCCACACGGAACAGGAACTACTGAGACCACCAACGAGGGAAAAAAAGGAAAACATGGCCACTATTTTACTCATACACTTTCGTGAAATGAAATTCACTTATGTGTTCTTTAGTATTATAAAATTTTAATTAAGATAATAAATACTGGATAACACTAATAAATAGGCCTTTTCAGCTTTAAAGTCAAAGGTCCTTCACTTCATTTCAAGAAGCTAAGGAAGAATAGAAACTTATATTCACTAAGAGAGCTATTTTTGAGTAAAATATTTAAAATACTAATTATTAAAATAATGTAAAATTTTGAATTACTTCAATAACTTACATGTAATGGTACCAGTGACGTTCGAGTTAGCTAACATGTTGCTTTAAGTTTTTTTCCCCTCTCTTTTATTTGGTGTTATTTATTTTTCGAAATAAAACAATAAAATTAAAACTAAGCTAAGAGTAAGCTTGCTAGCTTCCAGTTACCATGCAAAAATCCTGATGAGTAGGCATTATTTATTGTATCTGGTGACTATTGAGCAGCATGAACAATTACCTTTTTTTCAGATATTTTTGCAATGAACAACAAAACAACAGTTCACTTTGCTTCCATATAAAGTGCGTTTTAAGCAACATGGCCTTGTAAAATAAACCCAGTACATCACATTTTGTCTGTGATTTATCTCTGTGTTTCACTTAAGAGGAATGTTTGTCCAAGGCCTGAGTCCAGTCCAATGCCTGTCATTCCCTTCACTGCTCTTTAAGATCCGAAGAGCAAAGCCTCACCATGAAAGCACACCCTTTGAATATTATACATCCAGTTGTCATTAAGTGTCGCTTTAGTATTTAATGCGCCCTCTGGTGTCTTCAAGTCAACACAGGGTGCTTCAAGTAGTTAATATTAGTTTATTTCTGCTGAACATAAAATATCTCTCATGAGCACCAGGAAAATAATGAAAACACAACATTGTCCGGACTCATGTTACTTAATATAGCCACACACCATCCATATATGTCCAATGAGCAATATACCCAACTTTCCTGACGGGAAAGCAGCATGAGGATGACACATTCACCGCTGCTGGAAAGAGGAACCAAGAAGTTGTGTACAAGGCCGTTTTCGTTGTTTTGCATACAAACAAAATGACATCCTTCTTCTTAATCCAATGTTATTTTATGATAAAAAAAAAAAGTCTTCTATTTATGCACTACTAGTTTTCTTTTCAGCAAGAAAACCAAATTTACATTTTGCACAGTAGAAATTGTAATTAACCTCAGCAGGAAAAGCACTGGTGTATCTAATGAATCAATGGCCTATCAATATTTAAATGTCCAAAAAAAAGCTTCAATTTGTTCATCAATTTTTTTTGCAGTGACATCAAAAAAGTTGTTCAGAAAAAAAAGGATATTAGCAATGTTTGTGATTCTTTTTTTATTTTATTTGGCAATAAATTAATCAAAGGTTTGACTGTATAAAATGAAGACACGATGCAGGAAGAAAAAATAGACACACTGCCAAACAGTAGAGATGAACATAATTTTAATCAAGATTAAATATATGCCCAAAAAGACCTTCCAACTCACAAGAGATCCCAACAGGTTAAAACAATACAAAAAGATGAGCGTTTCGGTCTGTCATGTCAATAGAGTTTTACAGTTTAATACCTCCTACGAGTTTTGGACTTTCATTCGGGGTAAAATGTATACGTAAATCTCATTCATCATATTTTACAGTGCATTGATTCTCAAAAAGCATAGCCTTCTTCCACTTTTAAAAACCCAAACATAAACTCATTTATAGAACTATTTACATACAAGGCTTGAACACGTCTGCACAAACTGTTTGGTGAGCAATAAGAAACGAAAGAATAATAAACATCTGAACAAATGGTGACTTTCTTAACTTTATGGCTTAGTTAAGCCTTACATAGTGACACTTGTTAAATAGATCACTGAATGATAGGAAGCAGGAGTGGCCTTTAATTAAATAATATGATTAACATTTAACAAGGTCATTAACAGATTAATCAACTTGCAGGTTATTCCACCTGTCTTTAAAGTTTGGTTGCATACACAAATAAAAATGTACAAATACAACTCAATGAAAGGTTTAAGTGAAACCAAATGTCTCTGACACCTGCTGAACCCCATGTTCATAATGCACCTGGGTGTTTTGTACACAAAGCGTGTGAAACTGAGCAACAATGGATCGAACGCGTGACATCAAATGAAAAGTTCCAACACACGGAGATGTCAAAAGTGAGCAAGTAAGCAGCCACGTCACGAAAACAAGTCTACATCACCTCAGTTTATTCATGTTCACTTAGATGAGATGACAACAAATTCATTTATAACAGGAGGAGAATGGCATCAACAGTGTCATTTACGTCATTGTTGCTGGATGCATGAGATGTAACAGTGTGTTATGACCTCCGAATATGACATTTGTATTATTGTTAGGTGTCTCGACAGACAGAACAATAACTACAAAAAAAAATGCCAGGTAATAATAATATACATCCATCTCAATACTGGCTCCTTCTTTAAATATATCATTGCAACTGATGAGCAAATGGTGCTGATAATCTAATTATTTAAATTTAGTAACACTTTTGTAAATATGTGTTGAGGCAACGGCTTATATTGGAAGATAATAAACAGCAGGGATGAAGAAAAAAAATCTGTACTAGGATGGAAAAACACATTTATTGGTTTTTGTTGTTTTTATTTTCCAAACGCTAAAAGGTCAATAACTTTTCCATGAGTTATTGTTATATTTGCTTCTTCATTTGGAGTTCATCCTAAACTATGTCCTTCATACATTTTGCCAACAAGAACAAATATGCTCCCAGTGCACTGTGGCTAACAGACTGTATAAAGAAATCAAGGTGGAACATTGTTTTAGATGTAGGACTTTGCACAAATGTGCTCTTTGTCTTTTAGCTCTTTCTTTTTCCCATGATGACTTGAGAGAATTTAATGGACAACAGTTTTAAGAAGAAGAAAAATGACGACATTTGTTTTGGATGATGTACAAAATGTGTGAGTGAGACTTGGTCAAGACCAGAAGCTCTCTATGGAACAGAGGCATTGTGTTATAAAGAACATTTGCAGTATCATTTGATTTTCTACATTTTGTCATTTGTGGTATCAACAGCCACCATACAGGAAACCCTGGCTAAGAAAGTGTTGGACTCAGCGCAGGGTTTCCTTCCACGGTTATGAAAGCATCACTCAGGGCAGAAGCAGCAACAAGGCCACGTTTGACAGTGTCGAGTTGGAGCGGTGACAAAAGAGGAGCCCAGGGTAAAGAGTGGTGAAATACATGAGAGCAAAAAGTCCTACAGCTTGGTCTATATGAGCGGAACAAGGACAGGCGGTGAATACACAACCGAATGCACACCACTCCTCCTCCAAAGGCTCGATGACAGGCTCTAGCATGGGTGTATGTTGGGACACGCATACACACACACACACACACACACACACATCAGTCCAAACTCAAAAATTAGGCTCCAGATGTGTCTCTTTGTCACCCTCTGGTGGTTTTGTCCAGAATACATCTGCTATCACTCAGCTGAACACACACACACACACACACATATATATATATATGAACATACACACTCCTTGGCTCCCCCTGCATCAGTATTCAGGCTTATCTGGTGTAGTAGACTCTGTAGTAGACACTCTTCGAGCGCCAAAGTGAATAGGAGTTGTCAAACTTGAGCAGGTAGACTCCACGGCCGGGGTACTGATGGCTGCCTGCGTACACCTCCTCATGACAGTCCCGCCGGTACACCGGCACAATCTCATCCACCTGGGGCTTACCTGCCTCTTTCTTGGCCTTCTCCTCCTCGTTGGGAGGATCACCTGAGGACATGACAAGGACATGAGTCTGATCTATTTGAAAGCACACACACAAGGCTCCTTTCAACAGGGTTACGATAATAATGCAAAGTAATGCTATCATTGAAAAAAAAAAAAGTAAACATTTTTTAAAATCTACGAAACAGAGAAGTGTGTGTGTGTGTGTGTGTGTGTGTATATATTCTCGTTGTTAACCGTTGGGCATCATAATTCAAGTCCAAATGTCATGACATAACATCATAAATAACACACCATAATAAACTACTTCAGGAAGAGATTCTTAATTGTTGGATTGAGTTTTGAACACAACTTGCAAACTACCAAAAGAGCTTTGCAAGAGTCATGACAGAGAGTGGCTCAATCTCCTGCACACAACACAGATCGTTTTTACACTCAGATAAATACTGTACATAACTTCTGACTAAGCAGACTTGTTCAACTGGCATATCTGTCAAAGAGCTGCTCTTTACATTCAATCCAACCAACAAAACGCAAAACAAGGCCAAATTCATCCGCAAATTTAAGGCCTTCAAATTTGTCAACATACTGCAAAAAACTTCTATTCACGCTTTGGCTCCAACCAAGAAAAAACACAAATAGGTCTTCCTCCTCCTGAGGACAGTTTACGAGGTGTTTCGCTGTGGTGTAGGCTCGTTCTTAAATATAAGATAAGAGTAAAACATGTCTTACAAAACTAGTTATTCATCTCTTCATGGTCCAATGACTAACAGAAACTAATTGAGAAAACAATGGAGGCTGACTACTTTTATGATCCAGATAGTATGCTAAGGAAAGACTATTATCAGCGATCAGATGACAGATATCCGTTTTGCATATCTTTTGTTTAAATCACATGACCACATTATGGAGGGGAAATATACATCTACATTTAGGGGCTCCTAAATCTTGTTTAGGGGCTCCTAAATCTTGTTTAGGGGATTATTGTATACAGGGGGGGGGGGGGGGGGGGGGGACAGCGGGTGTGTATTGTAACTAATGTCTTGTGTCCTGCCTGTCTGTATACTGCTACTGGATGCCTTGAGTTTCCCTTGGGATCAATAAAGTATCTATCTATCTATCTATCTATCTATCTATCTATCTATCTATCTATCCATCTATCTACACACAGAGCATCGCAGGACGTTCGACAAAACATTTTAAAGCAGATATATTCTCCAGAAGCAGTGTTTAGAACAACTATCATACCTAAAAACAGTCATATCAGAACACTGCCTTAGGCTCACACAGACTTCACACCCACGACTCACCTTCCTCTTCCTCGTCCTCATCACTGGACTCTGACACGTGCACACTGACGGAAGCAGAAGCAGCATCTGTCCACTCGAAGAAGACTCCGAAGCCGATGTCATAATAGTCCGTGGCAAACTCCCAGAACAGGTAAGAGCCCTCCTCGTGAGTGGGCACACGCACTGTTACCACCTCGCCGCGCCCCACTGTGATCACGCTGTCGGCGTCCTGACGGATTTTCTCCTTGAAGTCCTTGATCTGTGGCCGCGTCCACATGGAGGGAGCCGCTATCACTGGAGGGGAGTCTGCTGTGAAGAAGGAAAAGTCACTGATTACAACCTGCCAACACAGTCAGCTTAAAGTGGTTCTACATTCTGGAAATTTCCAATTCCAAATCATTTATATCATAACAGCATGAACTGAATTGTATACCTAGCTAGCCTTAACAAACAAGGCATGTCTGTCTTCAGTTTATACAAAAAGATTCACTCAATTTAGGATGTAGGTTTTCAATTTAAGGCTTTGTTTGCTTTGGTTTTTCAGTTCGCAGTGTGTGGTTTGAACTATGGCTAAGCAAGCAGACTATCATGTATCACTTGTTCCTGCTTCTCTCCTCTGTGCCCTCCAGGTCACATCAACAAGGACACAGCAGATAAGAATCAGGTTTCAATTTTGCTATAAGGCTTTGTTTGTTTCACAAAACTTCCTCTTGTTCCCTGCAGCTATTAGCAGCACACCATGGAGAGTGTTGAGTCTTTCTACATGATGTCACCTCCTGTGGTTTAGGTTTTCTTAAGACACACATTAACGGCCTGCTAACCTAATAAAGGCCCGTTCTCTGAGACCTCCTCTGCTGGCTCAGGCTCCGGCTCGCGATCCATGCTTTCCGAGTACGAGTCTGACTGGCCTCCATTGACCGTAGGACCTTCGTCGCCCACAGGTGGGGAAGCCGCACACAGTGGTCCTGCTGCTGAGGCGGCCATGGTTTCGCCACTGTTGAAACAGTTTGATTCCAGAGTGCCCTGCACCGCCGGATCAGCCTGCAGCTGCTTCTGTAAGGCCGCCTGGAACCAAAGGAAAACAAACACTGCCTAAACGTGGAAAACGCAACATATGGATCTAAACAAAGAATGTGATGTCTCCTCTCAGGCTCCCGTCTTCATCTGATTCCATTTTAAGGCACGAGACATAATCCATGAAACTGCAGTCCTGGTGAGGTTCTGACCACCAACCTGTTGCTGGGCCAGCTGGACCTGGTAGAGCTGCTGCATATACTGCTGGTAGTGCTGCTCCTGTAGCTGACGGATGAGACCCAGCTGCTGCTCTGGGTTGTTTGGGTACTGCTGAGCAGCATACTGTTGGAACTGTACCGCTGTCTGAGCATTCAAGGCTGCCATGATCTGTTGTCTGTAAAAGAAAGTACAAGAGGTGGTTGGAGGAGGAGACAACGGTGGACGGTCGTAACTTTGATGGGCTTTTAACATCGAGAGAATATTTACAGACGGACAGAAGCCGCCACACATACTTCTGCTGCTCAACACGTAGTCGCTCCTCTTCTGCTTGTCTCCTTTCCTCCTCCTCTCTCCTAAGCCTCTCTTCCTCCTCAAGCCTCCGTCTTTCCTCCTCCTGCCTTTGTCGCTCCCTCTCCTCTTCTTCCTGCCGCTGACGCTCCTCTTCTTCTTTCCTACGAACGAGCAAAGTCACAAATTCACATTCACAGTTGTGCGGGAAATATTTGTCTTGCTGCTTCACACTTTCTGCATCTAAGACAAAGTGAAAACAGTCCGTAGATAGTCGCTGTGACGGAGGGATCCGTCTGCAGGGCGTAGGGGGGGAAAAAAAGGGACCCCCTACCTTCTCCTCTCTTGCTCCTCCTTTTCGATCTTGTGTGAGATGACGTAGGGAGCAAAGAGAGTGCAGCACTTGTTCAGCATCTTTACAAACTCCACCATGGCATCCTCCTTCTCCATGTTGCCCAGAGAGGCCCACTCTTTCCTGCACACAGAGGGAGAAAGAAGGGGAGGATGGACAGATAGTAGAGGAAGCTGTGTAGCAATTCTAACTACTATGTTTTAACATAAAGAAACAAGGATAACCTCCTCCTCTCCTTTTTTATTTTATTTTTTTACAATTGCAACCATCTTCTTTCATCTAAGTGTGAATTGGGAATGTATGCATTTGGGAAACTTTAAATAATTTGTATGTACAATTAACATTTGTCAGTGAAACAAGTGATCCCTTTGATAACATTTTGATGCATAAAAGTGACTTGTAATGTGACTATATATTATATATGTGACTATATATATTTATAATTTGTGTGCAGATTTCCTGAGAAACAGCTAAATTGCAGGCACGGTTCAAAGGTCACACACATACAGATGTCTCGGGGTGTTTACCTGCGGTCGTTTCCCAGGACATCAAAGAAGCCAACCTCTGGTGAAGCATCTGGATTATAAGGGCCCAGTAACACCAGCTTGTGCAGAGCTACCAATCGAAGCTTCTCCTCATAAGTCGGGTGGAAGGCCTTGCCATCTTTATCTGGGAACAGCACGATGTAATCGATGAGTTTAAATCCCTTTTGTTTTATTTATTCAAGCAGTAAAAAGCATCTTACATCTTCAACAAGGTAGGGTAGCTTGCGAGGTTTATCACGTTCTCGTTTCAGGAGCATTCACTCAGAGTTCAGTGAACCAAAGACATGAACAATAACTTAGCCAGATCACTGTAATCCTACTGAAACCCTTGAGGTGAGGCAGGAACCAGATCAATAAAAACAAGTTACTAAATTGGACCTAACCCTGACTGACTACAAATACATTGCACAGATTACAGTTGCACTACAGAGCAACCAGGCCCAACCTGTTTGCACAGTCTTAACAATAGATATTTCCTGATAAAACAGCACAAGAGCCGAGTGTTGAAATAGCGTATACATGTCCCTGACAACACACTCTACAGCTTGATATAATACGCTATTCATGGGATTAATAATTTAAATTATGACAGATAGAATAATGTACTTGGATACAGTCTGCTGGTTTCACCTGCTGTGTCTGGACAAATGTTATAAGGGCTTAACAGATGAGAACTGACTAACTTGGTTCTTGTAGCTCCAATTTTACAACCGATCTGCTTTCTGCAAAGTCAATAATGTTTAAGTGACACTGGTGTGAGGAATTATTTATTCAGACTGTTGTGGTTAAAAAAAATATATCCCTTCCAGTTTGCATGCATGGATGTACAAATGATCCATTGGAATGTTTTCCTGTATTTCCTGAAAAACACTGGTAGCAGCAACAACAAGGGAGTGTTAGAGGACCAGGCTCATGGTCACTCTGTGAGCCTGAGAAGGGAAGCTTTAAGCATTAGAATTAATTGGTTATTATGAGGACATGGATCTCTGGCAAATAGACGTCTAACTTCAAAACTAGCACAGCAAGGAACAGAGAAAGATACGTCAGGCTGGCTGTCAAACAGTCTTAATCTGCAGCAGTGCCAGGGTAGGCAGGGCGTGTTTGGCTCCCAAACAAATCATTATGAGCCACCATCCACTTAAGGAGGGCTGGTTTATGACATTAAAGACTCGTTCATGAGTTGATTGAGCAGACTCAGAACAAACCAAAAGACAGAAGCACAGCAGGGAGATGCAGCCAGGCAAACAGCGTGCTGAGAGTGGGCTATACTCGGGTGTGCCCTGGTTGTTTGGCCTCTACTATCTGGCTAATAGCATTAGCTTTGTAGCTAATGTAGCTTTCTGACAGCAGCATATCCCCGGCGGTGACAGCAAACAGCTAATGTTAGCGTCTCACATTGGATCCCTCGGTTCGCAATCTAGAAGTTTCCATGCTCTCACAGCTGTAAGAGAATAACACACGTCAAGTACCTTTGAAGAATTTAAGGCCCATTCCGTAGAGCTCATGCAAAGGAAAGCCCCATTTGCTCTCTATGGCAGATTTGGCAGACTCTCCATCTTCGTGTTCGGCGGCACCCGGCGTGTCGGCCTCTGGTGCCTCGGGGCCGGACTCCGGTTCTTCCACCGGGGCCTGCTCGCCCTCCGGGTCGGGACTGAGGGTGAGGCCATCGATGGAAACTTCGAGCCGGCTGGAAGTAGCGCTGTCGAGGTCGCCGCTCTGAACCTCTGTCGCCATCATGTAGACTGTCAGCTGAAGCGGCCACGTACCTACTTCCGTTTAGACTCGGCGGAAGTTCCGGGAGATATTTTCTACGTAAAAGCTGAATAATGACGACGCTTTTACCGAGCGAGGGTGCAGAAAACACGATTTTGTTTCCACTCAGGACTGTAATAGAACTAAACCTTTGCTAATAGCTGTGTGTTTAAGGGAGAAAAAAAAGCATACATTGTGAAAAGTGTGATTGTGTTTGAAGCTGTAATCTTCATTCACATCACTATGGCAACGCTTTTAAAATGTACATTTAGCAGTTTTCTCAGTGACCGCTTGAATCACACATGCAAGCAGAACAAAATGAACTACATAAGAAATACATTTAAAAAAAAACTAATTGAAAAGTTAAAATGAAAATTAAACTTTATTTGAATAATGTGAAAAGACAATGACTTGAGGGAATCACATTTACAACTTTTAATAGATATTTTAGACCATAACATTTGTTCACACACGTACATATAAAGGTTATGATATTGTTGCACAGCTTAAAAGATATAAATCCATGCTGTGTTAAAACACATGGTGAACCATTAACTTGCTTCTACTCCTTGGGGACAATACACAATGACTGGACTCATAATAAATAACCATTAAACAGCTGATATTTTAACATATACCTGCAGAGTTGTGAGGATAAATCGCCTGTCTGTCTGCTGGTTAATTGTATAGTGGTTTAACTGTGGGTTAAAATGCCTTCAGACTAGGTGTGAATATGCTTTTGTGTGTGTCTACAAAGTCAGCTGCCAATTGGAAATGGCTGGTACTTTTTGAGCTATTTGATGTATGGAAGTTAAAGGGATCCTTCACCCATTTGCATGAAGCTGTGTGTATCATTAGAAACATGGTAGTAGTGTTGAATGGTCGTGAATCCAACCCTCATTTTGCCCTGAGACGAGAAAAATATGTTTTTCGTTGCTTGAAAGTTTTCTTCATGTGATGCAATATGACGCTTTTTGCATCACATGAAGAAAACTTTCAAGCAAAGAAAAACACATTTTTCTCGTCTCAGGACAAAATGAGGGTTGGATTCATGACCATTCAACACCACTACTATGTTTCTAATGATACACAGCTTCATGTAAATGGGTGAAGGATCCCTTTAAGTGTGTTAACTACAAAATACCTGATTTAACTAAGGAAAGCATTCATCCAAATAACTAAAATAAGACATCACTATCACAGTCTTCAAGCTAAAAAAATCTGTTATGATTCTGAAATACCAGCAACAGTGTGTTTTCATTTTCACCATTATTGATTTTAGCTAAGAAATGTTCATGCCACAGAAAAATATATGAGGCTTTTAGGGCTCATTTTAGATCAAGCTCTGGATTTTCTGACATTTTACTTTCACAAAGATCAGGAACTTGAACCCCTGATTTTAGCATAGCTATCTGCTCTGTACACGCAGGCAATACCCAATTAGGGCCCTAAGACAAAGCCGCCTTTGAACTACGAACGTCTGTATCAACATCAGGCACATTCTAGATAAACGATGCTGTGAATGTCAGAGTCCAGAGATCAAAAAGAACTGTAGTGGTTGTTGAGAATTGATACAATGGCTGTCAGGACCTTTTTACACAGATAAACATTAACAAACCTTGACTCAGTTTGCCAAAAGAAAAATCTACAACTCAATTAAAACACAGTTACATAAGGAGTTATATGAGTGAAGCTGCAGTAGAAGTGAAGCAATCACTTCATATTGCAAAGCCATGTGACCCCACACCCAAAACGAAAAAATAACTATTGTCAAAAATAAAATCACAAATCTATTTGGATTATTTTCCAATCGTGTTCAAATATGTGTGAACAAATTAGTGTGTCTGTGTTGTAACTGAACTATTGACTTGATCCCCCTCTGAGTCAAATGAAGGTGACCCATTCAGTATCAAGTGCCCACTCCAGAGGGCGTTTGAACTCAGATTTGTGTATTGACATGGACTTTGTTGTCACTAAATGAGGCAGGAAGCAAAATTTCCTACACACATTAGAGGGGCTGACATCTAAACACCTAGATATTTGAAAATCTGAGACATCGTTGATAGCTAAGCCTAAGGAAACATTTCTGGAGAGAAAATTAAACCATGCTGCAGATTCAGAGTCAATGAAAGAGGTAAATATAATTGTATATGGAACAAGTTGTCACATATATTAGGAAAATATTTATTTATTTTGTGCATTTGTCCAACTTTATTATAATGTAATTGTAACCGCACTCATCTGGCTGGTTCAATGATTAGACACACTATGTTGTGTGTAACTTGTATTTAATTATGCATACAGATTCCATAAACACATTAATATTAGCCCTTTGACTTTCAAAACGTGTCTTTTGTACATTTGAAAATGTGTTTACATTTGTTTTAAAGATCTACAAGACGTTCATGCATGTTAGACAAATGCAACTGTTCTTGTAATAAAAATATTAAGTTTCAAGTGTAAAACTGATTGAAAATATAGGGTTTGTTTAAAAAAAAAGGATGAATATATGAGGTAAAAAAATAAACTACAAATTGTATAAAAAAAAAGAGAGAGCCAAAAAGAGAAAAGGAAAAGAAGTTTATACTTTCTGCCACATGACACGAAATATCACTGAAGATGAACAAACAGAAAAATGTGTTGCTTTGTGTTATACATTCGACAGATCTTGGGAGGCCGAGGAAATGGCAGCTCTCGACAGCAGCTCCTTGAGGGCTACAAGTCCATTATTGCTTTATCCATGCCAAAGAGGATAAATGTTTTCACTGCTGATGTGTATTGAGCTTGCAGATTCTATTAAAACCCCTATATAGAGACCTGCGGCCGCTACAGCGTCCCAGGTGTGAGGCTTTCACACCTCGCGCGGCCTGCAGACGTCTGAAGTCGCTGCACGGCTGCTGCAGTGCCAGCCGGCCCTGATGGTCGCCCCATTCACACGTATCGGCAGCAGAACCTTTGATCGCGGGGGGTATTTAAACCCAGTGGGCGCACGGGTTTCAAATTTAGTCAGTCTGTGGAGATTAGACAGTAGGGATCATGTCTTCAGTTCATGGGAATATGCGCGTCGGTGAGCTGAATCCTTTCCAGATGTATCACGAAGGAGCTCTGCAGATGAGCAGCACGGTGAACCCAGGTTGGTCAAAACTACATTTTTAAATCTGAAACTTTTTTTTTGGGGGGGGGGGGGGGGGACAAAAGGAATGCCTGCATCGTGGTTCTGAGTAGACGGTGACACTGCAGCTCGTTTTGTGCGTAATTTACGCACAAGTGACGCGTCTGTGATCCAAAGTCACGTAACCATTGTGTGTTTTTATTTCCAGATTTCGGAGCCACAAATTTTACAAACTACTTCAGCTCTTCAAACTCAGTACAAAGGGCGGATAAATGCGTAGCAATCCTGACCCACAGAAGGAAGAGGACTAACTTCACCCAGCAGCAGATTGAGGTGCTGGAGAAAGTTTACTCTGACACCAAATATCCTGATATCTACCTGCGAGAGAAGCTGGAGGCGCTGACCGGGCTACCCGAGTCCAGAATTCAGGTAATGACACTGTTAAATCCCAACCACGATGTCTGACCCAAACATGTGGTAGGATTTTATTCAATATTTCCTTCGCATTCTTATATTTGTTTTGTTTATTCTTCCCCATAAAATACAAGGTGTGGTTTCAGAACAGAAGGGCGAAATCTCGTCGTCAAGTTGGGTCATCGGTGTCCATGAAGGTCGCCAACACGCCTGCAGCTGGATCCTTCAGTCAAATCCAGAGCAGACTGGTAACAGAAAAAGGTATTCTTCACACAGCAAATACACGTACATATGGTGTGCTTCGATTGAGTTTAAAATTATAATTATTAAAATTATTTTTTATAGTATGTTTTTTTTTTTTAAATCTCTTGTTGTAGTTTTTAGAATCAAGTCAAGTGCATTTGCGATGAAAAGGGCAATTGCAAATTAAATATCCTTTTTGGTTCATCTCTAATTTGTATTTATTGCTTCACCTTTGCATTCCTCCTCTTTCAGTTTTTGACAATCAGACAACTGAGGCCCACAGGACAGCAGGCTTTGGACTAGAGGACTGTTTCAGACCCACAATGCACCAGAACAGAGAAGATACTCACAGGACCAGCATGCCCACCAACCCCAGCAGCAGCTACGAGCAACCGCCTCTGTCCTGCGTCTACGACAAAGACGGAACCAGAGTGAAGCCTGAGCAGATGCAACGACACGAGCTGAGTGTGAACGTGCCCTGCTGTAACGTGCACCTGTATCCCAAAGAGAACGAGAGTCAACATGCCAACATGACAGAAAGCCAAGGTTCAAAGGTCCTGGTGGAATATGACAATTTCCCTCCAAACAAGACCATTGGGCCGGAGATGAAGGTTGTGATTCCTCCCATCCCGAACCAGAATAACTTCAGCAGGTCGTCACCAAAGGAGAATGGATGCCAAATTCAATATCCACACATGGGGAGTAGAGGGGACAGGTTCAGTCACTTCTCCCCACTCCATGGCACTGAAGCACAGGACTTCACTGACTCAGACTCCGACTGGGAAAACGAGGCCATGGCCAGCTTTGGTGGCTTCTTGTGATGTATGAAGAGATAAACATACAGTATCTCATAAGAGACAGTCTATGTAAAAGGAGGAATTTGTATTTATTGTAAAATAGTTATAAATCTGTAAAAACAAATGTGATAAAAAATCTTGGGTTTAATATGTAAATAAAAAAAACTAAAGATTTGAGACCGAACCGTGCTTTGCAATATTGTTTAATATAAAAAAGACAAACATTTATACACAACTGCCCTCAGACACTCACATATACAACTTTACAAAACTGAAAAAGGAGATTCTCTTGGGGAAAATGGTTGAACGGCTTTCAGAGGTTACATCAGTGATGCAGGCTTAGTGTGTGTGTTTGCATGCGTGTGTTTGCATGTGTGTGTGTGTGTGTGGTGCAGCAACAGCCATGCCTATATGGAAAAGCTAAGATAACCTTAGGGAGTAAAAGGCATCCAAACCATAGAGTTTTCCTTTATAAAAATACCAAAATCTCTTTTCAGTGCACACAAAATTACAAAAGCCATTTCTGATTACACAGCAGAAATGTTGACAAAGTCCTAATAATCAGATATTTTACAATTATCTACAAAAAAAACAACACATTTTATAAAACATTCTTTAGTCTCCCTGTGCTTACCGTCAGTGGAGCGAGAGAACACAACTCTTAACAGGGGAACTCTTTACAGGTAGGAAAATATTGTTTCAGAACCATACTCCCCTACTCGAAAATAAATAAATCTGTAAGAAACGATGTTTGGCACATTAAACCAATAAATAGCTGTGAGAGTTTGGAGATGAGAGTTCGTTTGTGGCAATAAGTTGAGAGACTTTCAGGTTTGTGTTTGATGTGTGCACAAACATTTTCATACAATAAAATGTGTGGGTAAAATACACAACATCATCCCTCAGCACACAGTTATATGAATATCTGTGATGGCAAAGAACTTCTTTTATTTTTTTGTTGCAGTTTTTAAAGAGTTCAGGTGACAGCACCATCTCAAAGAGACCACAAACCTCTGTGTGAATGTACCTGTCTGTGTGTGTGTGTGTGTGTGTGTGTGTGTGTGTGCGAGATATTCGGATGATGTAGGGTCTCAGACTGCATTAGTGTTGTTGGCGGAAAATGCATGCAGGTTGCCCAGCTGACTTAGACCGCTCTGGATGTGTGCCACGTGGATCTCCACATTATTCTGGAAGCAACTGTGAAAAAAACAGACGAGACGACGGTAAAAGAAATGCGTGATTAAAGACTAAGACGATCACTAAATGGAGGTTTGACAAGGATGTGTTGTGTGCCAAACGTTTGGATAGAAACACGGAAAAACTTTTTACCTGAGGTTGGAGGGATCAATCGATGCCTTGATATCATTAAGGGAGTCTGTCAGAGATTTAAACTCAAAAGAATTCAAGTCTCCGCCATCTGCCAAACACTGAAGCAAGAACACAAACAATAAATTATATTTTTTATCTAAGTGCATAAATGAGTTGATGAAGAAGTTCACAGCACACATACATAAACATGCATGGTAAAAAGATTTGAACTTGTATGGTGCTTTTCTAGTATTCAGACTACTCAAAAGGACTTTTACACTATCCGACAAAGCGATCCATTCACACACACTGACGGCAGAGGCTGCTATGTAATGTATCCATCCCATTCATACACATCCAGACGCTGCAGATGAAGCAGTGGGAGCAACTTGAGGGTTAAGCGCTTGCCCAAGGACCGGTCCCTCAACTTCCCAGTTGAGAGACAACTGACTCTAGCCCTGAACTACAGCTGCCCCTTGTACCTAAACGTAGTAACACCCTGGTGGCTCCTCCCTGTTCTTCATTCACATATCCTCTACCTTGATCTGTAGCAGCAGAGCGGTGAGACGGGATATGAGGTGTGTCAGGCCGGGGTTTGAGACATTCTGCTGTCCGTCCTTCAGTGAGCTGTTCATCTGCACCATCTGCTGGGCCTCGTCTTCACAGCGCCGCCGCAGCTCTGTGGGATGGTCGACTGGAACCATGCCCTGATCGGGAGCAAGCTGGGCAGAGACACGGATGAGTTCGATTTTGATGCTTGCCGAAAAGAATAAAAGGGCCACTGAACTGATGTCGACGTCTAACTTTGTCTTAGAATTCTGAGACAAAAAGTGATCAGTCAGTGGCCCCTAATCCTCTTTATAGATGCTGGAAAATGTTGGAACAGGTCATAAAAAGCTCCATGTTGGTGTAAGAATGTTACTGGAGTGAATCAGTTGACTAACCTCACAGCAGAACTGCTGAACTTCATGAAGCACTTTGTTGAGATCCTTATTGAGCTGTTCGAGCTCAAGCACTGTGGTGGCATATCGTTTCTGAAAGTCTAGGTCGATGGGCATCGAATAAGCCTTCTGAAAACCAAAAAACAATCACAGTTTCAACTGACTGTTTGTTATGTGCGTCTCATGTACATGAATCATTTTGAATGTACTGTACCATTTTTTCAGCCTCTGTGTTCATTTCTTTCAAGTGCTTGATGTGCTCTTTCTTTATCATGAGGATCTTGGACAACCTTGTCTAGTCATTCAAAAAATACAGATGAGTTAGGGAAATCCTAGGATATCCTCAGATATTTTATTTTTTTATTTAACAGGAAGTTCATTTACCACTTGGACAAGGAATTTAACAGGAAATCCTCCCAGAGTATCTCCCTCAGCTCCGGGCAGTTTGTTCCTCCATGGTGACTGGTTTATGAGAGGGTCATTGTCCTGTCAGATAAAAAAATGATATTGATAAAGAGTAACAAAAAAAGTAGTTTGTTTTGTTTTTGCATATGCTGTTATGTGACCACTATATTAAAACATTGATTTTATCATTTGTTTTCTTAAAAATGAAAGCGTTAACTAATTCAAGGAGAGAAATTAAACCTCTGTTCTTCATCCGGTTAAATGATGACTGTGATGACTCGATTCAACATTCTAATCCAACAACTGAATATCAGAACTTCAGATACTTTTAATATGCATTATTTACAAACTCCCTGTGCTAGAAAAGCTCAACAGAACGCTTTCTGAGTCAGCAGCTGCTTTCCCCAAAGTAGCTTCACTTTCAAATAAATCCTAAACCTCTGGGATGACGCAGCATATTCCATTCATGTCTAAAGTACCATGAGCACAGGAGTGGTAGCGGATGGATAAGGCCCTCTGGGCGGAGTCGTGAGGTTCTGCATGTAGCGGGATGCTCGATGCTTCTGGGCAAAGGCTGTAATAGGCATGGTCTCATTGGGCTCATTGCTCTGGAAAACAATCACAATCACAATCACATGTGAAAAAAAAATATATATATATATCTTCAAACTGCTTTGTACAGATATAGCACATCTATGACTTATTCCAGTTTTACAGGGTGCATTTCAGTGAGTGTAAACGTTCTAGCAATAGTCAATAGTCTGCGCACAGACTCCTCTGCAGTTCTTACCAGAACTTCGTAGTCAGGCACAGTGTGAGTTCCCAAGCCACTGCGGTCAAAGGTTACACGATATGTTGCAGCGCTGGTATCCACTGCATCGATCTGCCCGGTGAACAAGCCATCATGGACACCTCGGAGTCGAGCTAATGAACAAATACAGAAAAATAATAATAAATAAATTAATCCGTTTGCGTTGGGATATCCTTACTTGCCCCAATGTGTGAAGAATTTTTTTTAATGGTTCTTTTCGTTTCCTTCATAGTCGTGAAAATGTTTGATCAACGCTCCAGCACATTTTACTACTGGTTGTCTGTAATGAAAGACACCAACCATCTTGTATATCAGGTAAACTAGCTGTAGTGTGTGTACATTTCCGACACCTTACCAGTGACTTTGGTTCCTATGATGAGTGGCAGGGGGATTTCATCTGGAAGGTCTTTGCAGTTTGACACGTCAGACAGTTTTCTTTGCTGCAGCAGACGCATCTTCTGCCTTTTCTGTCTCAGCGCTGTCCGCTCCTCGTCAAAGAACGCAGACGAACACCTGGATGGGACAAGTTACAGCGCTTAGTGATCATATCTTTAAAGAAAAAAAACATCACGCACTTAAATGTTAGACCAACATAATGAAGGAAAAGCTTTTAGACGGCAGCATACCGTCTGGGTTTCCCCATCAGTCTCCTGATTGTTCCCCATTCTACCCGCGTTAACTTCCTTGTTTTCAGGTTGGGGAAAGACTCCTTTAGACACAGGCAGAATTCATTGTCCCCCTCAAAGAGAGGTCTGAAAAAGAAATGGATTTATCAGAGGGAAACCCACAACATGGTTCAAACTTCAAATGTTCTGCTTTGTAAAGATCGGGTAAAGTTGCCACTCTTCTACAGCTGGCCCTTCAAATCCTGTTCTGTTATTACACATGCTAAACATTTTAACACTTAAAAACATTCCTCTTTTTTTTCCTTTCAAAATTCATTGTTTTCTGAAGAAAGTGAAAGGGAGACTTTACTTGTCGATATTGGAATAGAACCATTCGTAGATGCACCATTTGTGAGCTTTTGGTAGTTTAAGGAGATTTCTCAATCTCAGCCCTATTTTCTGGGATGCCTTCTTATCCGGTGTCACCACATTTGAAAATTTCTGCAAGAAAAAAAAAACAAAAAATAAATAAATTGAAAAACAGTCATTCCTGATGGAAGTATTGTACATATAAATGTTTGCTGAACTGTATCAAATGAAACAAAAACTAGAAATGCATTTAATGGTGATAGCAGACACAATCTCATTCATCCTTCAGCTACAGAGCAGGCTGAAGAATGAAACATGTCATTTCCCAAAAAGTTTCCCTCAGAGACATTAGTAACTACTTCATTCTCACAAGGCTTTCTAAGTTTTAACCTCTTGCTTTGCCCCTCTGGCTTAACAAATAATCAGCAGCTCGAGCTCTTCTCAATACCACAATCTGCTACTTTTATCTCACAACGTAGCAGCACAGTTGTTTTTGGATACACCCTGCATGTATTTCTCTTTTAAAAGCTCCAGTAAATTCAATAAGAAAAAACCAAAAAAAAAAAACATTGCCTCACATTAGAAGCTTACTACGGGCATTGATTGTCCACTTCTAGTTGATTAAAAACTAGAGTTGTTAGCTAAAAAGGCATTAATCACATCTGCTGGTGGCCATGCTCGAAATGCACTCTCCGCCTTACTTTCGGTCGACTGAACGACAGGTTGAGCTCTGGAGTGGGTCAGAAGCCTCCTGACAAACCACTATGACGTGCCCGCTTGTCAGTTAGGTCCTCTACTCACCTTTTGTTAAGAACGCTTTTCTTCATACAATCAAAAATGATTAGTTATCAAAAAACTCATCTCCCATACACCTTTCTGGACTAACCAGACCATATAGTTTTTTTTTTTTTTTTCAACCAGGCTGTAAGCATGTTGATTTCTGCTGAAAGACTGTTTTTTTTTTTTTTTTTTTTTTTTTTTAAATGGGTGTGTATGTGACTTCCGGTGCTTCTGAATCCAGCATCAGGCTGGATTTTGCACTTTAGCATTAGCTCCATTTTTCTAACACGAGGAGATGCAGCCTGTTTAGAACCTTTGGTCTAAAAATTTCTTAATTTTCTTTTTAAAAGTAACGTACTCTTAGCTTAACTCAATTGTATATCAAACATGATTAAATCATTGCATTAATGATGATCAAACATTGGATTTCTCCAATCATTTCTAAAATAATAAAAACGACCCTAGTTTTCACCTGCGGTGTGGTGGAGACCCTCTGGCTCCTCCGAGGGGACCTGGAAGGGAGACGCTGCTGGGGTTGCTCATCCTCCTCCCGAAACAAGCGGCTTCTCTTTGAGCTCCGCGTGGGCTGCAAGGACAAAATAGGAAAGGTTGGTGGGGGGGGAGAGAGAAATCAGACCAATTGCAGGTGAACTTCATGGTCTTTTTTAAAACTTGTAATGCTGTTAGAAGGGAGCTTTGTTCGTGTCGCTCTTACCGTGTCCATAGTGAGGGAGGACTGCCTGCCCCGGGTGTTGTGAGCTCTTGGGAAGTTGTTCTTTTCATTCAGAGTGTTGGACAAACTCCCCTCTGTAAAAACAAAACAAAACATACTTCTTTAGAACTGTGTAAGGACACCTAGTAAACAAATACTTAAAACGGCATTCAAATGAATTTTCTAGAGACTGGGATTAGAAAGGATTCATTGTTTACATTTTATCTAAAATGTAACATATGGTGTTGCATGGAACTGTACGCGTATTGATAAAGTGTGTAAGGCCACTCAATCAATAACGTAAGATTCCAGAACACCTCCGATCAGAAAAAGCCTAAAAGCCAGGGAACAGACAGCAGACAAGACAAAAATCTGAAACAGGATCCTCTTCAATTGCAGAGTGATTTTGGGCAAGGAATTGTGACTTCCCGTATCCAGTCATAGATGTAATTGCCAGGAACAAATGTACAGAAAGATTATACAGCTAAAAAAATACTGCCCACATACCTTTTAGACTGACAAGTGCCTCTGCAGAGGAGCCTGGGGAAGAAGACACATTTGACATCAACCAACAGTAACACTATACAGGCAGCAAAAACATGTTTTAATACTGAAAATCTTAAACAGGTAAAAGAAAATGATATTCTGATTATGAGTATTTAATTCATTTAGTAGAATCAAAGAAACAGCCTGTAAATGATCCACGCCTATAACCGTGTCCTTTAAACCTTGTCAGTAGCCTGGTAGGTTGAGTGAAGTTGGACAGTTAGGCCTTAACCCCCAAACTGAGCTGTCAAACACGGACATAACAACACCTGTATTTAACAAAATGATCATTCCTGTGTCACGACATGGACATAACCTACATTCATATCGGACTGTTGTAGGTGTTTTGGTTGACACACAAATCGTTTTACTGTCACATTTACATGAATCCAAACGCGTTACCATGTAAACAAGCGCTAACGGACGTTAACGTTAAAAAACGTATCAAGGAAAAGTGACACGAAACAAAAACTGAGTGAAACAGGGAGCTAACACAATCAGCCAACGTTTCTATTATGACCATTCAGACTTTGTGGCAGTTCTTTTGTTGTTACTGCTTGCGTTATGAGGCTAACAGACGTTAGCACACCGCTAAGCTAACGTTATTTGTTTACCCAGTTTGGCTAAAAGTAAGTTGCTCAACTCCAACATTAGCCATGGTTAGCCTCTCGTGCTAACAAGCGTTAGCTCACTGGCACAGACCGGTATCTCCTTCACGTCCAATAATCACTTCATTAACTCCTAAACGTGTGGAGCTAGCTGCACGTACAGTTGAAACAGTTCACAAGAAATATTGTTTTTCCTACAAAGGAGTGGCTGTGTGTTTACATAAAAAAAAAAAAAACTCCTTGGATTTTTTGTTGTTACTCACTCTCGTCTAACAGCTGGTCCATCTCCGCCATCTTGAATTAGCCGCGCCGCTTTTTCAAAGACCTTGTCAAAATGCATTCTGGGTCGGGACGCTATCTGGAGGGCGATTTGAGAAATTAAAACATCGGTATAACTTATCAAAAATCGTTTTTTAATGTAGACGTGAACACACACTTATGTCCTCTCAATATGAATCCAACTCAACGTTCAAATTGTTGAGGAAAATGCTCAAAAACCTGTTTACAAGTCATTTGTGAATCAAGCGAGTGTGCCCGTTGTTTCAAACACCCCCATACTGATCAAATGTTTTTTACTCATTGTAAGTGGAGAGGTCATTCAATATCGAGTACATGTTTTTAAATCTTTTGAATGAGCACCTGAAACATGTATCTGACTATTTTCGAAATAAAGCTAAAAAAAAAAGAGATTTCCATTGGCAGATGGTTTTCTCATCGTCAAATTAAACAAATAACGGATAATATTGAGAGCTTCTTGGAATCAAAACCTGACCTGCGACTAGCCCAAAGTAATACATGTCATCTAATTTCGATACATGTTCATATACCGGTATGATCCTACAGTGAAAATATCTAAACTGAAAATAGATGGATCATTAATTAAAAAAACAACACAAAAACAAATGCATGATATTTCAGAACTTTCAATGTTTTATTATCAGGTAAGCAAGAAAAAACACTAAGAAAAAGTGTACCACAGACCATGGCAGTTGCTTTCTTTTACGGAGTACTTTGCATAAACACACATTGCTATCTTTTCCATTGTCTGCAAGGAAGACAGTTTTTTTTTTATGACAAACGAAAACAAATATATACATGTCAAACCTTGTACAGTATCTTTGAAACATAAGTCTATAAAATGTTCATTTAAGCAGCTATTTCACTGAGAAACCCCTTGCAAGATGCAAACACAGGTATGTGTCTTCAGATTGGTTGTTTAAAACTCTTACATTTGTGTTGCTATGCTGTTAACTACACGTTTAATATGACGATAACCACGTGAGACAGAACACAACTAACTTTTTCTGATGTTTAAACTAAACCCAACTCTATGTGGTATGCACCATGCTTTCACCACCACTGAACTGCTTTATGAGCATCTCTGGAATAGGTATTTAAGTACCTAATGTGTTACTAAGAAAGGCTGCCAGCTAGTTAACCTGATGAAAAAGCAATAAAGTGACTAGAGATTTCCAATGACCACTGTGAGACGTGGGGAAGCATCGCTCCTTTTCCAAACACCTTGTGTTGCAGAGAATGAAGCCCAGGTGTTTGCAGGCAGCTCTGGTCTTTGATTTCAGTGATGAAGGCTTAGGAAATGGCCCTCTCACCACAGGGACGTCTGGTAGTTAAACTTGATCTTCAGGAGATACTTCATGTTTATCTGCGCTACATCATACACAATGTATCTGGAGGAGTAACAGTTAAGGGCATTAACTTTCATTATCGAAACACAATGACTAACACAGTTGAAAAAGGAGGAACATACATTAAGTACAGCCATCAGATATTACAAAAAGAGACTATTTAATGTAAGAGATCTAGAATTGATGCCACATTTGAATACTTTTTAAATGAGAAACACCAAACCGTTTAAACACCAGATTGTCTTACTGTAATCACTGTGTTGTTGATACTAACAATCTAAATCAGTGATGTGTGTGTGCAAATGCCACAAAGGCTAATTTAAGTGTGTGAACCAGACCTGGTGCTTCAGAGTGATCTATATTCTGATGGGAAATGTACAAAATAACTTTTCTCGCAATAAAATATAAGTACTAAGAATTTGTTCCTTATAAGCCAACAGCCATGCAATCTTTTAATAACTAGGGCGCCAACTTTGATCTAAAATCAGAAAAAATCCCCAACTGCAAAAAAGTGAAAACAAAGGTATTTCAATAATTGTCAAATATAAAATGTAGAGATTTAAAAATGTGGCCTCAATGATCCGAGTCATGAGCCAGGTGGTCAGTGTAAAAGGATACTCGTTGTACAGTAGACTGGTGTCGTCAATGTTAGTGTGGGCTCCTTTTCCAAGAGGCACTTGCACCCCATCTAAAGTGACAGAGGCACTGGGATCAGGAGCAGTCCTACCCACACCTGCAAGATAGAAGGAAGATATTTAATGACACTTTGAAGCAGGACACTACGAAATCTTTTTTGTCTCCTTTTTTTTCTTTAATAAACAAAGGGCACTTGAGTTTCCAAATGCCCCACCACATTGATGAGTAAGTAATTAAATTAAGAAAACATTCAAATACTTCCCCTACAATCTGTAAATTAAATGATTGTGATTGTTTATAAATGGGTGTCAGCAGACCCGGCTACAGTGTCTACCAGTTAGCCCTAAGTTACTGTGTTTAAGACGCATAATGTGACCGCTATAACTTTATGGAATAAAAAGCAATATGAAAAAGAAAAGAACGGTCAAAATATGTTTTTCTCACCTTTAACACTGTGCTTGCCCTTGGGTAATTTTGTGATGTGGGAGGCTTTCTTCAGTTCATGCCTGCATTCGAATAAGGAAGAAACGTTGATGTCATCATGAATCACTGAAGTTTATCAAACGGGTTACGTATGACCTTTCATTTGAATGTACTGCCTGTTACTTACATGTTGCCGAGGGCAACCTCAGCCAGCAGCAAGAGGCCGACGGGGTCCGACTGCGAGGTGTGACAGTAGTTTGCACTCTTGGACACCATGTCGGCAAAGTACACACCTTTTCCAAACATGTAACCGGTCTAAAGGAAACCGAGCAGAAAAGCAACGGAAAGGGAATAAAAATGAGAGAGAACATCGATGATAATTATAGAATATACTGAAGTCAGGATGAACAGGGCTCAGTTAGAGGTTCCCAACAATTATAACAACAGCACTCACCACTGGCGCCTCTGGAGGGGCAATGCGCAGACCCTGAGACAAGATACCGGCGTAGTTTGTGGTGCGAGAGCCGTGCCACAACAGCTGGCGATTGTGTAGCTCCTCGAAGGGACGATAACGCTGATGCTCTCCCTCTCTGACAATTTTAAAGATCTAAAAGATAGGGGAAGTCACAGTTAGATGGTAATTCGTGCTAGAATTATACAAGAACGTCTATGAAGTCTGTGACAAAGACGCATCGGGGAAAAAAAAAAAAAAAAAAAAAAAAGACTTACTTCTTGCACTTCCAGAGTGTAAGTGTTGTGTGTAGCAGCGTGGGTGTTCTTAACATATTGAATAATGATCTCAGCCTCGCGAGTACTCTTGTCAACAACCTGTATAAAAAATTTAAAAAAATTATATCACACTAGAAAGAGAACAAATCTTTGCCCCCATATATCCCGGTAGAAACACAGTTACACTCCTCACCTCAATCTTGGTTTTGAGTTTCTCGTAGTTGATGTCGATGGGATCTCTCTCGTTGTCCTGGGCTCCTCCTCTCAGCAGGCTGTACGCCACTTCAATGTCCAACAGGTTGTCCAACATCTGAACTTTAGCCTAAACAGATGTATGTGGATGTCATGATATTAATTAAAGGATAAGGATAATCTTTATTGATCCACCAATGGGGGAAATTTGGGTGTCACATCAGCTCCAAAAAACAGTAAAAACAGGAAATATAAATAGCAAAAAAGAAAAAAAATGGTTATGAGCAAGTTTACATTGATTAAATAAAGGGAATAAAGAAAATAAAAAATGAAATAAAGAATTTTAAAAAATCATCTTTTTTTTTCTTTACCTGAATATAATCCAGGTTGTTGAGCAGTGGAGGTTTCTTCATTCCAAAGTCGTGAGGTATCAGGGTGTAAAATCGATTGGAGAGATCCAGTATCTGGGACTCAGGCAGACTATCTGATACAGCCTTTGATTAAAAAAAGAACAAGAAAGAGTGACTCATAAAAACATGGACTGGTCAAAGGAGAAGGGAAACTATAAATATGTAGCTGAACCTTTGCACAGAAGTAGTAAGAAAACAGATTCTTCACAATATGGATTCTAACTGAATTAAACGGAACAAATGAAATGAGCAGAATATTTTTTTTTCTTTTGAACTCGAGTGCGTCAGAGTCTTTAAAGAAGGGAACCCCGGGGTGAGGTGAATCAGAGGGACTGTAGGTTACTGACCTGCTGGACTTCAGTGAGGAGAGAGTAGGCACTCTGGATCTGCCTCTTACTCAGTTTCCCAAGAGGCATTTTCTGGAGGTCAATCTGAGGACAGGAGAGGAAAGAGAGTACGAGGGATGACGTTGGGATGACAGAAACAATAACTTATCCACGACACTGAAGTAGTTCGAGAGCACAAATGCAAACAGACAGAACAGATTTCTTTTTTCTGGCAAACAATGCCGTTTGTTTCATGAAAGCACACACATCCCTGAGAAGAAATGCTATTTAAACACTGAGACAGCTCACAGCTGACAGTAAAGACAATTCTGCTTTGTTCTTTTTAACTTTGTCCAAAGTCAGAATTTTCAGCAAGTAACTGAGTACATCAGATGAGGGATTCTAATTTAGTAAGGAACACTGAGACAAGTGTCGTCAGTAAAGACTGACATCTTTGATTAGGTTCAAGTTAAAGGACAAAGATGTTGCCGGGTGCAGATTGTAAATATGTCCTACCTCAAACTCCACCATGGCCTTTTTCATGCTCTCCACATCAAAGATGTTCTTGATCAGCTCCTGGACAGGTTTCGCCAGTTTCGACTTCGTGCCCGCGCTGGCCGTCAGCCTCTTCACCGCTTCCTCATCCTACCCGAGAAATGTTCCAAAACGGTGAATCAGAATATTCGCTGTAATCTCGCTTCTTTGTGTTTGTGGCTTGTGTATACCTGTCCGTAGTCGATCTCCAAGGGGTAGAACTTGTTCGGATATTTGGTGAAGTTGGAGCAGCCCCACTCGTTGCCGGTCTTCTCTTTGTAGACACTCAGGAAGTTGTCCAGAGCCGAGTTTTTGTCGTGAAACTTGTCCAGTTTGTTGCCTCCGATGGTGGTGCCCACTCTGCCCCACGACCTGAACACCCAGTACCTACACACACAAAGAGAGAGAGAGATACTGGAGTTAGAGGATTTGTTCTGATTTAGTCTTTAATGAATATGGAGGGAAAAGAAAGCGTTAAAGAGTAGATAATGTTTGTATATCTATCTATCTATCTATCTATCTATCTATCTATCTATCAATCATATACCTTTAAATAACATTAACACTGAAGACCAGATGGAGTGAAATGTTTTTGTACAGCAAAACCAACCGTTTCTGGACGTCATCCTCCAGCAGTTGCAGTTTATAGTAGGAGTTGGTTCCTCTGACAATGTCCACAAGACCCAGCGTAGCGCTGTACATCTTCCCGCTCTGCTCCAGGACATGAGCGCTGTTCTCCAGACCTAAAGAAGATCAAGGACATGAAGCAAGGTCGGAAGACATCAATTAAAGTCGAAGGGAAGGAGAGAGAGAAAAAAAAAAAAAAAAAGCAGGACACTCATCACTACCTGAATCTGGATCCACAGCAGCTCCTCCTTTGACTGTGAGTTTCATCGTCTTAGTTTTGGTTCCACCTGTAACAGAGCAGATGCAGTGATTTATTATCATACGCAGTTCCTGTTATAACAGAAAGCCTTAAATCTGTTAAAAAGAAGCAGCGAAGCATCTCTCACCTTCCTCCTCCTTCACCCGGCCTGTGCTCTTCGTGGCCAGCGCTCCGGACTTGGAGGCCACAGATGGAGCCGGAGCCTCCACTTTGACCTCCGCTCCCCAGGGTGAGATGGCGTGCAGGGAGACCAGCTCCTGGAGGACTTTACCTGACGACTTGACGTCTGTGAGGAAATCCTCGGAGACCACCCGCACGCCGGCGTCCCGAGCTTCCTCCATCTTCTTACTCATCTTCTCCACCTCCTCTGTTGAAGTAGACGCGTGATGAAGAACGCACTCGCACTTTTATAGCCTTTACAAAAAGGATCGGAAGGATTTGATTGGTGACTCACTCTTCGTGCTGAGGCACAGAGAGGCCTTATTGGCTGTGCTTGTCATTTTGCCTCCCAGCTCCTCCACAGCTGCCTTCAGATCATCTTTGTTTTTGGACAGCTTCCCCACCGACAACAGTTTCATACCAGTGAGAGGTTTGTCTGTGGGACAACATTTTTTCCAAGTTAAAATGGGTTTTTTATTTTCAACTTTTTTTTGACAGTGCTCGTGTATGGGAGTATGGTTTTGTTTTTCTCCTCTGACCTGCAGGTGCTCCCTCTGGCAGCTCCATCGGGGCACTGGACGCACTCGCCAGGGGTTCTGCTTTGGCTGCGCCGACGGTTTGGGCGGGAGTCTCCTTCGGGTAAACTCGATCCTGTCGCTTGAATTTGAACTTTTTCAAGAAAGGAAGCTCGTGGAATTCCTGAAACCACAGTGTTCAAGTAGTAAACAAGGTGATTTGCTTTAACTCAGCTACTACAGACATCTATTTACAGTGACCTGCACATGGGTTGTGAGTCAGCGTGGATTTTTAAACTATAAATAACCACAAAAAAAAACTAAATAAAAGTCATGCTGGAATGAGGTGGCCTACCTTGGGTGTGACCCAGTCTCTGCGTAAAGGTGTTGCCGTTTTGAAAACACACTTTGTCCAGGCTGAAATATCTCCAGTGCAGTAATAAGCATCGCCCTTGAACACCAGCTGGCCCTGGCACTCCTTACAGGCCTCCAGAGCGCCGAAAGCCATGCCGTCTGCCAGGGAGTCCACCACCTGTCCACCAAATAATCACACGCTGATCGTCAATCTTCCTACCTTGGAGATAAAGCCGGTAATTCTGAAGCTCCTTCTCATGCTCGTACGACTCAGATGAGAGTCGCTTTACACCAAAGCATCTTCTGAATGAACATAGAAACACAGCTACAGCAGCATAATATGGGAAACACGCTAACGTAAAGTTTAGGTGTCGTTTCTCATGTTAACTTTCTTTCAAATATTCCAAAACGGTACCGTACTGTTCCTACTAAACTAATTAAAAGTGGGTACACGATCTCTGACATTTACACATTTGGATGAGTCATTAGTCGTTCTTACGTTGGACTCTCCGGAGGGAACATCCTGGCTGTTTGCAATCAGCAGCTCCTTCATGTCGTTTATTGAACAGAACTTCTTCAGTTTGTCCTTAAGTCCCCAAATCAGTTGACTCTGGTTCTGCACACACACACACACACACACACACACACACACACACACACACACACACACACACACACACACACACACACACACACACACACACACACACACACACACACACACACACACACACACACACACACACACACACACACACACACACACACACACACACACACACACACACACACACACAAAGACAGGGCAGCTGGTGAAGATTTGTTATTGATCCAACATAACGTCAGGTTTTGTCTCTCTCTCTTTTTTTTTTTAATAAATGTGGTTGACTCCAGAAAAGAAGTGAATGAAGGAAAAAAAAATGAAAGAAGAACCTTCAACTGCTCCTCCAGCTTCTTCTTCTCCTCATCTTCTTCCTTCTTCTGCTTCTTTGACACTCCGTCCATCTCATCAGCTTTTCGCTTTCTGCCAGAGCAAACACACGTTTCAAACACTCTTCTTCCCAGAGGCGCCGCATGCCAACAAGCAAGGGCAGGAAACTGTTTGTGGGGCCCCGCAGGCCAGCAGGGGGCCACAAGCAGTGACAAACTTGAAACCACACAATTCCCTCAAAATGTGCACATTTTGCAAAAGACAGGAGGAAACCTCCCTAATGGGGCCCCATCTGACAACACTGACTCTCAACGCCCTGGTAAGTGTAGCAGCATTAATGCTGTGTTGGTGGGGCCCTCAATGAATGTTTGCCTAGGGCCCCAACAGACACTAGAAGCGCCCCTGCTTCTTCCAAAGTGTTCCTGTTGTCTTAATAATGCTGTGTGAATAAAATCACAAGGGACAAAAAAAAAACTTCTTATTGAACATGTGGAACAAACAAAGCAGAGCGTGACACCTTCACTCATGAAGGGGATTCATCAGTTAATGGACACACACACAAACATGCAGCTACACGTCTGCACAGTCCCAGGTGTCAGCGCTCAGATATAATTATATAATAAAAGTATATTAATTAGCCTCCAAATGAAGCCACACACACACACAGTGTCCGTCTGGTCCTTTCTGAGGGCATAAACAGAACAACGGCGTCCCTTGTTGGACTACAGCTTACATCAACAGGGACGAAGGGAGTCATATAAAACGGTTTGCTCCAGTTTCTCACAAACAGGAGTTGACTTTTGATGTCTCACGCAGTGTCAGGCGTGTAGAATCAGGATGACAAGACCAAGGACTTCTTAAACTCTTGAGGAAAAACCTTTTAAAGGAGGGCCGTCCTGCTGTAAACCGGTGAGTAACTTTTTCTGTTTCCTCGCATTTTGTTAAATGTAGTTATAAGACAGAAGCAAACGAGCGACAAGCTTCTGGTGGACTTCTAACTTGACTCTCGTCTCCGTCTTTAAGGCGAACATGGAAGACCCCACTCCACTGCTGAACTTCTACTCTGTCCAGACTACAAACTCCTCCAGTCTTTATTCCTCTTCCCAGAACTCCTCCCCTCCCTCCCCTCCGCCCGCCGACTTGCTCATTTCCCCCAACGTTGCCTACATGGCGGCCGAGCTCGTCATCGCCGTCCTCTCTACGGTGGGAAACCTGCTGGTGTGTGCCGCCGTGGGCCTCAACCGCAAGCTACGCACGGTCACCAACTACTTCCTGGTGTCGCTTGCCGTCGCCGACATATGCGTGGGCGCCGTCGCCATCCCCTGTGCCATCCTGACCGACGTGGGCTTGCCCCGTCGCAACTTCCACCTGTGTCTGCTGATGCTGAGCGTTTTGATCATGTTCACGCAGAGCTCCATCTTCAGCTTGCTGGCGGTGGCGGTGGAGCGCTACGTTGCCATTTTGATGCCTTTCCGCTACCGAGCCTTGATGACGGGCCGCGCCGCCGCGCTGGTGATCCTCGTCACGTGGCTGCTGGCCTTTCTCATCGGGCTTGTTCCTCTGATGGGCTGGCACAAGACGCCACCTGAGTCAGGCCACTGCTTCTTTGTCTTGGTGGTAGACATGACCTACATGGTCTACTTCAACTTCTTCGCCTGTGTGCTGACGCCGCTGGTGGTCATGTTTCTCGTCTACGCGCAGATTTTCGTCACGGTGAAGCGGCAGGCGAGGCGGATAGCGTCCGAGCAAAGCGGCAGGGCGGAGGGACAAACGAGGATCCGCAGAGAGGTGAAGACGGCCGCCTCTCTTTTCTTGGTTCTCTTCCTCTTCACCGTCTGCTGGATCCCACTCCATGTCATAAACTGCTTCCTGCTGCTCTGCCCGGGCTGCCCCGTGCCTTTCGAGCTGCTGCTCTACGCCATCATCCTGTCACACGCCAACTCTGCCGTCAATCCCTTCCTGTATGCCTACACCATGACAGCGTTCAGAGACGCCTTCAAGGATATATTCCTTTGCTGCAGGCGCACAGGGAGGCTTCATGCGTAGCCGTCAGTGATGACAGAGAGGAAGCTAGGTGCCAAAAACCCCTCCACCGCACCTGACCAAGATTTCTCTTCTGAAGATTAATAGTGGACAACCTGTAAAAAAACAAAACAGAAGATCAGCCCTTCTCCATCCGTCTCACCCTTCAGTTTTGACTGCCGGGAGTCTCTTCTTCAGCTCCTCCTTGTCTTCAGCACGCAGCACATTGAAGCCCTTCAGCTGGGCGGCGCTGTATTCAGGCTTAAAAACCAGTTCTTCTCTGCGGCTCACGAAACAGGCCGTGTGGTACCAGCGGTCGATCAGACCCAGCTGAGGCTTCTCGGAGTCCACTGTTTTCTTGGAAACGCGGATCTGGTCCTGAAAGACGATCACAGAGAAATGTGATCAAACGTTCTCAAATGTGTGGTTTTTGACAATAATTGACGGCGTTCACTGGGTTTTTTTCAGCCGTAAAAAAACGTCAAGAGGCAGCTTTTTACCTTTTCAATTTTCTGCTCGCAGCCTTTGCACGTGCTGCGGTTTGACTTTGCGTATTCAACTGCAAAGTCATTCAGTGTCTTCTCTCCTTTAGCTCCACCCTTCGGGTCCCCCTTTCCTACAAGAAGTGAAAACATCTTTAGTAGAGAAAGTCCTTCAAAAAAAAAGACAAAAAGATTTGTGAATGTAAAGATGTTTTATAAAACAACGTATGGTCACCAGGAAACAAATCTTCTGTGTGATAAAGTACGGCAAGGGATTTATTTTCTATCAACCTGTTGATCTTTACACTGGTTAAAAAACATATAATGGTTTTTTATTGGCTTCATTTATCTGTCCAGCTTTCTGACAAGAGAAATAGTTCCCCAGCACCACTGTCAAAAAGGCCGTTGTTAGAAACTGTGGGTTTTAGCTCCTTAAATATGTACAGGATGTGTGTGTGTGTGTGTGTGTGTGTGTGTGTGTGTGTGTGTGGAGATATTGTATTTTAATAATCCTTTATCATGCAAGTAAAATGTGACTGAGTCGAGTATTGACCTCCTGTCGCTCCTCCGCTCTCAATGGCCTTTTTGACCTTCTCCTGGTCGTCCCAGCGGAGGTCAGAGTACCCGGCTATATCTCCAGTGGACTGAGCTGCAGCTCGCTGCCAGAAGCAGGAGAAGTGGTGCCAGTGAGGGACCTTCCCGTCAAACATGGGGGACTGAGGAGGACGAAGACGCAAGAGTCAACAAGTGCTATTTGTACAGTGAATTGAGTTGTGTGTTTGCAGAGTGTAATATAATATTAAAGAGGCAGCAGGGTCAGGATATCTGTTATATCGACAGAAGTGTATCGCAATTAGAACAGGCTGATTTTCATTTAAAATCATGACAGTTCCTTCGCCATCAAACATCCTAGCTCACTACTTTTTGTCCAGTGTGTGCAGAGGAAACAACATCTGTTCTGATTTCAAATAAAATAAATTCAATGTTACATATTTATTAAAGATGTATTCATTGATTTTGGCAGACTAATCAATAGGATTACATTTGTTATACTTAAACGTAAACAAACACGTGCTGTTGTGGCACGCTTAGTAAAATGTCCTGGTAGGCAGAGAGGTGATAAATCTTTGTCCATGCTGACTGATCTTATTCAGACTGGATCAGTCTATACAAGCCTTCCAGGTAAAAGCTTACATGCAATCTGGAGCAAAAAAAAGAAAAGAAAAAAAAAGGCTGACATTCAGCAGGTTTGAGCCTATTAGTTAATGTATTCTCTGTGGGGCAGCAGACTTCACACTGTGATGGAGAAGTTGATGTATTGAATTGATTTATTTTTAGTTAATTCATTCTAAAATCTGACATTATCAACAAGAGCTGTAACTTCAAAAATGGATTTAAAAAAAGATGAGTCAATATATTTAAGTATGCATAACAGAGAAAGACGGCTCTTTGTGAAGAAGACAATGCCATCCATTTAAATGGCAGCGAGGGCCTAGCGTGACACAACTGCAAGCACATTAAACGCAACCTATTTCAATTCTCCAACAACTTGTTAAATACTCATTATATCTCTTTCATGGAGCCCATGATGATTTCTAAGACATAGATAGAAGTGTGGTGTAAAGCTAGCTTGCAGGATCTGTGTTACCTGCACCATGATGGCCATCCTCAGCGAGTCTTTAGCGATGTTTTCTTTGCATTTCTTGCACGACGCGCGGCCGCTCTTTGCATATTCCGCTTTGTACAGCTTGTCCTCTTGCGAGTCTGCCATAATTATTTAATACCTCTGCTAAATAAAAACGAGCTGACTGTGAGGCGAACTTTCTGGACGGAAGAGAGCCACAACAATCAGTGCTCACGAGCAGAGAGAGAGTCGATGCCCGCGTGCCTGCTGCAAGACGACAGAACGAACAAGCGAAGAGCTCTCACTCTGTCAACGTTTCTTGAAACCAAAACCGTGACGCTGAGCACGAGAAGCAGTTGTATCAACAAGAAATTGGCATCAAACGTTTTAACATTTTACCTTATTTTTGCTTGCAATGGGTTTAATAAAACCAGAGTATGATTTGGAAGTCAATTGTAGTCTTCACACACTCAAGATATCCCTGCATTGTGCAGAAAAAAAGAGCAGATTGTTGCCAACTTTAACATTCAAATTTTAAATAGGTTGAATTACTTCAATGTAAGATTAGGGTTTAAAACTGTATGTCATGTATACCTTAAGAGACACATATAACTGTAAAGTGTTGGAACCCATAACAATGAAGAACATCCAAATAGAATAGATAGTCACACTTTGCAACTACGCACACCACCAGTTCATTTTAAGGATCGTAATTATTTAAGGGTGCTTCATGTCGGGTCTATAACCATTAGTAAGTATCATAGCTTTGAAACTGTTTTTAAATAATTGTATTGACATGCAATTTTGCTTCATAGAATTTTTGACAAGCCTGGACTTGACCTAAAGGACTTCAAACTACTATCCTATCTTGGCCTTTATGAATAAACAACATGAGCAGGGCAGCACAGAAAGACATTTTACGTCTCGTCTATTTTCGGCTACAACAACATCATATGTAGATTCATATTTGAGATAATTGTATGTATTAATGCATCAGGATTATTTGTTTAGCTAAGTAATTCATTCGGTGTTTGCCTCAAAGCAACACAAGTAAGAAATCTATCTATGGAGTGATGCATCTTCCCTAAAATATGATCAATGAGTCGGCTGTAAAATACCCGCGCGAGTCGCAGTCACAACTAATCGAGTGAAGAGAAATAATCCAGACTGATTGAAGTAGACTGGCACATTTTTCTTGCTTTTATGCAGTCTCTGGTTGTGTCCAGACCAGTTTAAGACATATTTAGAGTTTGAACTTGCAGTGTTTTTGCGTCCACTTGAAACACTTAAAATCTTTTTCTCCCTCTCATCCTCTCGAGCAACTATTTCACTTTTTCCACCCAGCTGTTCCTAGAAAAAAACTATTTTGTTCAAATCAAATCAAGTGACACCAGTTACATCATGTTGTCATTACTTTCTTTTATTTAAGGAAAATGGACATTCAAACTTTTTTTTGTAAAAATAAAAATAAAAAAACAATTTACACTGGAAAAATAACACATTCTTCACATAAAGATTTTACACATTTCATTTCCAATGTGCCAAACCTTTAGAAAAAACATTATTGCATGCCTATCTAATCATGTTTTAAAAATTAATCATGGGGACAATAATGAAAACTTTCAACCTTTTCATAAGTATTAGATTTTAGATAAAGTACTACATACAATTTTAAATGTCATTGTTTTTGAAAGGGTTTGTATGTGCCAGTTATTGTACAAAGTCCTGAGGATGTCTCCAGGAAAAGCTCATCAATAAAACATCAATTACAATATAAATTCAATTTGTTAAATAAGACATTCACATTATTATCAAGCCCTAGAATACTGTTTATAATTACATCATTATTATATTTTGCATTGAACCTTTCTTTTTACCAAATTGAAGCTGTTTTTATGCCAGGAAAATTTCCATTGAAAAAATGCAATCACTTTTAACATTTTAATAACTATGAACACAACCTTCTCTGTCCTTTGGTTTTAAGTGTAAAAGAAAATAGTTGACAAGGGAGACAGAAAAAGCATTACGTTAAGCGTCATAAAAATACAACTTTTGTAAGAGCGCACTGGACCAAGTGCAGCGTCATCGTCACTTTCAGATTTTTGACAACATGTTTTGGTAATCCAGAGTGACGATAACACTGACAAGTGAGCTGCCAAGACATACAATCAGCAACACACCTGTGAAAAGCATTGACAGAAAACTACAGTACAATATGACACCAAGCAGCCAGGTATTTATGAAAAAAGCCACCAAGCCTATGTAGTATGGCATAGGCTCTGTGTGAGGTTGAGCTGGTTGTTTTGAGGTATTCTGTGTTTTGGCTTAGAGGTTTGAAGATTTGCTGGAGGATTATTCCAGCAACAAATACAAAAAAAACATGTTGAAGGGTTGGTACAGCACAAGATGAACCGAACACAGTGCTCATAAAGTGGAAATATGGCAATATATATACTGTTAATCTCTAAAGCTTATCAAATTTGTAAGACAGTTAGGTCTTCTACTATATATATACACATATATATATACATATATATACATATATATATAGTAGAGGACCTAACTGTCTTACAAATTTGATACACACACACACACACTTAAACTTCAACATCCCCTCCTTCAGGACTGCATGGTGCAGGGAGTGAGACTGAACCCCATGTTGGATTCTCTTATCTTCTCCTTGTTTCTGGCCTGGACCAGACCAAACACCACCCCTGCTAGCGTCATGCGTCCTCCTGTCCGTCCCCCCATGCGACCATCTGTCCCCACATTGGCCTTCTTGCTGCGCATGGTGCTGATGAAGTACGTGCGGACTTTTCCCTGACTCTCGCTCACCTGCAATGGCAGCAAAGTTCACAAAGCTTGGTTATCCATTCTAAAGGTTTTTTATTGTCAGTAGTTCACCTTTAGATGTCACTCTTGTCCCCGTTTTGTTTGGTCCAAGTGCCGGGTAGACCTTATACCTACACTTGTGCGGATTGTTGATTCTTTTAGTATAATTTGTAAAACATACTAAATCACTTTAGTGGATTATTAGTATATTTTAAACTGAACAGAAGTAGATGTATTCTATCTCTGGCTATGAAAATCTGAACAGGAGAAATGGCCAATCAAACCCCTATCCTTGGGGCGGCAGTAGCTCAGTCTGTAGGGACTTGGGTTGGGAACCGGAGGGCCGGAAAATGGTTTGGTAACTGGAGAGGTGCCAGTCCATTTCCTGAGCACTGCCCTAAGCAAGGCACCGAACCCCAAAACTGCTCTGGAGCGCTCTCTGTGGGCAGTCCCCTCACTCTGAGACCTCTCCATTAATGCATGTCACTAGGATCCTGTTTCTGCATGAGTGTGTATCTATGTGTGTGTTCATGTTCATTAGACAGAGTGTAAACTGAATTTGTTGACACCATTGTAAGACAGATACAAAAAAAACAGGAGTATTGTTGGTATTCTTAATGTTACCACAAAACATACAAAATGGAAATGACCCATCCTGATCTCAGGGGCATTTACTAGTTTTGCTTCTTTCTGAGCCCTCTGTTTAAAAATGTAACACACAAATATGCAGAATGAATTAGCTCTCAGCTAGCCTTTTCATGGGCACATCCAATCATGGAGTAAATTAAACACATTATGTCAACATCACAGGTAACAAAAACAAAAGCATCCTCGTCCTTCAGCCACTCACCCCTTTGACGAAGATTTCTCCTCTTAGCTCTAAGATGAAACCCCACTCTGCCAGGATCCTGCGCGTGGCCTCGGGTACCTGGATACGTCCGCTCACACCTGTGCTGTCCATACGGCTGGCCAGGTTCACAGTTGATCCCCAGATGTCGTACTGTGGCTTGGTGGCACCTATCACCCCTGCAACCACCGGACCATGGGCTATACCTGTAAACAATGCAACACAGACACATTTCGACATATCAGTGAAGCACAAAAGATGCTTGACCGGAGCGGTTTACATCACTTCCCCATCGCTCATGTGGGTGTGTTGGAGCCAGCCACAGCACCTACCCACACGCAGCTTAAAGTTTTTGGCAGACAGCCTGTTTATTTCTCTCAGGGTCTCTTGCATTGCCAACGCAAACAAAACCAGCTCACTCAAGTGATTCCATTCATCCATAGATGCCTAAGAGACAGACAGACAGACAGACAGACAGAGAGAGAGATGGATGTTAGATACAGAGAGAGAGGGAGGATGGGAGGGCTAATGTAGTCTAAACAAAGTAATAGCTGAGTGTGCAACAGAAGATCTCCCACCTCTTTGTCTGGAGCTAAGCCAGACGCTGCCATGTAGCAGCTCCCGATGGTCTTTATCTTCTCCACAAAGTGGAAGTAAGACTCCTCCAATAACTGACAGGGAGACAATGCAACACATCCAAACCAGACATCTCTGTCAGCTAAAAATGCAGCAACTGAATAACACATTCATCTACCACATACAAATGAAACATATTTTTGAAGATTCACTTTTATACAGTCGATTTATCTGAAATGAAATGATCCATTACCCTTAAATGCAAAAACAAACTTTGCTACTTTACCTTAGGAGTCAAGACGTAATCTAAACTTTCTGTCTCGTTCTTACCTCATCAAAGCCAGCAATGATCTCGTTCAGCAGCCGAAGACAGTCCACTCCCTCGTGTTTGATCTCTTTCTGCTCAAAATACTCGTTGAATCCGGCGATGGAGGCAAACATGACACCGACTTCATCATAGGACTGTGAGTAAAGCTCCTAAAATGAAGATTGGGTAAAGAAATGCCTTTGTTTATACAGTTTATGGACTTGGTAGTCAGTATGTCTTAAAAAGGTAAGAAGGTAAGAGGTCAGGAAATGTGTTATTCTCAAACATTCTCATAAAAACTGTCTTAGGCTTGGCCTTTGTTACCTTCCAAAGTTCTATGTCATTTGCTGTTCAAGTAAACACAGTGCATAAAGAGAGGCAAAGTGACAGGTCAAGTTTTTTTTCACCTCATCGTATTTGCTCCTGTCAAGAAAATGTCGTGCCACGTGCAAAGGCAGGATGTTGTGCAAAAGACACTCGTTGTGTTCCCGCAATTCCCTCATGTCTTCCACTTCCTGTTGGGCCTGCAGACGCCACAGGAAGTCCAGCCTGGCAGTGGCCTCCCACTATACAGTAAAGGACAGGTAAGAGGACACACACCATTACCCATCTACTCAGCGAGGTTCTCAATTATAGTCTCAACAATGCAGGCCAAGACTTCTAACCTGCATTAAAATACTGAAAAGGAAAACGAACTTGACAGCAGCACAATTAAATCTGTGACATTCATGAGTACCTGCCGTCCATTGTAGAAGATAGCAACAATAAACATGAGCATGAGAAGGATAGAAATCCCTTTTCTCCGGACATATTGAGACCTGTGAAGTAGTTCATGGAGAAAAGAGGAATTTAGAGGTGTAACATGATGATGTGATGAACAAAGTGTTTAACACAAACGTAGCAATAAGAACAGTCCGTATACTATCCACCTCATCAGTTTGAATCGTTTTCTTATCAAAGCGAAACAATTAATCGAAATTGTGTGTCAATATCCCGAGCTGTATCTGACCCGTGCAGCACTTCATGGCGTGTGAGGGAGAGGAAGGCCAGATGGATGAGGTAGGAGTAGACGGCCACCGCCAGCAGCAACACAGCCAGCTTGAGCAGAGAGTTCAGACGCAGGAACACAGCACAGGTTACCATGGCAATCACGCCGCTCAATACGAACACCTGAGGAGACAGATTTGATCCATTGCATTATCACTTCCTCAAAGTTAAAAGTAAAAAAAAAAACACATCCTATAACTCTGTGTCAAGAATGTGCGATGACAATGCTCTGTTTCCTAATTTCTCAGCTTTTCGTTGAAGGACATCTTTAAAGTAATCCTCACCTCAGGATGATTGCAGAGGGTGAGTGGACATGAGGCTGTATTCATTCTGTCCAATATGTCAGCCTCTCCTGCGCCTGTCAGAATGCACCACACCTGGAAATACCAGAAGAAGACACAAATCACACTAAACCTACAACCCAGACACTGACAGATCTATACATGTTGATTGTTTTAGCTGTTTTGGTGCATTATCATCATAAATCCTAGAACTTTAGTTTAATTGTCATAATAGTCATAGTTGACATGTTCATAAGTAGATGTATCTTTTTTATCTTGATGTGCGTCAACATTAACACAGATAATTCCAATAACATGAGGGCATTGATTTACTGAAACTATTCAATATGAAGAACTTTACACTTATGACATCGGGCCCAAATGACAAAGCTGTGAAAAAAAGCCAGCAAAGAAAAAAAAGAAACATTCAGCAACTTTTTCAAGAACATAAATCCTTGCTCACCATGTCAGTGGAGACTAAACCAAAGTTAATTAAGATGGCGGTGAGGGTGAGGAGGCTACGGGCACTGTTGTTTTCATGGATCCAGCAGCAGAACTGCTGCAACGCTGCAGGAGCACACTTGAACTCCTCAGCCAGAGCCACGAGCAGAAGCAGCACGTAGGCAAGCAGGAAGACTGAGAACTGAAGCACAGCTGGAAACAGCCTGCAGCGAGGTGAAGAAGCGAGGGGAATTAAGAGAAATAGAAAAAATTATACTCCTGGCTGAAATCAAGAACTAAAGATGTGGAAACAAAACATGGTCTGAGAGAGTGTGAAGTTAATGTGAGAAGAGATGGAGTTGTCAGCGGCATTATTTCATCTCTCCTCAAGAGGGCATCAGAGCAAAATAAAAAAAGTTCAGATCCGACATGCAGTAGTTTCAAAGTTAGACTTAGAGTGTTATTAGTCTACATAGAATATATATAGGGTTATAACATGGACACAAACGTGACATTAATGTAGAAGTGTCTGAATAACACCAGAAGCTGCTCCAAATTGTAACCAAACATTTACACTTTTGTATATGTTATAGTCTGTATGCCCAGTTAAAGTCATGTTCATAACAACATGGTCATTTAGTGACTAATCGTACCCACTTAGAGTACAATAACAATAAACAATGTTTTGAAAAATCCAACTTAGCTTTGTGTTTGACAAAAAGAGCCTCCAAAGAGTCAGGCATGTTTTTTTTGCTTTGCTTAAAATCCTAATCATATCATGGTTACCATGACTTTAAGTTTCACCTAACCCAGCACTTCTAGAATTAGCTAGAGTGTTTGCTTATCCCCCACTCCTCTTCAGCTCCACCATCCTCTTCCAATTTAGGCTCTTCTGGCTCTGAGAAAACCAAAATTAAAGCTTCAAAACCGTTGACAGTTCACACCTTCTTATTGAGTTTGTAGGCTTAACCAATGAGTGCCAGAAAGCTTTTTTTGGTTGGAACCACTTGGTTTTATATTTTTCTAGTATCCCTAAATAAATCACATAACAGTAAAATTCTCTGTATGTTTTAGCTTCAATCCCCCAAAAAAAGGTGAGGGTGCCTACCTGGGTGCAGGAATAAGGGCCTGCGTGGCCATGAGGAAGAGAAGCAAGATGAAGGAGCAAACCAGGTTGGAGTTAAACATTTCATCTCTCATCTGGCAGAACTGGAACAACCAAACAACATGAAAGGAAGATAATAGTCGACATCAAACCCTCCGTCACGATAACTTATTACTGCCTATGAGAGCCTGCGTACCTTGTCCTCTATGTGAGTGTCTTTGAACACCAGGGTCAGAGGAGTGATGTGTTCCCTGTGCATCCGCTCACTGCTCTGAACCTCAATCGCTTGTTTGATGCGTCTGTTGATCTCCTTGGAGGAAGACTGCCATATGTTGGGCAGCGAGCCGTTTGTAAATGAGGCAAGAATCTACAACACAAGAGAAAGATATCAAATCAATCAGGTTGGTGTCAGTGAAATCCATCTTCTGTGGTTAAAGCATCTATAATAAGCCTGGTGCCAAAGATATTAGGAGAGAATTATCTGAACACATACAAGAGAAATGCTTTCTTTCCCTTTTGTATCCCAACAAGCACCTACACTGTTCATGTCAATGACGTTTCCAAAAGGCGTCTCTTGGTGCCAGGTTCGATTCGTTTTCTGGACTTTGAGGGGCTCGACATGTTCGACCTTGTTTTTTTCCTTCTGATCGCAGATGAGGAACGTGTCGATGTTGTGCTTGTGCAGAAACTCGTTCCTGTCCCGCCCGTGACCGTCTTCTGTCTTGTACATGCCCTCAAGGCAGTTCAGTGTGGTCCTTGAGATGTGGATGCGTCTGTGTGAGAGTGAATAACAGCAGTGAAAATCATTAGTGCTGGACAAAGGAAACGTTCTCTCATGGTAACTGTTCAAATGACAATCAGACATTTATCAAGGGAAATAGTCAAACCATATTCCAAAGCAAAATCTGCAACCAATATTCATGAGCAGATGTATTTCTAATCATATATGAATCAAATTAGGTCCATTTGAACGATTCTATGAGGGCTAGTTTTGCTCCTGAAATGGGAACTTCCCACATTTGGGATTGTTGTCCCATCAGGGGACTGTCTATGACTTCTGCACTCCAATGTTATGTGTTTATTAGTTCAAGCTAGGATGTCACACCACAACCACATTGATATGGACCTCAACAGAAACATCTTTGACAGAAGAACAAACATGGTCTCTCCTGATGGTTTTACACAGAGTAGGCTCACCCTGGTATACCGCCAGCTTCCAGCATGTTGGCAATGCCAACGTCCCATGACCAGACATCAAACTGCCATTTCTGCAGGCCCAGCACCCCACACAAGACAGAGCCCGAGTGGATCCCAATCCTCATGTCCATGTCAAAGTTCAGCTGCCGCCTCACATTCCTAGAGTTGAGTGGTGGTAAATTGGCAGTGTTAGAATTTGTCATCATTATTTTTTTTTTAGCACATATACAACTGCACATGGTTTATTGTCCTTACTCAAAGTTGTATCTGTTAGGAAATTTTCTTTCATACCATTCCTGCCTATCAGGACTTACTGGATGGTGCTGATCATAGCCAGGCCCAGCTCGACACAGTGACGGGCATGGGCCCGCTGTGGCTCAGGAACCCCGGACACACAGTAGTAACAGTCTCCCAGTATCTTTATCCGTAGGCAGTTGTGCTCCTGTCACACAAGACACGGAGGTACAGAGAAATGAAGACGCTCGTATATGAGAAGTATTGTAAAAAAAAAAAGAAAAAAGAAAAAAAAAAGACAGACAGACAATATATTTAAATTCTTACTTCTGCCAGTCGGTCAAAGCGTCCAAAGAGCTCGTTAAGGGTTCTGACAAGATCCTGAGCTGACAAGTTCATAGACAACAGAGTGAAGCCCTTTATGTCTGCAAAAAGGATGCTGCAAAAAAGACAACTGCAATTGTAAAGCACTGAGCAGCTAGAAAGAATATGAAGGGTTTTCAATTTGAAAAGGACAATCCAATATTAAATCCAATATTAAAGAAAAGACATCCATGGAAAATGTATTCACTCATTACAAAGCCTTTGAGAGGGCTCTGTAAATACTCACATACTACCATTACAATCTTTACCTGACATCTTTGTACTGGTGGATATAAATCTTGTGAAACTCCTGAGGACTGAGTTCATCTTCCAAAGAGCTCATGTCAGCAATCATCTCCAAGGCAACAAAGCGTGGCAGGATCGACAACACAAGACGCTCCTGTGTTCCACAAAAAAAAAAAAGTCTATTTGCCATTGTATCGGATAACTCTCATAATCCTGAGTTAAGGTCTGTAACAAAGTGAACAGTGGTTGCCATATAAAGTCCTGCCTCAGTTAAGATATAAAATATACCCAACATGGCAGGAGTCACTGTACCTGTCTTTGGTTCTCTTGCTCTAGTTTGACACGACCTTCAATGCAGCGCCTCGTTTCAAGAAAAACTTGTCTCTGGGCATGGTCTGTGAGGTAATGAATGAACAAGCCAGCTGTGTTCATACCCAGGTAAAGCAGACCTTTGGCAAACACCTGTATCCAAGAGAAATGTTTGATTTAAACAACACATTTCAAGCATGAAAAGCAAAGTAAAGTAAAGTAAAAACAGGAAATCCGTTTTGTGTGACATTAACATGGCTTGTTGTTTTATGTAATAATTAAAAACACAAAAAGACACCAGTCACAACTAATCAACACAAAATACAGACTTAAAGGCTCTTCAGTACAACTTTAAAGACCAGATGAATTGGCTTTTGACGATGAAAACCTCAATGTAAAACTTTTACACTTTAAAAAATCCAAAGCTTTGATGATTGGGAACGTATGGGACAGTTAAAGAGATAACATACATTCTGTTTAGTTTAAAAGCAAAGTAGAATCTGTTATTATGTTAAAACTGTTATACGCTCCCTGTTTAATGTTAATTGAGCTACCTGCAATAGAGTTGGTCTGTTATCTGCAAGGTGGTTTTAATCTGAGTTGGATTGCTTTTGTCTTCTTCTATGTACCTGGGAAAATCACAGTATATGCCTCATTGATTTGAGTATTCCAGGTAAACATTGGTTTTTCACTTTTGGGATTATTTTTTCCCACTTTTATAGTTTATTAAATTTGAAGACTGAGTTACTAAGTGGTAACAACTAAGTTGTAAATGTCAAGATTTTTAAGCGAGAGTTTGGATGACATCAGCAGAGGGTAGAAGTATGTGTGCAAGAGTGGAGCCTTGAGATTAACATGTAGCTGAGTCAAGTGCACTAACAGTTTTGTTTGAAAGTCAATTTACCTTTAACATAATATAGGCTTTCCATATTTTGCCCCTTAGTAGTAGTTGTGTTTTTTTAATTGTGTTTAGGAAACATAAGGCTTGGTATGTTTCTTCTTCTCTATCTTAATGTAACTGAACTAAAGTGTGTACTTATAATTCTAACTACCTTACTTTACTTCTATTTTTAACTTTTTTCATTTAGGTCTATGCGACAATTCATTTCGCTGACAGCCCACAAACCTATCCCTCACGAGATGGAGGTGGAGTCCATGGTGGAGATACCAGGGGAAGAGAGAGGATTTTTTTTTCACTTTTTATTTTTTGCAGAATCCCACTTCTGATGTCATAAATTGAGCAAATTTCAAACAGAGCAATTGTCTGTATTGTCAGACTTGTGCAGACCACAAACAAAAGACAGGATGGCTTTATTCCACATTTTGTGGGTCGTTAGACACTCAGGTTACCCAAATAAACGTTCAAAAACACTGTAAAAGTGGGTTTCTCATATTATGTCCCCTTAAAGAGATTTTTTTGCTTCATTATGAAAACAGCTCATTTTCTTACCTTTCTCAAAAGCAGGGCATCATTGTAGTAGTACACTATTTCCACCAGAAGGTGTAGTACTGAGGTGAGGGAGCCAGCGCACATGGCCCACAGCAGGGGTAAGGGCAGCAGGGTGTATGTGGCGAATAACGTGTATAGAACATACCACGAAGGGTCTTTTTCCAGTCCATATACCAGTCCTCCCAGCACCTGTGAGGTCTGCGACAACCAGCTAGCTATGCCAGCGACGTGAAGCCACCGTGGAGAAATGGAGTCTTTGCAGGTTAGCACTATGATGCACAGTGCTATTGCTAACACCATGAATACTCCCGTGAGGCAGCCGCGCAGAGTGTCAGTGACCGGCTCAGGGGCCAGTCCGAGGTACAGCACCAGTACATGTAGCTTTGCCACAGCGTCAATGACATTAGTGACGGCCAGAGAGTTGCGGCGTTGGTGGGAATAGTGTTGCTGGTAAAGTTTCTCCAGGTCATAAGACTTGAAGGTGTGCCTCAGGGTTGGTATGTAGACTCCGCGAATTGTGTGGCCCCAGTGCAAGAAGAAGTCTGCATCACTGGCGTAGTCGTGAAAAGACGCCCTGACGCTGTTGTGTGTGCCGGTGGAACCGCGAGGCTGGGATGAGTGCACCCTGAAGCTGGACGAGCGACGTTTTGTGACCCCGCGCGAGGCCTTGTTGCGGATTTGTTTGTTGATTTCCTCCATGTAGGCATCGGTCACAAAGATTTTTTGTGCTGGCTCCACTCCCACCTATCAAATAAAGAACAAAAGGTTTGGGATAGGAATGGCTTCCTGCTTAATTTAACTCTGCAGGAGGTACAGAGCGTCCCAGGCGGTGTGAAGGTGTGAGGAACATGATGTCCATTGTTGTGTTTGTGTAGGTCATTCCAGATGTGTTTGTTCACCACCTTATTTGCCTCTATGAAGGTTTATTCTCTGATGGGCCCACTGCCCAACAGAAATGTAGTTTTGCTTATGTAGATTATGTAATCTGAATTAACCATTAAACTGTTTTTTTTGGCTTACTGATCCATGGGCAGTGTGTGCTGTCCCCCTTTTGGAGGGTTGGAGGCATGCAAATATATATATAAATATTTTGGTCTGAGTTTTCCCATATCTAAATACCCGAATGAGGCCTTCCCAACAGAATTAGTGAATTTTGAGAGCACTAAACTAAGTTATATTAACTTGTATTAAATTGAAGTTACGGTAGGCAACTCAAAACCCTTCAAAAACAGTATGAATCCACAAAAATATCTATATGAATAGACACTGTGGGAGTTAAAGGGATACTTAATTCATTTTAAAAATATGTTTTTCTTTGCCTGGAAGTTTTCTTCATGTGATGCAATATGACGCTTTTTGCATCACATGAAGAAAACTTTCAAGCAAAGAAAAACACATTTTTCTCATTTCAGGGCAAAATGAGGGTTGGATTCACGACCATTCAACACTACTACCATGTTTCTAATGATACACAGCTTCATGTAAATGGGTGAAGTATCCCTTTAAGTTATTTTATTTCTTCTGCTTATTTGGATGAACTTTTAATCGATTTGCAACATGAGGTATTGACTCTTGTTTCAGTGGCCCAAAAATTCTTGTTAATGATGTCAACATACAGATTGATCTATGAAAGCATCAGACATGAATTCCATCTTATTACAACTGTCAGTTTTGTGTAACAAGGATTGTTCAGTTTCTGTACTTACAGTCCTCCTGCAGAGGATTTTAAATGGAACAGTTGTTTTCATCTGGTTACAACAAATCTGCTGGGTACTATGGGATACATCTTTTTACCTGGGTGCGGAGCTCCTTCTGGATCATGATGTGTTTCACAGCATTTTGCCATAGCATTTTTTTCCTCCGCAGCCCAGGGGACAGGGCTGCTGTCATGCAGGGTGGCTCACAGAGCTCCATAGGGGAGACTTGTGTTGTCTCAGCAAAGGTCACCATGGTGATGACCTCTACTGACCTCATCTGCTTGGGGCCAGATCAGGAGGAGGCCAAAGCCTGGACACATTTGAGGGTGAAAATAACGTAGGAAAAGTTAGTTAGCAGTGAGTCAGACTTATGCTATACCACAATGTATTTTTCTGACAATACCAACAGAACATTCCCTTCCGTCTCCTCTGCCTCTAAAGGACCCTTGTCAAGAAAATGGCATTATGGGGAATCTGGATTAAAAGTATTGATGAAGCAAACCCCCAGTGAAGACTATATGGTTGGGATTTTTAAAGCCATTACTGCTACTGTGAGTTTGAAATATGACTCCTGAATCCTTTTAACTTCATTCATGTGAAATATTAAGTTGTTGATTTTTGTGTGTGACAAATTCCTTATTTAAATCTTCAAATCCGAAAAAATATATAGTAGAGAAAGAACCTAAACATACTGTACAAGTTTTACAACTCTGGGATTATTCTCTGTATTGCTTTTTCTTAAATTCTTGATGGTTGCTTGTTCAACATAACATAGTTAATTCCTTTTTCTAATTTTAAAATGCCCCACATCCATCAATCTGTTCCAAATTACTGCACTGTATATTGGATTGAAATGCTAAATCCCAATAGTCTTTGTAACTGTATGTGTTATTTAACAGAAATTGATTTTAAAAGCCCATTTGGCCTTTTCTATAATAAAACCTTGGTTAAAACAAACATTTCCAAATAAATGTTTCTCAAGAATTAGTTGTATCATGAATTTATTATTTATTCTTATAAAAAAAAAAAAAAAAAAAAAAAAAGACGAGGCTTATTTATTTAGATCCCTTGTCCTGCACATGCTCGGCACGTTGAAGAGAGCCACCTGCTAAGCTCCACGTGTTGACACTGTGTGTGCCAGAAGAAAGGAGAGCTTTCCAACAAATTATCTGGTGGACAGATTTAGACCTGAGCTGGTTAATGCGTTAAAGTCTTCCTGGTCCTTCTGGCTCTCAATGCTGCGGACCATCCTACTCGCAGTCATGTCACTTTACATTTTCTCCATAATATTGTATCCACAGAGGACACTGAGAAACACTCAATCAGAATATTGAAAGTTATCAGAATAACATACAAATACATGCAATTCAAAATTTTAAGTTTGAGGTGGACTAAGGATTTGAAGTAAAACCATCTGCTTTTAAGAGAGTGGTGTAAACAAACCGTATTGTTTCACCCTGTGGACTTTATCAGGCTCATCCGAAAACACAATAGTCTGACAAAGAATAATTGTCTGGGGTTCCAAATCTAACCTGTTGTCTTTTACATATTTTGGATCCTCTCCTCGTGTCCAGTATGTGCCGTAGGATACATTCAGCCAGCCCCTCATAATCCACTTTTTCCATCGCACTGGAATTGTCCGCGGGTCTAAAAGTTAAGGTATAATCCATGAAAAGAGAAAAAAAGAAAAGAAGATATATTCCCCAGTGTGATGAAACATCTAAAAATAAGGAGCAGATTACAGATTCCAGCCAAGATGTGGAATGTCGTCTCGGCTGGATTGTAGGTCATCCCCACCTGGACTGTCTAAAAAGAACGTAAACTACAGTCGTGAAGGAGCAGATCTACAGCGAGGAGTGCAAAGAGGATTAGTTAGTCAGCAGCCACTCTCACTGGTCTGCAAAGCTTAAAACATTAGCACTAACACAATGGCAATATGACTGCGATGCTCCCATACTTTGGCCAGATCAGACATGAGTGATCAGTGTTCTGAGAGCTTTATGTGGTTACATCACGATCAATGCTTTTAGATGCGAGACATACTGTATGGGTGAACAATGAGACATTACCTAAAAAAGCCTTCAAGCAGGTAGACAGCAAGGACCATGAATCAACTCCCACCAACATTTTGAAGATGGAAGTGTTTTGTTTGTAGTGTTGTACAAGAAGCTGTTTTTGAAGAACCTGCTTCAACTTATTTACTTTTTTTTAGATGTTTTCAAAATGATGTATCAAGCCATAGAAAGAATCTACAAAGAAAGGTAAAAGAGTCTTTTTACTGATGTTATTTCTCTGTAATACATACCAGCTCTAACCTATTAAAGTAAAGTTATGTAAACCATCTTTTCATCTTACCTCTGAGTAAAAAACTGGGTAGCAAACTGATTATTGTGTTAATTGTCATGTGGTCTTCTAGTTGTTTTTTGCTTTATCATGCTGGTTAATGTTCTGATAACTGATGTTATGTTTACTGTTTTCTATAAGGATAAAAGAATTAACTTAAAATTGCCCTTAAATTTGCTGCCACACTTGGTTGTTGGTACATTTTAATATACGTTCAACAAGTTATACTGAGGTATTAAGATAGTCCAGATACAGTTAAGAATCATATGTTACAATGATATTGTTAAATATCAAGTCCTTTGTCTACAAAAAATGTAGTCCTCTACAATTCTACATTTCGTTATGCAGAGGATTTTAACCAAAGTTCATCAGAGAGCAAGTACAACACCAGCGAGGATCTAGAAAGGAGGAAACAATGTCAGTAAATGAAAACAAACAGCTTTAAGTCTGAAGTGAACTGTCATTATCAAACAAACCATCATCATTGTCGGCATCATCAGTATTATCACGTGCATAGGTGTTAATTAAAGTCTTTAGTGTTTTCTTAAAGGCGCAGTCCTCATCAACCATGCATCAAATAAGACACAGACCAACATCAGAATAAGCAAAAACAAAAGGAACAGAAACAGACCTGAGTATTGTTGATGATGAACACTGGGCTGAAAGCATCAACAGGCCTACGCTTCCTTTGGTCGTAAGCTGGTTTAATGTTATGAGACATGCTTTGCTAATTGTGTCCAGGCAGAGCACAAGGCCTGTAAAGCTGATCTAATGAGTTCCCATATGTTCAACCGTGACTATGGCTCAGACCTTTCTTGCTGATTAGTGAACATCTAAAAATAGTGGTCAGGTCTAAGGCAATTAGACCTACTATTACTGCCACCACATTGCTCCCTGACACTTGGCAAGCATGGAATAAAGCACCTTTGAATACATTTAATGAGATACCACTATGAGAAGCCATGAGAGAGAATAAGTAAATAACTGTCGGCTATCAAATTCTGATTACCTTTTTGTTCATTATAATCAAATAAAGCTAACGCCTAGGAATGAACGTCTGTCTGTCATTGCTCATCACATGCAATCTGTAATTTTATTAAGTGTCTCCATTCTGAGTTTGAACTGTTGTCCACCTGAGGGAGTAGTTAGGATGAATTAGTCTGCCGAGGGAAAAACCCCAGAAGCTAATTAGTATTAAGGCTAACCGCTTTGGCTGTCCGCTCATCAGCTGATTAATGTATGCACTCAAGCCAAAACCAGCAGCAATACTGACCCTGTGGCCTACGTGCTCGTCAAACATTCACTTATGGCAGATGCAGAGATCTATTTCTGTCCGTCGTGTGTGTGTGGTATGTCAGTCTGCAGTGGGACTATGATTGTTTGCCAGCTTTTGTTGGCAGCCACATGAAGCTATTTAAAGTGAACACATACACAGGTCAGAAAGGGTCAAGTGTAAAAAAGATGCTCAAGGCAAGATATTGTGCTCAAACGTTTTAATATCGTCAATTTAGCATTTCACACCACATATAATCTTGAATATGTTGCATCAAATGTTTGCAAACGTGTTAGTGTGTCATAATTCTCCCCAAAATGTATACAATCAACAAAAGGTTGCTCCTCTTACTTCACATAAACCACTGCCATAGATGCTGGGTTTGTACTTCATTTCATTTATTGTCCACAGTGTGGAAATTTGTCTTTGGTCTCATAAAAAAACAACAAGCAGAACACCAAAAACAACAACAACACTTACACACAGACATCTTCAGGGCAAAAGGCAGGACAGCAATGACAGCTACATTACAACACATCAACAGGACATGTATGGATTGTGGTAAAACACAAGGATAAAGGTTCCTTATTACCCTGGAGGAATTAATGCTCACTTCAATTTTAACTTCAAAATTACTGTTAAGGCTAATAATTGAGTGTGTTTTTTTCCTACGATTTTGAACTTTAGTTAAATCTTAAAATAACAGCTTTCCAAATGTATCAAGCTTTAGCCTCGGCATCTTTAGCTCATTATAACTAAGATGGTATTATCCCGTTTAAAAAGGGTCTCACACCAACTGCTATCTTATAGTGTCTGAACAAAGTGGTGACAGCAGCACGTGGCAAAGGAGGGCGTCAAAAATACTCTGATAAACAGCTGAGGGATCTGCTGGCTTAGTGGGTATAAGAGACCCTGCTAGTTAAAGGCATTAGCTTGTTAAGTAGAAATCCCAACAATTAAACAATATGAAAGTGAACGTGAGTTTTCCTTTAAATCAATCATGAGATGCTTCCCTTGAAAATACTTAAAGTTTTTCTTTACAAATAAACTGTCTTGGTTTGATAATGTTCACTGAGAATGGCAGACAGTTTTGCTCAAACAATCTCTTATCAGTTTACCGTTTACCATAGGGCCTTTCCAAACTCACTGCTGCCACCTACTGGTAGATAAAAACCTAGACAAAAATAAAGTTCCATCCGCAGATATAGAAATACTTAGGCATCTAGTATTGTTGCTTGATACTTATATACTACCCTTGATCATGGTCATTTATTTTTCGAACAATTTCTGCTTCATTGCTTTTTGCATAAGTGAACAAATCTTATATGTGGGTGGCAATTTGTGTATCTATGTTAGATTCAGCATAAAATATGACATATAGTGCATTAAATTAAATCAGAATAGACTATTAGCAGGATAACATGTTATGCCCTCGACCCAAATATGCAATGTTACAAGGGGAACGAATATAGGCCGAATAATAATACTGTATAAATAAATACATAAGCTATGAGTGAAATTGCCCTGAGGGCAATATATAACCCACACAATATTATTACAGCCTTAAAACATAAATACTATTGGATGTTTAAAAATGAATGTCTGCATCTCATACATTTGAAGTGTTTGTTGCCTTTACAAACTTCTCTCAGAAATCATGATAACCAAACAACTTCTATAATAAGGTCATCACAATGTTTTCACTTACACTTCTTTAATTATAGGTGCATCACATAGCTTTGGTAGTGAAATGTAACGGTTGGAGAAATGAAATACTTCTGTCCTATATTTTCTGAGCTAAACATACAAACTTTATTCAAAGAAAAACGTGTCCCTGAACACTGTTTGGAGCTAAAAAATAAATAAATAAAAAAAAAGTGTAAAGTTATAAACACATTACAGAATCTGTCATTTTCTCCAACTTTCACTTTTCTCTCTCCTTTTACTTACTTTTCATAAGGAAGGTCTTTTACCTGCTTTTTGTAAACAACGATGAGCATGGTCTTTTTTACCTGCTCTTTTGTAATGTTAACAAACAAACAGTATAAGTTCCTTAACCTGCTTTTTGTAAAGTGTCTTGAGATAACACCTGTTATGAATTGACTCTATACAAATAAAGATTGATTAATTATCTACCAAAACTCCACATTGTACCTTTTAAACCCCTTATCTGATCAAAATCTATATTTAAGTGGGACTTTTTAGATAGTCTTTGCTGTATTATGAGTGTAGATCCATGACTGGGCGCCTGTGTTCAAACATGAAAGCATACAGTGGTGAGCTGTCTCATCATTAGAGCTGGTGTAGATGGAGGAGCACTGAAGCTAACTCTCTGTCTGGTGCCCTGGCAGAACTTTAGATAAACTGGCTGACGTTAATATTCATTATGCCGACCATTTAAAGGATTTTTGTTTCTTTCGTGGTGAGTAAAAATGGGCGGCGTTGACACTATTTTAGGCTGGTCGGAGAGAACAGGCAGGGATTTCCCCTTAAACAAACAGCTAGCTCGCTAGCGGTGGTAGCATACATAGCTCGTATCATAGGCGAATACTAGCTTTGGGAAATATTTGTTAATGTCACTTGTTTTAATAAAACAAAGATTTTGCCGAAACCAGTTATCAAGTTTAGAAACTCCAAATAATAATAATAAATTGTTTATTAATAATAATAATAACAAATAAAATTTGGAAGCTAGCATCGCTAACATTAATTTACTTGCTACTTTGACTTAGCATTTATATTGATATTTGGGTAATGAGATGTTACATTTCTCTATTTGCTTGATACTGGTTATGTTAGCGGTGACGCAGGGTTTTTAAGTATTTTCATAAGTTCAAACGTGTAGAAATACCTACAATGTTCATTAGCTCATTGGCTAATTTAGCGCTCTAACTTTTACAGGCCAAACACAATCCAGCGGTTTTCCTGATTCGCTCAGCCCCGGTGAAGACCTCTTTTCGAGCTAAAGTGCCAAACGGTGTCTCTACTCCTGTGAACCTGGAACTGCAACGCCGCCTTGTGAACAGCATCCAACATGACAGGTGGGCAACACCCCACTAAACAGCACCTGTTAAATGCCAGAAGACATGGTGAAGATGCTCAAAAAGTTTAAACTGGGACAATATCAAAAAGGGATTAAGTAGATGGATACTATGTTATTGGAATTAGTTTTATAATCTTGCTGAACCAAATCTTCGCTGCAACTCTTTGCTTTCTTACAAATTGTTTTGTGTGTTTCTGGTTTGCGTTCACAGGTTAGTGTGTGATGTAAATATTCTTGTTTGAATTTGCGAAAATCACCTACCAGACGTGATGGCATCTGCTGATGGCCTCATTTCTTGAACCTCAAGCCCACTGACTGAATATTTGTCCCAGGATGCCACTCTCTCCCTGCCTCGCCCCCTCCTCTCTCTCTCTCTCTCTCTCTCTCTCTCTCTGGCCCAGAGACTTTGGATGGATAGTGAGGTTCATTGTGCCACTTAGACATTTACTCATGAGAGAGGACACACAGAGGACAGAGCTTCCATTGAAGGATTTATCGCTAATCACTTGTTTAATAGGATCATTTATGTATGATACAAAGCTTCAAGACAGGGATATGTACGTTGGTTTCTTGCAGGGACTTGAGTGAGTTGTGATTTGTTTAAGTACTTTAAAGAGTTGTTTGTTTTTATTTTGTTTTCAGGCTTGACTTAGGAAAAGTGTGCTTTTGCACAAGTATATATATTGCAGACAAAGTGGGCAGTTGTGGATGCGTGTGAATTGTAAATATTGTCAATTGTGAACCTTTTGGTTGTCATTTGAAGGCTAAATTGGCCAAATAGTTCTTGGAAATTTAGAGGTGAAAGCTGACTCTTTACGTTGTTTTGCACATTTTTTGGCTTTGGTTCTGAGGTTTTCTGTGTTTTTGAAAGGAGTAGTTTGCCTTTAAGTGTGTGGCTGTTGTGTGTATATTTGCCTGCCATGCCCTTGCCTGCGCCCGATGTCCCGGCCTCTCAGAGGCTGGCACTGGACTGTCGTACCCTTCTGGACCATCGCATTGGCAAGGGTAAGTGACAACAGAATCTTTTCTGTTCTCTGTTCGCTCCTGCTCTGTTTCACACTGAGATTTATTTCATGGAAAATTGATTTCCTCCCTTATGGTTCAATTATGCTCTATACAAAAATAACAAGGTGTCTGTGAGCTATATCCTTCAATACAACTGATTCAGCTTATTTCGCAGTTTGTAGAGAATACTTAAGCACTCGAGTAATCCATCATCAAAAGGAGAATTAGCTTTGATCGGTACTTTGACGAGTTTTCTGCAGAACATTGTGGATTTCAAGAGGCATATCCACCGAGGCACTGTTTTAATGTATTCAGTTTTATTGTTTAAAGATTTGCATGACAACATTAACAAATTCACTTTGTTAGATTAGAAAGGTGTCTCCCTATCAGAAACAAAAGGAATTTAGCTTCACTGGGAGTTTTGCTGATCGTGCCAAACAGAGTTGGTGGCATGGCAGAGAGAGGAACACAAGGCTTGATTGTGGATTGTTCAAGCAGTGATATCACAAAAGACTATTGTTAATGAACCAAGTAAAAAAGCAGATTTATAGTGAATGATATATGGAGGATTTTCTGACGAAAGAGTTTTCAGTTGCTGTGAAAATCAGTGGATGATAGCATCATATAGTGTCAGTATATCCAACCCAAAGAAGAACAGCTATGTCTTGGTCCCACATTATTAGACTTTAGCTGAACACAACTGTCACCTTAAATTCCTAAAAACAGTTTTAATAAAGTCCACCCTCTTCCACTTGTGCAATCAATTTGAACAAAGCACTTGAGGTAAAATGCACAACCATGATTTTAAAATGGATGTGTGCTGGCACTATCTGATGTGTCTCCAAAAATTCTTTAAAAATGGTGACAGGTAGCGGCGTCGGATTACTTAGTGGTGATGCTGCATGCCTCATGTACAGAGGCTATAGTCCTTGTCTCAGCGGCCGTGGGTTTGAATCTGACCTCCAACCTTATGCTGCATATCTTCCCCCACTCTGTTCTGACAGGTGAAGAGCAGTATCCTGTAAATGAATATTAAATGATATTAATAATATAATAATAATAATAATTCAAAATGTCAGCCAGAATGACTGTGTTGTCAAACAGCTGCAGCAACATCAGGGTTGTACTTGAAGACTTTCCAGTACAGCGAATTAAATGAGAGTGTGATGTTTCTATTTTTCAGCCTTTGACAATACAAGTTCACAAGTGAATATTTTGTATTATAAAAATAATGAATTTGCATACAAAAGTAGCTGATTAAAACTAGCCTAACCCTAATAAACATAGAAAGGGGGGGAACAAAAGAGGAATTTTCTTTTAGACTTGAAATTATTGAAGGAAGTTGCATAAGCATGGAAAGACAAACTGTCAGGAAGTAAAGCAGCAGGCAAGGGAAGATTAATGACGGCGAGGAGGGAGAGAGTGATGCTGGCAGGGGGTGGAGAGAGAGAGAGAGAGAGAGAGAGAGAGGGACAAGAGGAGATTGCGTGGGTGGGAGGTCTTCTCCCTTTCTATCCCCTTGGTGCACATTTCTGTGTTATTCGCTCTCACTCCCCCTTGCTTCCTTCTCCGCCACTGAGAGACATGATGAGAAAGAAGGCTGTGTTGTGCGTCTGCATGTGAGCCGCGCGCGTGTGAAGGCTGCAGCGCTCCCTCGAGAAGGAGCGCTGTTGCAGAAGACGGACGGGGGGGAAAATCCAAGGTCATCACAGCACGCGTCTCTCTGACGTATACCTTCCCTTTCTCAGCCACCCCCCCCCTTTTTTTTGTGCGTGCGTGTGTGTGTACATGCCTGTTCGTGCGTACATGTCCGCACAGCAGGGAGAGTGTGTGTGTGTGTAATTCATCGCATCAAGCCAGGCTCTGCACCAATCACGGTGCGCATTTTAGCTCCAAGCACACGTGCGGGCATCCATGCCAGAGAGAGTGGTGTGACTGTGTGTATTTGTGTCTGCTTCCAGTGCCTCTCGGCACAGCAGTTCGTCTGTTTAAGAGACTGAAGCTGCTCTTAGGAAACAAAAACGTCTGTACTGAGGGACTCCAACACCAGGAGTGATGTACGGTAAGAAAAAAAAAAAAAACCTCACTCTGTTTTTGTGTGTTTTTGTGTGTGTGTGTGTGTGTGTTTAGGCTGTGTATGCATGCTAGTTATGTCAAACATGCAGCGTTCAGCCAGTTTTCCTGCATTCTCCAAACACATTTGCTTTCAGCTCTGGTGTAGTAGTCGCCTGCTGTCACTCATGTTGGATCTCCTACGTTCACGTTATGGACTCTTGAAAGGATTCTTTTCGCTTGAATTTGATTCACCAACATGGAGAAGCTGCTTTGAAGATGTTTTTCTTTGGTAATTTAGTCTTAAAACTTCTAACACACCTTCTGTGAGATTTTACAATCTACCATGTAAGCCGTCTCTGCACGTCTAACATCTAGCCGACTGTTTAACTGTGAGACGTTGTGAAGCTTACAGTGCGGAAATCTACATTTGTATTTTTAAAACCCTGCTTAAAAAAAAAAGTCATTTGGATATTTTCGGTTCGATTTTCAGATCGCAAAGAATACCTTTTGATGTGATTGTCTTTTTTCTACTCGGGTGTTACTCAGACATGTTGATATTTGGTTCATTGATTAGCGCTAATTAAAAATGATGCTATCTTTGTTTTGGGTTTGGTCTATTGATGGAAAAATCTTTGCTTTGAGGGGCTAATGAACTAATAGAAATAGAGGCATGCGCACGTTTAGTTTCTGTGTAGAATATGTGCTTTGGGCTCGAGTCCCTCGTTGCTTAGTTTCAGTGCCTGTCTGACTGGGCTTCTTAGTGTGTCGCATCTGCCTTGTGTCATGAGATATAGAAGGCAGCTGGGTCTGTTCATCCATATTTTGGCCGCATTAAAGCGACCACTCCCACCGGATCAAACGTGTGCTTTGAATTGTACGCACAACATGTCAAATGTGCGCCTCTGTCTGCGAGGTGTGTGCACTCCATGTTTGTTTGTAAATAGCCTCGAGACACTGAATGCATACGGCTCCTCAGAAGACAAGTGGGAGGTAGACTCAAGTTGTGCTTCTACATGCAACACATTTGAACAGCCGTCATCCTCTGCACTCCTCAGTGCTGACAATCTTTCGTACTCTCTTGTCAGCTTTTCGTAATGCGATGAGTCTCTTCTCCTCTTCTCTCTCCTCCTCTCTTTAGCTCATCCAGCGGCAGCTTCTCTGCATATCAGTCGGCTGTTGAATCAGCCTTCCTCATAATTCATTATTTGCTGACGCTCTCCGTGTTTCCAACTCAGCTGTGTGTCTTGGCATTTAAATGTGACAACAACCGTTTAAAGATGTTTCATCCTTCCTAGTTTGCTGTCGTGCACCCCCCGCCCCCCATTATGTAACGACACCCCTGAAGGACAACATGCTTTGTAACCATCTTAAGAAGTGTCATGTATTCCGTGCAGGCCTATGAGCATGCAATTGCTATTGGGTGTTTGTTTTGTGCAGACTGTGAAACCAATGCTTTGACTGACCCCAGATGAAGGTGAGCTCTGAATGTCTGCAGACACGACCACTCCGATATACTAACACTCAAGCAGCACACATCTCCAAAGTGTGTTTGATATTCTCCGTGCAGGGACTCGGGACTATATTTACTCGGTCTTGTCAGTCACGTGACTGTGAGTACAACAGAGCAGCTTTGGACAGCAGGTGCAGATATGACACTGCAAGAAGCAATGGGCTACTTGACGCACACTTCTTTGTGTGTGTCCATGCAATTGATTACACTTTTGTAATTCACTTACATAATCTCTGAATGTCTGTTTGAGCAGGTTTCCAGTGTGTATACAGAGCGGTACTTTCAAAGCTTTTCTGTCACTTCTTTTTTTAGATATACGTTTGTGCTTTGATGCCTTCATTTAATAGGACAGTTAATGGAGCAGGAAATACGGGTGCATAAAACACACAATCTCCATTCGTGCACACGTGCAATGTCGTTTTTTAAATGATGGCGATTCGCTTGCTCTTATTTCCAGACGCTGCGCATTCAGAAAAAGATCTTGTCTTCACTTATGTGCTCACTTCACGTTCACAGCGTGAAGCAAAACACACATTTAATTCATTAACCAGGCTTTAGACGTGCGTGTTTTTGTTTGAGTTGACACATTTTTTAGTACAAAATAAGAAAAAAGAGAAGAATTGTGTGAGAGTATCGTGACCTAAATACTCAGGGAGAAATCGTGCAGCCCCAGTAGAAAACCAGGAAAGAGTGTGAAATGATATGCGGGGGGAAAAAAGAGCTGCAGGTCAAATGTAAATCAGGGCTGCCCGTTTTAGAGGATGATATCTGATGTACAACGGGTACGACCAAACTTGGCGCCCGCTTTTCTCACTTCTGCATGTCGCTCTAATTCTTTCTCCCTCACCCCAAAGTGAAAATGTTTAGCCAACATGGTGAGGGAAATGGAGAGTGTAATCTGTTGATTTAAAATAGCACAGTGATTGGCTGAGGTGTTTCCAGAGGTGTACACGTGTTCACAGATTCACCTAGTGCGTGTTCATTTTGCAGGTAGGTGTAGCGTTTGCATCTGAAGAATAAAACGAGATGTTCCAAAGTTCCACAACTCGAGTCCAGAGCATCTTCAGAGATGTCCGCCTTCTCTGGAGTGTCTCCCAACAACCTCTAATTCTGTTGTTCCCCTGTCTCGTGCTCTTCTGTGTCTGTGCACAAGCATGCTTGTGAGTGGGTTTATTTATGTTGCTGCATGAGCTTTGCTGTGCAGCCCCCTAAATGTGTTGTCAGCTTGCCATGCAGAGTGGGTGGATGTCGTGAGACCCCTGATGTGTGCTTTTTCACCGCTGTCATCAAAATTCTTCTTGTACTCCCACCCGGTTGCTCTCAGTTTGCTTTTTTTTTTTTTTTTTTTTTTTTTTTTTCACACTCACCCATCATTACTAACACCAAAGACACAATACAGCATTTTTTTTTATTGTTGAGGCAGCTGGAGCAATTCCCAAGTGAAACATGGTGTTGCAGAACCTTTTTCGGCACGATGGAAGTAGAATATAAATGAGTGGACCTCTTGAACCGTTAACAATTTTTGTCAGTTTGTGGCAAAAAAAAAGAAACTTTTGCTGTGTTTTGTCTTTCTTCTTCTTTCCCAAAATATCTCCTCCCTCTTTTGGCGACAGAGAGGACAGGACAGATTTGTGCTGGATAGAGAAGATGCAATAAGTAGCACTAATCTGTGACTCACTCTGCATCACAGTCCACCTCCCTCGTCACACTAACATCTTTGTCTCTTGTTCTTTTCTTTTTTTTCCCCGCCTGTGTCCCTCTCACTCGTTAGTCCTCCACCCTTATTTCCTCTCCTCACACGGGACCTGCAGCTTCCTTTTTCATGAACTCATCGGCGAGTCCGAGACGCAGGCCCCCGAGCCAGTAGAGCAAGGATGAGGAAAAGGAGGGGAGGTTTGGATGGTTGCAGAAGGAAGGGACAGAGGGAGGGTAAAAGAGGGCTGCAGAGGTCTCATTAGTGTTTGAAGTGATGGAGCACTATGAATAGACACGCAGCTCTCAGAGATAAGCCTGAGCTCCTGCTGTGGACTTCAACACAAGTTTAAGAGAGCAGAGAGCGGCTTGGAAACAGGCGGCCCTTTAAGTGGTTTAAACACACAAAGATGCCTTTCACTAAAAGGCTTTTCAAAGACATCCTGCATGGGCTGAGAGCTGTCCTTCCAGGTGTAGCTCTACGATTGTAAACCAGAAAGCTGTTGAATATCGGGATGCATCCAACAAGAGGTTTTGTTTTTTTGTTTTTTTCATTCTCAACTCCTCCTGCATAGTGTACCTGTTTGTGTACAATGATCCCCAAAAGCTTGCTCAACAAACGTTTGCCTCTTTGATTCTCGCTGCTTTGGTGGAAAGATTCAACAAAGTACCTATAGTGTACCAGTGTGATTGAACAGCGACGTTTTTTCCTTTGTTTTGAGTAGGTACTGTATGTTTTTGCTCACTTTAGTTGTGTTCAGGCCAAATCATTCTCGGGACTGTCTTTGAGCAGGGTTTTTCCTTCTTAGACCGGCGTTTGCTGCTCCCAAAGACACGTCAGCCAGCACAGAAGGAAAATGACCAAAAAAATGACCTCACACATGCTTCAGTGTTACCGTTTAACTGCTTTTTTCTGACTTGACCTTGACGTTTGCTCTTAGTGTGTGCCGATAAATAAAATCTAAATATCCTTTTTTGAACCAGGAAGTCGATCTCTGCTGTCAAAGTGGGCCATGGGGTGTGTGTGTGACTTCCGGGGGCTCCTAAGTTTAAAATAGTTCTTTTTTTTCTTTTCTTTTTTTTTCCATGTGCCTCCAAAAATGTTGTTCCCAGAACTTCCCACCTTTTTGTAACTCTTTCTGAAAGTACTCAAGATCTGTACATTTTGGACGGACTTATTTCTGAGATTGGATCGACTTGAAGCTTTAAGGATGAATGGAGAGAGTTGTCGACAGATGAACTGATTGTAAGTTGCGGCCTTTTGTTTGGGGGTCTGTGTAGTGCAGTTATTTCTCATCTTTATCAGCTTTCCATTTTTATGGCTGTTTGTCACTTGTGACTTTGTTTTGCTGGCGCATGATTCTTGTTTATGTGTCTCACAAAAGTGCAGCCTTAATTTGCCCATTTACGTTTGTGTGAGAGCGGCACTTTGGCAGCTGATTGCCCGAGAAAATGACGTTTTGTGATTGTTTTTTGGGACATGTAATCAAACTTGATAGCCTGACTGGGGCCACCTCGCTCTCTGTGGGAGGCGTGGAGTCAGCGTTGAAACGGTGTTAATCAAAGGGCACGTGGCATGTTGGTTGCAGTTACATTACAAAGATGAAGTGTGTGTCTTTTGGTTTTTCACCAGAGAATCTGCTGTGTGTTGACTTCATTAAATGGAAAGGGAGGTAGGGTAAGGCGAATGGGCAGTTCAGCAAAAAAGCAAGGAAACAAGGCTGCAATCTGTGCAACAGCGAAATGAAACAATAAATAATGAAACGTTTTTTCCTTTGGGAGAGTATCGGGAAGGAGGGAGGAAGGACAGAAGAAAAGCTGTTCCCTTACAGATTGTTTTGTTTTTGTATAACATTTGTTCGAGTGTCACATCATTTCAGTCTTCATTAAACTTGTCTGCAGTGCTTACAGCACAATGACCTACTTTTGCCCCCCCCCACCCCCCCCACCCCACCCCACCTCACCCTGCAAACTCATACATCTTTGTGCGATGTGAGCAGGAAGAAGATAATTGTTATGCGGAGCTGCAGGAAGGGTTAAAGGATTTATTTGGGGTTATCCCTTCCATCCTGTCTCTCCTTCTTTCTCTTCTTTTCCCAAGTTCCCCTCATGACTCACCACTGCTGAATTCCCCCAACCAATCAGAATCCACCTCTCTCCCTCTCTCTCTCTCTCTCTCTTTCCCTCTCTAAATAAAAAGTCTGCAAAAAATCCCCGTTCTGGACGATGCAGTTTTCAGTCTTGATTTGTACTTGCGGAGATAATGTGGGTTGTTTCATATATCGGTGAGGATCGTTGTTTTCACCGTACAGTAATTGTCTTCTCCACCACGCTCTTCCCACATCAGACTCTCTGTAAATGTTGGCACATATTTCCAATCACTTAATGGAGCTAGTTTTTCGGCTGAGTGGTGAGTGGAGGCATCACTTCAGTTCGGACACGAGTGAATTCAATGCAGCATTCGGCCACTTTTGAGCTCCTGCAGGATGTTTGAAGAAGCCTTGTGTATGTTGATGGAGCGTTGTCTGTCTGTCCTTTGTCTTCTTATGTCATATATATTACCTTGCTTCTCTGTAAACCCAGCGAGTCAAACAACCAAACTCCTAGTTGTCGAGACTCTGATGGCTCACGTTGATGAAAGTTCATACATCAGATGAGAAGGCGCATTCATCGAGACAGGATTCAACATCACACTTGTGCTTCAGTGTCACGCTAAAACACAACTGCTGGACTCTTCCAAAGGCTCTGCATGTATTCAAAAAAGACATAATATCATGATCAGGGTCGTGTCACATTGACCCACCTAGTGTAGTCATTTGACATCTGAGAGCTTGGAGCGAACAACAAGTTCTCCCAAACATCCCTGCAGATCTCAGGAAGACCCGATGAGACTCTGCTGTCCTCGGTTTCTGAACTGTAACAAGTCTGACTGACATTAGGAACAGCGAATGAACATTGCACTTTTAATCAAGTAGTTACAGAAATTCCATAACATATCAAATTAATGTTTATTTTTAAGTGTGCAACTTAAATCAGACCTGCTTATTCAGTCTTTAATGAATTACCCAACAAACTGTCAGTTTAACAGCTATTACAGCTTAGTATGCTTTTTAAAATCTATATTGGATATGACCTTACTTTTATAACTCATATTTCTGCTCCTACCTCAGTGTTGCTGTATGTGGGATAATTATTTTGAACTGTGCCCTCCAGCTTAAACTGTCATTCAAGAGGCAAATTTAGACTTTATTATATTTCAAAAAGTGTTTCTTGTTCTTAATAGGATTTTTTAAAAATACGTCACCAAGGCTGACTACATTTAAAAAATAAAAGTTTTCTCTTTGTTGACTGTGCGCATCGTCACGCCTTGAGAACTTACTTGCAATCGAAACATTACTCGAGGAAAGTTTTCTTCTGACATTTTAAGCGAAGAGCAAAAAGAGAAAAAGACACGCTTGCCTGTTGTATTTCCTCGGCATGTCTTATTGACTGTCTCTCTTTCTCCCCCCCCCCCCCCCCCCCCCACTCTCCTCACCCATTGTTTTCGTCAGGGGTTTGCGGCTGCTGCGGGGCTCTCAGGCCTCGGTACAAGAGGCTGGTAGACAACATCTTCCCAGAAGACCCCGAGGTGAGAAACATGATACTAGAAAATCTATTCCTCTGTCTTCTGTAATGATTTAGTGGATATTGCTAAAAGCCCATATTCAAATGTTAATGAGGCTGTTGTGACATCAGAATGAAACATTTTCTTTGTTGTAGTTTGGACTGAAAGGGTGCACATAAAAAAAAAAAAAAAAGTAAGATGTGAGAAATAATGAGTTGTAGCCTGAAACTTTTCTAACGCCCGAATTTTCCCATTGGGGATCAATAAAGTTATATCCTATCCTATCCTAAACCTCCCATGGCAGGTAACCGCCCAGGCAAGTAAATGTAAAGTCAGTGTTGTGATAAGATAAAGAGCGATGATCAGACTCTCTATCACCTAGAAATCTGCTTTCAAAGCTGTCGGTGTCAAACCAAAGACATCATCTGTGCTCCTGTTTTCTCTCAGATCTGATACAGACGACGCATACACAGAATTAATTGGGGGTTTGAAGAAAGAGCCGAAACCTTCGTATGTGCCTCTGTGCTGCTGCAGTAACCCATTTTACCTGTCAGATCTTTGGCCAAATCTGTAATCCACAGGACACGCTGGTACACGCAGACCTTATTTCCCAAAGTGTGTTTGAGGCACCTGCTCATAGTGCTCCAAAAACAGTTTCTATTTATTGCTATGGACGATACGGTACAGTAAGTAATGGTACCAAGAAGCATGGAAACAAGAAAGTCATTTACTAGTGTGTGTGTACATTTACTTTTTTCAGTCTTTTCCCTGGTAATAGGTGCCAAGGGCAAAAAAATAGGCTGTGTACCCCATGTGTGTCTCCTTCACATGCCACCAAATGTCCCCATAGTTTAAACTGTGCTGGATATTATTGCACTTTATTTCAACGGGGAACATTTTTCAAAAAGTGTTGCATCCTTTTTTCTTTTTTTTTTTTATTATTCACTCCACAGAAGCATGCACTGTGAGTCTACAGAGATACAACATTGATTTACTTTAATGAGCAAAAAACAAAAAGAAGCTTTTCAACTGGGAGAGTGTCATTTTATAGCCAGGAGCCCTCCTCCTCCTCCTCCGTGGATCAATCAATCGATCGATAATGGATTCTGGCCACGAGACATTTTAGAGAAGCAGACACAAGCAGAGCTGTCGCCCGGTGCTGACTGCAAAAACATCCCAATAATGTGATGAGAAAACAACAGGCCAGTTTTCATAGCATGAAAGCAACAAATACTATAAGAGAAGTCTCTTTTTTTTTTTTAAATTTGGTTGAGCGTGTGTGCTTATGATTAGTGAGGAAAAGAAAATCTTGAATTAAATAAGACAGCCGTTAAATGTTGCTGTGCTGCTGACATTAAATCTAAAAATCTGCTTTTATCTCGGCTGAGTTACTGACAGGAGGTCAATCTGGTTTTAGCAGGTTGTTGAGCAGTTTTTCTGTCTTGGAAACACAAAGCGATACTTCTTTCTTCGTGCTGATCTAATCCTGTGCGTGTCTACGCAGACTGCAGCTTCTGTTGTTGATCCGTCAGATATATAGGGCGCACTCACACCGCTCCAGAACTAACTGAGTACGGTTACACCCTTCTACGTAACGTCCTAGTACAACAACATGGATGTGTTAACGTTTGGAGCGGGTTTACAAGACAGGCGGACTGAGGGGGGAAAAAAAAGTTTTAAAAAGGGAGGTGCAGTCGAGTCGGTGTCCACGCATAGAAGAACACAGAACTCACTTTGTTCACAAACAGCAATAAGACTTCTGCATGTCTCGATAATGGAGTCAGGGATTATACCTCACGCCCACAGTGTGTACTGTGCTTGTGCATGAGCACACCTCCAACCGTGCCAGGGCACAGATCGGATCAATCACACCAGTCGAAGCAAACTTTGATTCAGTTTGGAGAATAAATGTTCATAACAGATCAAAACGGATCCAACAAACAAATATCAAATCTTCGGGTTCAGTGTACCTCTCCAACAGTTTCTGCTTCTTTAACTGCACATTGTGCTTATTCTCTACACATGGCTGTGCTAGATCTCAGTGGACTTGTGTTTTTAGCTCTTTCCTCCCTTCTGATTGGCTGAAATGGGTCAAATGGGGAAAGTAGGAGACTGAAACTTTGTGATCTACATGCACCTTTTAGTTTGCTCTCCAGTGCACTCACTACTGCGTTATCTTCAACATAAGAAGCTTGAATATTAACCTGAGATGACGTTCCTTATTTACTCTGTCAGTTAAAATGTAAATGACGTTTTTTTTGTCTCGGTTGAAGCAAACAGCTTCTTTGTTAGTCTTAACCAGCTCTTTCTTTGTTAAGCAAACATACCAGCCTCATCTGTATCTCTCTGAGCTGACACTGACTGGTTTCCATTTCCGTTGAATTACTCCTTATTATTCTAACCCTAACCCTAAAACTTTCCTGTTTTTCTTTTGTTTCCCTTCTCTCTCCCTATCTTTGTCCATCGCCCCCCCTAAGGATGGTCTGGTGAAGGCCAACATGGAAAAGTTGACATTTTACGCCCTGTCAGCTCCGGAGAAGCTCGACCGCATCGGAGCGTACCTGTCTGAGAGACTGTCGAGGGACGTGGCCCGACACAGATACGGGTGAGCATCACTCATCAAAAAAAACCCCGCCATCAAATCAGTCTCTGCACTCACAAATAGTTTTTTTTAAATATATTTTTGTGTTATTTACTCTCCCCCAGTAAGTAAACCAAAATGCTTTAAAGTAAATCTAAGACATTCAAGTTAATAAATAAAAATCCTCTGGAGAATTTCAACCATCTTACGATGAGCAATTAGAAAAGTGCCGCTTAACTCTTCACCACAAACCTGTAGGTGATGTCACTGAGACTATGTCCATGCTTTTATAAGGCTCATTATTAGGTAGAGATCTCTGACATATAGTATCTGGATGATGTTTACGGTGCTCGTTACATCGTGGAAGCATCTCTCTGAATAATCCAAACCGATGTGTTGTGGGCCGGTTTAAAGCAGCCATTAGGCGGGAGTGGGAGGCAGGCTGGTCAGGTTGTGATGTGATGTTTCTGTACGGTCTGTACCAACTTGATAAGTCACAGAAGTTGTTGTCTTTTATGACTCATGCCTTGGTTGCGCTGCGGAGCCTTCTCGCCAATGCAAACAGGCTGTACAGATTACATTCACACTTGGCAGAGTCTTGCTGAAATCTGTTCTATAACCGACGTGTCTCCAGAGTTTGTCTGGCAGGAATGATCACATTTTGATTTGTGTTTGCTGTGAGCAGTCATAGATTCAGAATATAATGCCTTGATTTTACTGGCCACATTGAGAGACATATTTCCAGACATATTTGCCAACCAGAATAAAGTGCTATCCAGATGTTTCAGAGTCTTTCTCCCTCCCTCCTCCTCCTCTTCAGGTATGTGTGCATAGCTATGGAAGCCCTGGACCAGCTGCTGATGGCCTGCCACTGTCAGAGCATCAACCTGTTTGTGGAGAGTTTCCTGAAGATGGTGCGCAAGCTGCTGGAGTCAGACAAACCCAGCCTGCAGATCCTAGGAACCCATTCTGTGAGTTTAAAGAGTTAAATATAAAGTTTTCAGAGTCCAGTAGTTGTTTGTAAACAGAGAAAACCCTGCTTATAATAAAAGAGTGGCTTCAGTCCTCCATTTGGATTACATTCTTCTCAATGGGGAACTATAATATATGTGATGCTGCGAGTAAAAAAAAAACCCAAAGTATATAATACATGTTTCAAACTGCACTAAAATGTTTGTGCAACTTTGATTTACATAGTTTTCAAAGGATTAACAGTTTTGGTTTAATTCAGAAGCTCAAAATAAAAAGTTGTGTGCTGTAAATCTGAGTAAATAAGTTCAAACTTGGCTTGGCTGTACAGTTTTGGTAACAAGAATCATAAAGAGACCTCAGGCCCCTATTTATAAAAAAAACAAAAAAAAAACAAACATTTTGCTGGATTTCCAAACATTTGGTCACTAATGTGTTTTCTAATGCGCCTCAGTTTCTAAGCTTTTCTGCTGCATCGCATTCTGTCCATTTGAGTGGATTTAGAGGTATTATCCAATCAAAAGTTGACCGAGCCCATTTACTTCCCCCGACGTGATGGCACAAATTAAAAAGATGTTAACCTTGAGAGGAACACGGACTCAGAGTTTGAGGAATATTTGAGCTCAGATTGTTTGGCAGAGGGAGTGGGAGTGATGAGTGTCGTCTGATGTGTGGAGCAGCTTTCAGCGGAGGGTCAACAGAGGACGAATAAAAGAAATCAGATTAGCTGCACACCAAACTCTCTGCAAAGCTCCGCACTCATCCGCACAGATTGAAGAGACACGTCAACCTCCGGCTCGTAATCTTCACGCCATCAATCTGCCTCGCACACTCTCACGGGTGTTTATGTAGGACAAATGCAACGCCATATGCTTATCCAGTCACACGCACACACAATTCAGTGTCATTGTGGATTTGTGCAGTATATGCTAATTTAAAGCTTTGCACTTAATGTTTACGCTAGATGAACATTTTGAGATGAACTGGGAGTGGTGTTGATGTCAGGACAGAGAAAGAAAAAGAAAAAAAACTCCCGTTCCTTTCTCACAGCTTTAGTGTTTTTCCTGAAAACAACTTTTCTTCGTAGTGTGGCTCATTCGAAGCAGATCAGTGTCGGGGGAGAGGAGAAAGGAGCGGATTAGAGACACATGACTCAAGCTTGGCCAGGTTGCCTTGCACTACTTTTCCCTGACCTCAACCTCTCTTTGCTGCAGAGCCCTTCTTAAAACACACACACACACACACACACACACACACACACACACACACACACACACACATATACACACACACACACACACACACACACACACACACACACACACACACACACACACACACACACACCAGCTCTTCAACACATCAGGGACTGAGTTTGTCTTTCTGTCAGCTTGCTTCCTATATGGACGCCTCTGCGGTAGAAAAGGACTTAAGGTAGAAGGATGATGCACCCAACAGAAAAATAATCTCAGCTCTCCATCACTTCAGGTTTCATTCTCATGTTTAAAGCTTTCAATCGGAGAGAGGGTCACTTTCAGCAGAGACGGATGTGAAACGTTGAGGCCTTAAAGCTGCCTAAGGCACAGGCAGTAATATCGGGAAGCTTCCAGGTATCAACTGCTGCAGCATTTTAGCAGCGCAGCTTCACAAGAGCATTTATGGCTTCACTTCATTTAATTTGCCTGAGAGTACTTTATTAAATCTCAGCACCACTTCAAATATCCATTTTGCACTCAGGAAATAGATTCACAACAGGCGTCTTTTCATGTTTGAGATGCTGTTGTTTTTTTTATCGTCGGTTGTTTTATGGGTTACCACACACGCGTACTCTGCCTTTATAATTCACTTCAATAAGCATTCGACGAACTGATTATTTATTGTGTAATTATCACGACAGATGTCGTCCTTTTTTTTTTTTTTTTTTCTGCATTCTGAAGCAATGCAGATCATAATTCATTAATTGGAGGGTGTTGTGAAGCTAAATGTCAGAGTGTTTATACGCTGACATTTCCAGGCTCAGTAGGGGAGCCCCGAGACTGTCGCTCATAACGAGCCGTTATGTCACTGAGTTTAATTTAGGAAATATTCACCGTTGGGATTTTAGTCTATTAAAGAGTATTTAATCTCACTGAATTAAACATTTAATAAACATGGGCTGTCGGAGGTCAGACTAATTAATAGGAATCTCTGGAGTTTTTGAGTTTTTGACACAAAACTTTAATTGAATTTCCTTTCCCCCCCTTCTCAGTTTGTAAAGTTTGCCAACATAGAGGAGGACACGCCTTCGTACCATCGCAGCTATGACTTCTTTGTGTCCCGCTTCAGTGAGATGTGCCACTCCAGCTATGAGGACCCTGACATCCGCACAAAGTGAGTTGACAGATTTATTTTTAGTCACTGCTGATGAGAACTTCAAGGAGTCTTTTTTTTAAGGCAGCGGCTTGTCATGTCTCCTTTTATCAAACTAAAATCCTTTAAAGTCTTGTTACCTTCTGCTGGAAACGGACAACGTTATATATATCTTTTTTTAGAATTAAAAGTCAGCAGCCAAGTAATGAAGGATACAGATTAAAAACAAGACACAAACATCATTTTCTAAATATAACGCTTCATTTTTAGAGTCAGTCAAACGATGTCTGTGTCTGTTACTTCAAGGATCCGCATGGCAGGTATCAAGGGTCTGCAGGGTGTGGTGAGGAAGACCGTGAATGATGAGCTGCAGGCCAACATCTGGGACCCTCAGCACATGGACAAGATCGTCCCCTCGCTGCTTTTCAACCTCCAGAGTGGAGAGCGGACAGAGAGGTGAGTGTTTACAAAGAAAATGTCCGCTGATTACGTTTGGTTTGCCGCTGTTCATCACACGTTATCGTTGTTTGCTTTCAGGATGTGGCTCGCTAACGGCAAAGTAAAGAGCTGAAAACTTTGTTTATAAAGCGCACACTGACGTTGAAATTGATTTTTCTGAAAAGGAGATGAATGATGTGGTACAAATGGCCCTTCTGGGCCAGCTCTGGTTTTTCAGTAAAGGGGCTGAGCTAATCTCCTCTGGCTGATACACTTATTGTCATCAAGGACCTCAAACAGCTCCACTTAAAAATGAATAGATATTCTTTTGAGGATAAAGAGAAGGTGTTTTTTATTTTTGGACATTTACACATGTTGCATTCATGAGCATTACTCATTTGCGTTGAGTTTACTGTTTTATTTCCCTCACTCTTGCAAAAAAAAAAAAAAGAAGACTGATAGTTAACTTCCAGAGAACAAGACCGACACACGATTGAGCTCTCCCTGCTGCTCTGCCTTACCTGTGTTCAAAAACATTCTGAGAGCGAAGTGAGAGACCCCAACACACGGCGAGAAATCATAACGGATCTACAGTTCAGTTCTTGTCGTGCAACTAGATGACCATCTCAGCACACCACACACTTGAGCGATTCATTCACCTACAAGCAGAGTGTCGACATGGTCTCCACTGTCACACCACAGGACAATCTGACAAGATGATCTTTTGATCCATCGGGTAGTCAGGGCCCAAAATCGACCCGATTTTATCTTGCAGTGTGTACCCTGCTTTAGCTTAGCTCAACTAAGCTTCGCTAGATTTAGCTCCAAACCTAGCTTGAATATTTGTAGCAAGGATTTTTAGGTTAGTAATGATGAAGAGACCTCGTCAGAGCTAAGGAAGGGACAGAAACTTAAGATGTGTGGTTGATCTTTTTGCTCGATTCGAGACATTTTTTAAAGGCTTTGATTGGTTGTTCAAAAGAACAAAAAAAACAAATAGGCTTAAGTTCTCTCTCTGATGGAGCTCATAGAAGGGCGATACGATATGTCGTGTTATTATGAGTGAACACTCAGGTGAATAGATTATAAGCCTTGGATTTTTTAGAAATCAAACACTGACTCATGCAGTGCCCTCTTCACATGCTTAAAGTGACATTTACTCATGTTCATTCATCATGCTGGTTAGTTAGTACTTCATCTAAATGAAATTAACATGAGGCCGTGACAGCGCTGTAATTGTTTTTTATGGTCACCCTGTTGATTGACAGTTGCAACAGACCATCACTTCATCACTCATTGCATTTCTCTTCTTGCCAAATATCTTGATGTCATTTTCAGTCATAGTTCAGTTTGCTAAAGAAATCTGCCACAAACATGATCCAATCATTTCTGCTTAAAAGTCCTCCTCACTGCTCCTTACAGTGTTTCACCTGAGGAGCTCTTCTCTTTACCAAGATCATGATTCCAGAAATATTCTGAATCCCATCACTCGGAGCAACTCTTCAGTACGAGGGAGCTTTGTGAATATGGCACCAGTTGTTCCCCACTGTGATAAAAATCCAAATTGTATTCATCCAGTATATTTAGTATGCAACGTTTCTGGCATTGTTCTATTACTGCTGCAAACACAAATCAGTAATGCATGAAAGCTTTATGTTGTCAACAATCTGCCTTATGGACTTATTAGTACCCTGTTTGATGTGTTGTGTTATGATGGCATTTTGGCTTCCACTTTATTTTGTCTTGTGCTTTTGTTGAAGAACCAGTGACATTCAAAATCACAGAGTAAATTCAGCTTGTCAAGTGCTCAAACATCAGGCCAAAGGTTGATGCAGACTGTGAAAGCTGACGACCTTAAACGGGTCACTTTTGACTCGGCCACATCAGCCCAGCGCCGTCGTTTTGTGGCCGAGTCCTTGTGTTGCGTTTGTCCTGCGTTGAGCCATATTTGTCCCGGTGCCTGTTGTCATTCATCATCACTGTCATCACAAAAAGAACACTATGACAGCCCTTCAGCACTTACGGGCGTCTGTCGGCAAAAACACGGGGAGAAAAGGGGGGATAGTGAAGAAGGGGGAAAAAAAATGGAGGTTGTATGACGGGAGAGTGTATAAAATGAGTGGTGAATAAAAGCATTGAGAGCTGGAGGTTTTCAGAGAGAGAGAGGAAGATGCAGAGTCTGAAGCCTCCCTATCTTGGCTGAATTCCACATACTGACATTCACTTTGACGTCAGTGCTGAGATCTGAAGGTTAGGGGGGGAAAAGTGGGACAGCAGTGAGAGGAAGACTGTAACACTGGGCGGAGGCTGGATAATAGAAAGTAGAATAATAGAAATGTGGAGGTTATTATAAGAGGGAGACAGATGGACAGAGATGCAGATAGACACTCAGCAGAGGAGCACATTTGCCTCTCAGCTTCCCTCCACTTAGTGTGTGTGTGTGTGTGTGTGTGTGTGTGCGTGCGTGCATGCGCGTGTGTGTGCGATGAGCGCTGCCCTTGCTGTGTGTCCTCCAATCCTCCCCTCACTGTGTGTAGCCAGACATGAGCAGCCATAAAACCCACAGCAGTCAGGACAGAGACTAATTAAAGTCACAGATGGTGCATTATTTCTCTGCATTAATCCCCATGCTCGTGTACAATGTTCATTTAACGATCGGCTTCAGAGGACGCACCAATCTCCGTGCAAAACTGTGTTTCTCGAGGTACTTAAATATCTGCTCACCGTTTGCCGTTTTAAAGAGCTACAAGCCTGATTGATTGGTGTAACGGTGGGGTGAAGGTGCTTGCAGAGGCTTTTTATTCCCAAAACATGTTTTTTTTTTTTTTTGTCTGCAGGTATCACCTCAACAAAATAGATTTAAAAGAAATGAGCCTCACCTTAAATATTCTCCTTCATGCCCTCCTGTGACTCACAAACGGCCTCTGTGAACCGTCTGATGAAAGCGCACATGAGGCCAGATTGCAGTAGCCGAATGGTCTTTAAGATGACGGTGATGCTGTTACTTTCTTGTTCCTACCATTGTCGTAATGACTCTCCGAATCATTAGACAAAAACTGCAGACAAAGGCTATTAAGGTGCCTTTACAGGGACGTCTGCTGCAGGTGTTTTCAGTGCACTAAAACGGGTCAGTGATGATGGTTGGACACATTATGGCAAGTTAGATCTGACCTCAGTTTTCCTTTTTTGCAGCTCTTATTAAAAGTGACTCTTTAAAAGGGTGATTGTCAGATTTTGAAGTGTGGACTCTTATCAGTTTGGACGAGCTCCAGCAGATCACCTTTGTCTGCAAAACGGAACAGGCTGCCAACCGACCGCATCAAAACTCCTCAACAAAAATACATTTTTACCACCGTTGCTCAGATTGTTGTTCTCTCTGCCGAGCCTCAAACACAACAAGATTCAAACTCCAACTGCCAATCATGTTTCAACCTTTCTGCTTTCTACTTAAGTGAGACTACCTATGAAATGTAAAAATAAATAAATAAAAAAAACACCCACATTGTATTCTTTAACCAAGAAGTCTCTTAGGGACACTTTCAAGAAGTGTTGAATTAAAACAACAATCTGTACCTTTCATCAGAGGCAAAAAAAACTAAACATTTTATGATCTCAAGTTGCCGCCTGTTTCATGGCTGGCAGCTGTTTCAAAACAACCATTTACATCCTGAAAAATCTCCAAATAGGAACCTGGTTTCAAAGTTTTTAAGTTCTCCCTCTTCTGAAGGCAAAGTAGAACAAGTCCTGGATCAAATATCCATCTTTTTTTGGATTTGTCTGAAGTTAAAAATGAGCCACTGACAGGCAGGAAGCCACGTTTCGTCCACAGCAGCAGCGGCCACAGCAGGGAAGATGAGAGAGTTAGGCTGTTAATAAATAATGTCATCATTGGTGGACCACCCGAGGCCAGTCATGACCAAGATAGAGTTGTGGCGGAGGTTTTTAACTATGCATGAGAACAAAGAAAGGCTAGGACCCTATCTGAGTTTTCCTACACTTTGACACACATTGAAATGTAGCCACATATATATATATATATATATATATCCAGCACTCAAAACAGATGTGTAATACAAACATGTATACACACATGAATCCTCACACAGTCACGTTGTTCTTACTGCAGAGGGGAAAGTCCCCTCAGGAGGGAACAAAAGCCTGCAGAGTGTTTTTGTGTCAAGGATTGAGCCTTTTGTGGAGATGTTATTGACTCAATTTCAACTCATTCTCTCACTCTCTTTCTGTCCGTCTGCACCTCTCTCTCTCTCTCTCTCTCTCTCTCTCCCTCTCTCTCCCCCCCTCTCCCTCGACTCGCCCTCCCCTTCCCTCGCCTCCTCCCTGCTCCCCCCCTTCCTCCTCTGCCTCTTTTCTGCCTCCTCACCTGCATCGCTCGCTACCAGCCGCTCCCCGTCTCCGCTGCAGGCGTCGGAGAAGGAGAAGGAAAGCCCAGTTGAGCTGACGGAGCGCTGCTTCAGGGAGCTGCTGGGACGAGCCGCCTATGGAAACATCAAGAACGCCGTCACGCCCGTGCTGATGTGAGACAACCCTCTAAACTCCTCCATGCATATGATCGAACCCGTCTTTGTGAATAGTTTTTTGACTGAAGCTGAAGGGAAGCTGCACGTCAGCGCAATGTTGCAGTGTCATTTCTGCGCACTGATTGGCATGACAAATGAAACAAGGTCAAGGCAAGGTTACAGAGTTGTTGTTGTTGTTGTTGTTGCAGCAGAGATCCGAGTGCATGATTTGCAGTCTGAATATTTACTTCATTTCTGCTTTCGCTCCGTCCTGGAAGCTTGTTATTCCATTATGGTCAGAGTTTGCTCGATCAGACGGACTCCCTGCTTCTCCTGCTGCCTTTCCCACCTTCGATAAGCTTAATAATGCATAACAATAATAACACACAATCATTCAATCAAATCATCTCATTTTAGCTTCATCGAACATTTGCAGTCTCTATGACTCCCTCCAAGAAGGGTTTTATATCAATAATAATAATAAGGGTTTGTTTTTCTTTACATCTCGTCCTTTATTAATTAAAATCACTTCCTCTCATTTATTGTTGAATATCTCAGCTGTGTGCTCATGTGTCTAAATCTCTGTGACTTACACATTTCAGCCCCTTCCTCATGATTTTGTATCTATTGAATGTACACCTATACCTTGCATGTCTGTGCCTCCTTGCGTCTGAGGAAGTGTTTGTACTCACTCACCAGGCTGTTTATTGCACAGACGCTCAGGGCATGTCTGAGAATCAGGCTGAGCTGTTTTTCATTCAACGTCAAATTTTGTGAAATTCCCAAATCTCCTTTGGATTAAGTATATCATGCATGTGTCTTATGAATTCAGGAATGCATTTTGATATAATAATAATAATAATAATAATAATAATAATAATAAAGGGCACTCATATTTACAGAGTGGAATTTTAAGGCTATTTTTCCTCAAGCATTTCCCCCATAAAGGCAGAGCAGAGTTGTATCAACACAATATCAGAGGCTTGTAAGCCCCTAATGCTTTTATTGATTTTTTTTTTTTTGGTACTCTGAGTGCTACTCTATCGAGCATTTTCCTGTGCATTGTTGAGAAGACGTGCAGTTCTTTTGATCACTCTCTCTTTTCAGCTTGCTCTGAATGTACCCTTCTCTCTCTTGAGGAACTTGCTGTCGTCCATCCGTCACTGTTTCTGATATTCTCCAGTCTTTCAGTTACAGAGCATGAATCGTTTGGTTTCTGTATATATGGATTGCCCTTACATTACAGATTCATTCTTTAGTTAGTGCTGCAGCACATTTCTAATACCAGTGATGTGTTATTATGTAGCATTATTCTTCAAAGTGAAAAGATGGAGTCCTAACATAAGGGCTTTTTGGCTTTATAATGTCCTTCTGATTACTGCTACTTTATCTCATCTTTATCTCCCTGCTCCTGTCTGTGTCTCTCCTCCAGGCACTTAGATAACCACTCTCTATGGGAGGGCAAGACCTTTGCAGTGCGTTGCTTCAAAATCATTATGTACTCCATACAGGTGAGCGAGACGTGTCCAACAAATAAACAAGACCTCAACTTGTTTTTCTCTCTTACACTTTCACTCCGGCAGCCTAACATCCAGGGCCGAGTGCAGCACATAGAGTCACTGACACAGTGCTGTGTTTTTCAACGTGAAAGTGTTTTTCAGAATTCAGTGCATAAAACAGTTGTCACTCATTTACAGCCACAATACAGCTGACAATTAAAGATTTTGAATGAAAAAAATGCATCATTGGTTTGTTTTAGCTCAGATTTTCTCGATTGTTTAAAAGATTAAATGTTACTTCCAACCTCTCATTTTTCTTCTCTCTGTGTGCTCATGTGTTTTCTTTGATTTGTTTCTTCCTCCTCTTTAGTCCCAGCACTCTCATCTGGTAATCCAGCAGCTTCTCGGTCACCTGGATGCAAACAGCAAGAATTCAGCCACAGTGCGAGCCGGGATAGTGGAAGTGTTGCTGGAGGCAGCCGCCATAGCAGCCAGCGGCTCTGTAGGTGAGAGGAATGACAAACACACACACGCACACACACGCACACACACACACCAGCTGAGTTGTCGTAGGTAGGATGGGATGCATGTGTCGTCAGATGTTGGGACGCTGATAGTACGAATTTCTGTGAATACGTTCAGTTTGGATACACTTTGTAGAGGTGACTTTGCTGTTAGCAGACTATGATCTATTTGGAGAAGCTATGACCATATGGGAAGAGAGGATGAACTGTTCCTCAAATATAGGTCTGACATGTGAAGAGTAAAGGTCATGTGTTTCTTCATACCATGTACAGAAGTATCTAAAGTGGGAAGGAATTTGTGACATCTGTTGAACAGTATATAAGGGCTCTGCAACGACTAATAAAGTTGTCTATTTTCTCAGCCTGCACAGCGTCTCAGTGTATCTGTCAGAATAGAACCACGGCCGTGACATGCTGCATGAGTACAATCCAGTCTGTTGATAGATTCAGTTTTAGGGACAGTTATATTATTCAACCCATCAGACGCCTTCACTCCTGGGGTTTTGATTATTCTCTGTTTGCATGCAGGTCCCACAGTGCTGGAGGTGTTTAACACTCTGCTGCGGCAGCTCCGTCTGAGCGTCGATTACGAGCTCACCGGCTCTTACGACGGCAGCACCAACATCGGCACAAAGATCATCAAAGCCCACGAGGAGAGGCAGCTGCAGGAGGCCGTCATCAGAACCATCGGTAAGTGTGTGTGTGTGTGTGTGTGTGTGTGTGTCTGTGTGTTCATCTCACTTGCGTCTCTTAAGTGTGAACTTGTGGTAGTTTTTTTTTTAACTCCTTGTTTTAATCTTCCTTCTTTCTGATGCTCATGTCTCACTCTACGCTCTGCTTCCATCTTTTTCAGGTTCTTTTGCAAACACTCTTCCAACATACCAGAGGTCTGAGGTCATGCTCTTCATCATGGGCAAGATCCCTGTGCCTGGGGTTCACCCAGCTCTGACCTCCATAGGCTCTCGGTAACTTTCTCACAAATCTAACAAACATGTTCCCAACTACATGTGCAATCTAATATTAATCAGACAACTGGAATCAAAAGGTTTGAATCAGTTCCTGTATTTGATTTCCTCTGCAGGCCTGAAAGCACCAGGATGATTCAGGTTATGTTACTAAAGTCCTTGGTCCAGGTAAACCTTCATCCTTTTATTATTCTTATGTCTGCATTGTTTTAAAGTAGACGTTTCAGCTGCGGTCCATCAAACTTTACCAGAACATACAGCTCTTAAGACACACTCTTCTGTGAATATAAACATCACAGTCCTTTTTTTTTTTTTTTTCTCCTTTTGATATTCTTTCATCTTTTTGTTGGCTCCACACTCGTCTTCCCATTTTCTAAGGATTTTTTTTTTTTATGCAGCGAGGCTACTAGTTAGCTATAAATAAAACAGACCTGAGCTCCCGAAAACACATCCATCCATCCAGGTGGTGGCAAAGACTCAATCAGACATCTTGTTTCTCTTAATTAAGTGTATCAAGTGATGTAGTTAGTTCATCAGAAAGTTCTCGCTCTCAGATGTAACATTCTCTTTTAATATCTCAGGTGACAGCAGGTTACCAGACCACCAACATGCTCACAGCGCTGCCCAGCTCCTTCCTGGAGCCTCTGCTGTCCTTCTCTCTAACAGAGGATCCGGAGGTTCGGATGCTGGTGCTCCAGATCCTTCTCAGTCTGATCGACCGGCACGAAAACACGGCCAAGTTCTCCAACATCAGGTGTGTTATATCGGGGGTGTTTCTGCAGGGACAGGGTGGTTTTTTTGTGCGTGTATTTTAGAGATTTTTTTTGGGGTCTTGGATAGACTTCAGTGAACTCAAGGGACAAATTGTGTAAATAATCGGATCGTCTTTCTACTCAGCATCCTCGCAGACATCTCTGTGCTCAAACTCAAAGTCGACAAATGTTCCAGGCAGGACAACTTGTTCATGAAAAAGGTGAAACTTCTACATTAAACTTGCACTACATGGTATTTCAAGTTGTGTATCACTGTAGCCACCATACTGTTTAAAAAAAATCTTTAACTTTTAAGCGATAGTATAAAAACAATACAGCACCAGGAGGATGTTTTGTCTTGCAAAGTTCCCTTGGCTCCCTGTCTGTTCTGCCTTATCATCACCCTCTTGCTTTCTTCTCCCAGCATGGACAGCAGCTGTATCGACACATCTACCTGGGTTGTAAGGAGCAGAGCAGCGGTCGGCGGCACTACGAGACCCTCTTCACTCTGCTGGGTCTTCTGAGCGTTGAGCTGGCCGTCGAAGAGGTGGTGGTCGACCTGATTCGCCTGGCACTCGCCTTGCAGGTACTGATGCATGTGAAAAGTTACATTTACCTGTTTAATCTCTCTGAAGTAAGAATATAAAAAGAGTCAAAAGCTACAGTTAACTTTATTTGAACATATTTTAAACATTTCAGTGATTTCTACATTTTCTATTTTAATGTTTCTTTCCTTTGCTGTCATGATGCTTTTTGATGTCTTGTGTAAAGCACTCGTAGTTGAAATGTGCCCTATAAATAATATATAATAAACTTGCCTCGTCTGAATCATTGTGGTAGGAAATAATGTCATGTTGATCCCAGACCCAAAAATTCTTTTAAAAGATTGCTATTCAACAAGTATAACAAAATATCTATAAAAGAAAGAGGGATACAATGGAAAGTTTCAGAGATCAAAGGTAAATCGGACTTCTTCAGATTCAGTGTGAAGCCTGCAGCCTGAGCGCACGAACAAGCTCTCCTTGCTGACAGTGCTCTGTGTTTTGTGCAGGATCTGGCGCTCTCCACGGACGAGGCTCTGCCTGTTTATAACCGCTGTGCTGTTCATGCTCTGGCCGCCGCCTACCTCAACCTCATCTGCCAGCTCACCACCGTGCCAGCCTTCTGCCAGCACATCCACGAGGTCTGACCCTGAGCTGCTCTGTCAAATACGTCTGTGGGACTGAAATCCCAAGAAGCTCTTTTTAATAAACTCCTCCCTCTGCCCTCCAGGTGATCGAGGTGAGACAGAAAGAATGTCCCCATCTTTTGCCTGAAGACGTCTTCATTGACAATCCAAAGTATGTCCCAGCAGTCACTGCTCCTTCCTTCCAAACTATACAATTCATTTTATGGTTTAAGCCTTCTTTTGACTTTTATTTTATTGAATCACGACAATTTTGTTTTTCTCAGGCTGCCTTCTTCGCTAGAGAAGGTGGAAGGGGATGTTTTGTTTCTCCAATCAAAGATCACCGAGGTTCTCGGAGGCAGTGGCTATAACACGGAGAGACTGGCTACACCTTATGTCCCGCAGTTTACTGGTGAGGAGCTCCAACAAACGGTCTCTTGTGTTGGGATGTAGCACGGAGTTCAGAAAGTCTTAAAGCTTTGTCAACTCAGTGGAGGAATTCCCAAAGTGACTGATGTGCACTCTCTAAGCAAATATTGATCATGTTCATTGACTTACCAGAGTGTTACAGCGTTTTCTGGATACTTTATTGATTCCTGTTTGGAAATAGATGCTTAGAGCTAAAATACTCTCTCAGAGCTGGTTGGGATTTGTTTTTTGTTTTTTGAGTGGCACTTTTCTCACGGGGGGAACGCTTGAGCCAACGTCACTGAGTTAGAGGACGATCCTCAAGCTTTGGCAGACATTCCTACGCCTGGCTTTTGTCAGATCGTCAAACCAACAAAGTGTCTCTGTTTCACGTGACTAATTGTAAATCGTTTGACTGGAAAGTTAAAGATTAAACCCTTTTCTTTCCAGATGAGGACCGACTGTCCAAGAGGAAAAGTATCGGGGAGACCATCTCGCTACAAGTGGAAGTAGAGTCCCGAAACAGTCCAGAGAAAGAGGAGGTAAAGATGCAAAAAGCATTTACAAAAATACCACACTCGATAAGGAAGTTTCACACTTCAGCAGATACGGCTCAGAGATCTTAACTGCATCAAAATATTATTTATGTTTATCTGTTGTGCAGCGGACCCCAGCAGAGGAGATCACATTTGAAACCCTGAAAAACGCAATCGGTATGTTCTCTAACTTTTATTCAGCGCACACTTCATTCAACTTGACATTTACCTGTTTCATATAGGTTTGATTGATTTTTTTTATTCCGAAACAAAATTAAGACAAAAATATATATATCTAGCTCACCATACTAAAGGAAAGCCAAAGAAAACCCATTGACTTATTACTTTTCTACTACACCCATTTTTTTTACTGCCCCAAAATAAAACCAATAAAAAACCAAAAATAAATCGTGGATCTTCAAATGCAGGAGACTAGAGCATCATGCATCATTATAATGTTGTTTGTGTCTCCCTCTAGTGGACAGTGTGGGTATGGAGGAGCAGGAGAGGGAGCGGAGAAGACAAGTGGTGGAGAAGTTTCAGAAGGCCCCCTTCGAGGAGATAGCTGCCCACTGCGGTGCCAGGGTACATTATTTTAAGTTTCCCTTTCACCGTTTGGTTTTCTTTCTTTTATTGTTTTAATACATTCAAGCTTACGCTGTCTTCTAATATGATGTATTTTCTCCCTTCTAGGCTACACTACTGCAGAGCAAACTCAATCAGATCTTTGAGATTACAATCAGGTGAGGGATGTTGCCTTTGACATATAAAATACACACTTAATGGCTTAACAGTTTATGATGGGCGTTAATGACACTGACTACAATCATTGACTTCTGGTTACTCTTCTCTTTCAGACCCCCGCCAAGCCCGTCTGGAACCATTTCATCAGGTTATGGCCAAACCCAGAGTCGCTCTGTGCCCATCTACGAGATGAAGTTTCCTGACCTTTGTGTGTATTAGACTTGAAAATCCATTTCAAACCTACTGAACATTTGAGGACAGGAACGGGATTTTGGCAAAGGGGGTGGAACTGATATTCACTGTAAAGTCATCCTGACCATTAAATAGAAAAACAGCAGACTGAAGAACACGCCCTGATCAACTAAACTGAATGAAACAATCGCTAATTAATCTTCTGAATGCGTCCAAAACAAGCTTGCCAACAAAGCAGTAGAACAACAAACTTTCATTTTAACTCTTCCCTCGTTAGATGTCTGTAGAAATTCCACTGGTTGGATTTTCAAATTAAAAGTTGCAGGGAGTTATGTGGATAAAGGTGGCAGAACTGGAAGTTACTTCTTAGGTTTTAGAAAGATACTTGATTTGTATGTTTTGTATCCTGTCCCCCCCCCCCCCCCCCCCCCTTACCTCCCCTTAAAGGTTACCATAGTGACACACTTGATAACAAACAAGATAAACCAATCCTATTCATGTGTCTTTGATATGTTAAACTCTGTTCTATTGTTTGGTTGACTTTATGACCAGAAAGAGAGTGTATGAATTAGGTGGGTCTAAATGAACGTGATAGTGTATTTTTGTGTTCATTTAATTGAAATAATGATAGATCTATTTAAATATGATACTATTTTTTTCGTTCCTCTTGTTACCACACTCTGGAAAAAATTTCTTCAGTGTTTTAATGCTTTCATGTTTTACTGTTTTGCCTTTTTAGCATTAGCCAAAAGTGCTTTTTTCTTTTCTGACCGGTATTTATTTCTTGCACCTATTTAGTTTTCTTTTAATTATTTATAGATCTATTTTTATTTTTTTTTATCGGCTGCTAATTCAATGAGGGATAACCGTCGATCTGTGTGCTATCCTCCCAAAGTGAGTGTGCCTTACAGGTGACTCAAGTTAAAAAACTACCATACACTGCACCTGTCACGTCCGGTTACTAAACTGCTGAAGTGTCTACCATCATGTTTACCAGAAACACTAGGAGATAACCAAGTATCCTTTATTTTTCTTCTTTCCATATAAATGTGTATATACAGAGAACTATATAAATCTTGAAGCTGATGTACAGTGTAGGGTTGTTTTGATGTGTATATATCTCTCTCTCTATATATATATTAATTCTAATTTTAGACTGCCTCTGCACTGATTGTTTCCATGAATAATGAGAAAAATGTTATGTAGTTAGAATTCAAATTTGTCCGTAAATGATTTAACAAGCACCTCATCAATCAAAAGGTGAATTCTCAACGGTGTGAACAGCTCACAGCAGAGGCCTTAATCATCTCGAGGCCAGTACATAACACTAGTGAAGGCTGAAAGCATCCTGCTCAAGTATGAATTTACCAATCTTTGAAGAAAAAAAGGAAATTTTAAGACAGCGCCACAGTCATGACTTTGATTGACGACGTCACACACGAAGTCCTTCTGCAAGAACTTTGCACTCTTTTTTGCGCCACACTGCTACGGCCGCAGCCTCCAAACTGTCCATCTTTGTCATTCAGAAACATGAATAAGTCTAAAAGCCATTTTGTGTGCATGTACACACAAATCACACACACACACACAGATACACATATAAAGAGAAGTACCATGGCAATAATTTGGCACTAGTCTGGCTTATAGCCCAACCGTTAGTAGCAGATGCTTTTATGTGTTTGAACTTGTACCTTCTGTGCTGTGACGGTTCAGTTTTGTTAAGTTGCGAGAAAAAGCCCCTCCTTTTTTGCTCCTGAGCTTCTGTGAAATAACGGCATTTCATGTGAACGTGTCTCAAGCATCTTGTTTTAAGTAAAAAGTCTGTCTGGTTTGTCCCTGATTGTCAAGTGTTACAGTCCACTTTGTTTTATTTGTATTCTTTCTTACGATTGCAATTACCCGTGTATGCATATTTATGTTCACACATGCCAGTGTATCCGATTGTCTCCATGTTTACCCTTGTTGTCATTGCAGGTGTGTGTGTGTCCACGTCTATTTGAAAAACTGTACCATCAATATCCATGACCAAACTCGTCAAACACAGTTTACAGTTTTTGTGCGACCACATTTGTAAAGAGCGAGCTGAGTAAAAGCAACATGCAGCTGTCTAAACCTTCCACTGACACCTCGTGTGTCAAATTGTCTTTTTCAGCATCTTGCAACTTCGCGGTGAAGACCTGTAAATCTACCAGTGTGCTCGTCGTCACTGCATAGCGTAATGTAATATTAACTGACGGTAATCCATGCTTACTTTTGTCATTACATGTCTGGTTGATAGATCTGTTTACAAAGTAGTGCTGTAGGTCAAATCTATTCATTCTGTGAACTTTGCACTTTAAAAACTGGATAACCTAGTGACAAAGGCAGCTTTTACATGGAGAAAATGCCTTATGAGTGCCATACCTGACTTTGCATGCTAGTAGTGTTGATGTGATGTACAATAAATTTGTCTGTAAACATTATCAGTCTGATCTGTGTCTGGTTCTATTTTGATCATCATGATGGAGAAACTAAAGTTTACTCAATTTTATTCAGTTGTGTTCAAAATAAACCCATTATGGAAAGAATAAAATGCGATAAAAAAATGAAAGAAAAATATATTGTTTGACGATCAGCTTGCACTTTGTTGCACAAAAAGGCTACTGAAAAATCTTTGTTCCTTTTTTACATGAAGTTAAAGTCTAGAAGGAAGTTACTGATACTACCAAATACCAACGTCTTTACTGCTTAAAGCAGTAAAATATAACTGCATTTAAAGTTCTCACCTCTGCATGATTTCAGGGTAAAAAAGCTCTTTTTGATTTTATACACAAAGTTCCCCAAAGGAAGCCTTCGTGTTGGGCAAAGAAGACAAAGCAGTCAGTGCGTGCATTGAGGTTTTTATTTAGCATAAAACTGCCTTGTCTCTTATGTTCAGTTTGTTTTATTGAGACAAATTGTTGGCTAAAAAACATTGAACTACATGCTGATGATAATGACACATTTCTGTAGATTAAAAAGTAAGACCTGTGGAAACTAACATGCAACACCTATTAGACACTTTGTAACTACCCGGCCTCCCCCCTACTTCTCCTCTTCCTCTTGAATTCATTGCATTATTCTCTGTGCATTCACGTCAGAAATACTCAAGAGCTGAGCAAGATGCCTCTGAGGTTTCTTCTCCCATGTTTTCATCAAGCTGTTGTTACGTTTAGAGACGGGTGGGCTGCCCCATCTGAAGTGACTCATCCGATAGGTACCATCCTTTCTGTGCTGGGCACTCAACTGAGTCTTTGGTTTGGAGGCTACCCTTGCACTCAGCAAAACCTGGTTTTGTTGACTTTCTCCATTAGGGCCTCCCTTTGCTTCCTCCTCATTTATGCTCAGCTGCCTGCGGACTTGAAAGGGGAAAATATCCTCGAAAGAGCTCCCTCCTTCCGGAGAAGTGGCATAAACCTTTACAGGTCGACGTTTACGGCCAGTGGGTTTGCCCCAGCGGAAATGCTCCATAGAATAGGAGCGTCGCTGGTTACTGTGACGCTCTGAGATCTTGTCTTCAGAGACTATTTTGGACAGAATGATTTTGAGTAAAAGGTCTTTATCGTCATTGCCCTGCATGCCTGATGGATGAAGCTCTGGGAATTCAGTCTGTACCACAGACATGCAGAGGTGAATACAGTCCTGTGGGAGAAGAATATATAGAAAACATTTAGAATCTTCTGTTATCAGTAATGAAATCGTTGCAAAAAGACAAAACACAAATGAGCTTTTTACTCAATCAGTATTACCAAATGAGAGTGGACATATTGTATTGAGAGATAGCTGGGACAACAATTACAACATTAACATTTAAGAGTGAATTACTGATTATGTTCTTCTTTTAGTTTGCTGCCTTGTAATTCAACCACTTCAAATGACCTGTGCAATAAAATGTCGCTGTCTCCTTGAATTGTAACAGAAGGAAACGAGAGCTAAAAAGAACATGCTCAAGTACAGATAAGACATTTTGACCTACCATTATGTTCCCCTTGTTACTAAGGCTGTTGCAGATAGAGCCATCCAAGCATAGCGACCCAAACCCAGAGACGCACATGCATGCCATCAGCATCACGAAGAAGCAACACACACACACCATCTTCAACCTGGTGTGGATGACAAAAAAAAACCCAATGAGGTTTTAAGTGGAAAAGTATTTGAAAGCTCAAAGACTGCAATGAAACGTAATTCCCCTCTAACTCAAGTGTTCACTAAATTACTGTCAAACTGGAGAAAGTTGGCTCTTTGGGGAGGTAATACACACAGTAGGTGTCACTCATTGCACTTGCATAACACTTCATCTCTTCCTTATATAACTTGCTGGGGTTCAGCACTGTGAGATACATGATTTGTAGAGCTGTGTGTCATGGCTGAATTACAACTGTCAATTTATGTGTGAAAACTGTGAATTAACATTCCTCTTGAAACATTACATGTTTTTTAACAGGCGGTTTCGTTTTAACAGACTCACATTCATCTCTTTTAAAAGAGGCAGACAGCAAAAATGGCAGGGAATGTGACTCTTTGACAGAGTTCACAAAAGTGGGTTGTTGAAGATTAATCTTTTTTAACACCAAGGGACTGTCTCCAAATGATTAGAAACAGACATGCATGGGTTTAGAAAAGGGTTGTGTACTACTTGAATGATTTTCCCCAGTTTAAGTGTTTATCTGATCTTTATCTTATTGCACACACAAGGGATTCATAAGATACAAGCTGTATGGGCTTGCTCTTACTTGCATCTGCCTCATTGTCTACTGTTTAATTCTTTAGATCCCTGGCTTAAGATAGATAGACTTTATTTGGGGTGGACATCACAGATACATTGGACGAACCAGATGCAGTGTTTGAGTGTTTTAGTGCACAGGCTAATTCTCAACACCTGTCCACTACATTTACAACTAGACAAAATCAACTGTAGAGCTTAATGTCAGAAGTTAGATTTCTACTTTTACACGGGGTAATGCAAGAGAACAAAAAAAAAAAGCTAATGTGAACCGTTCAATAGGAAAAGAATTGTGCAATGCCAAGCATGAGATCAGACAGTGGTCTGTCATTATGTGATTTAAAAAAGGCAGCCAAACCAAATCAAATCACATTATTTGAACCAATGACTTATGACTAAGTTATTTGTTCAAACAATGTGATGTGATTTGGTTTGGCTGGTTCTAAGAGACATCAGCTGCTTTTCAGCTATTCAGGGGACTGCTGTAGTATAAAACTTTTAGTATTTATTCTAGTGCAGTAAAAATGAGTGCAGTATATAAACGCCTTCATTCAGTAGCGCTGGGTTTATATTTAGAGACATTCTGTCAACATGGAGCTCCATTTTCAGTTGATTATCAGTTTATGATGAAGTCGTTGTTGACGTCAGTACAGTTAGACTACGGCTTTCTTCTCCTTTACTACCCTATTGAACATTCATATTGATCTGCAGCCAAGAATCAAAAGGTCAGTGAGGTCACTTGATTGTCGAGTCCCTTTGTGTTTTAAGTGTCCCTTAGTTCAGGGACGGTGATCAATGCACAGCTACGAGTACATGTTGCAGGAGGAAAGATTCATGGAGGCTCCACACAGTTCAGAATCGCTGTATTCATTCTTAATTGAGGAAGCTGTACAAAGGAACTCTTTGAATAGATAAATGCTCCCTTTTGACCTTCTTCCACTTTGTCAACAGAAGAAAAACCACCTCCCGGCATTCTTTAAAAAATCATTTTCCACATTAGATTTATCATTCAACACAGGCTGAGGTTATTTTCTTTCCTTTGTTGGAACATCTTTGTTATTTCTCCCTCCCTTCCTCATTGTTACAAGGAGTGAGTCCTTGGTGGGCCACCGCCTTTGCAACTCTGTTAGAGACTTGTCTCCATTCTCCCTCACTGGGTATGACTCACTCAGCTGAGCTCTGCTCTCTGCAGACACACTGATAATAAGATGCCTGAGAGCTGCTATCAAAATAGACTAAAGTCTTATGTGCTGATCACATAAAGAGATATTTAAAGGATCCGTTAAATAGATGAGTTTCTTCAGGTGTATTTAACCAGAATGCAATACAAATGCCATTTAAGAGAACATGCATATATTTCAGAAGCTGAGTTGAAACTCTCAAAATAAAACAAATTGAAGGATTACGTAAAGCTGTAAATGTCAGAAAATGTCAGAAAAACCTTCAAACCTTCAAATTCATACTGAAAACAAGACTCTCACTACAATTAAAGACAATTTTCAAGCCAAACTTCAAGAAAAAAAAAACATGTTCTTACCTTCTTCAATGGCTTGTTCTTTCCTCCTCTCGTTTTTCCTCCCTCTGTCTCTTCACAGATTTTCTTCGCTGTGATCCCTCTCTTCCTCCTCTTCTGCCTTCTCTCTGCTCCTCGATGAAACTGCTCAGCAGGAGAAAAAGGTCTCTCTGTTGCTTCCTCAGTGAAGGAGAGGCTCTTTTTATAGACATGTGGAGCTGAGAGTTTCAAGGCCTCTGGGTGTGATTGAGGTAAGGGGTCTCCTGCTCCTCTCTGGATGGGGATGTGTGTTCGTGTTTGTGTGTTAAATGCTCGGTATAAAGGCCACCCACACACTTTTTAATCAATGTGGCAGAGCTCACGTCAGTGGACAACAGGTGAAGCCTTAGCAAAACTATAGTTAACTTGCTTTTTGTCTGGATCTTTAAACTATCACTAATAAGTAATCATTGGTTCTTCCAGTGACGCTTTGGTCCAAACAGACACACTTCATTAGTGTTATCTTGTCAATACAGACTCTAAATCCGTGAAAGGTCAGTGAAAATTACTAACATGTTAATGCTGAGCGCAATCTCCTCCAAAAGTGACAGAAGTGTGCAAATCAATTTGAGTGATCGGATCCTTTTTTGATCGTTCTGTTTTACAAGGTGTGCATGTTTTCCTGCATGGAAACTTCATTAGAAAGATCTGACTCACCGGTGAGACGTCACGATGACACCTCCAATGGAGAAAATACACACAAACCAACACACCGAGAGCTCTATAAAAGGATATAGTTAAAGAAAATCACTCCCCCTTTCACCTGTTTAAAGAGCATATTGCAGGTTAAAAAAAAGTTGAGATTAACACTTCATGTTGTCAGATAAGGGCTGTAGAATAAGTACATCGATTTTCAGTATATTCTTCAACACATAAGTGCTCTAATTTAGAGGAGAAAGTGGCTGTTTTTAGCATCGCTGTTTAGAACTCGCTTTTTTTTCCAACAACGCGTCATATGACGTAACGTAAGGGAGTCGTGTTCTGTCACTCTGCTTTGATCGGCTTTATGCATATGTGTATGAATGAATGAATGAAGCCTTTATTGCCCCTGGGGGAACTTGTCTTGCACCGAGAGCATAAAACACTTTACAAACAAACATTTAGAAGGCAGCACAAAAGAATTAAAGCACAAAAAAACAGGCTAAAACATGATTAAAGAGGAGTAATGATACGTGGTAGTGAGTGAGAACAGACAGGATGCCTCCCTGCAATAGTTGCGCGGCACACATTCGGGCGCACAGTGTAAGTGGCTTGATTATTCATAGTGTGTTTTGGTGAATTATTCCCACAACCTCAGAAACGATGAACAGACACGTTGAATATTTCGGCATCAGACACAAAAGCGTTTCCTTATTAATGATTTAAATCTCTGGGTGTTTAACATAAAATATTATATACGCAGCGTTTAATGATTTGATCTGCTGGAATCCTCTGTTATATTCTCTAGTTTGCGCGTAATAGACACCGGACAGTCTGTATTAATATATGTAGTCATACGATTTATTATAAATCCAACTCTGTTGCAAGAGAGCGTGCGCGTGTGTGCACTGTGGGTTATTAATTTCAGAATTTCTTTAAAAACAGTATTGTTAACGTATTTTCCTATGATTAGTTAAGTTTTGTCTTTGACCTGCAATATGCTCTTTAAGGCAAGTACTGTACACATCTGGTTCTGTGCTTGCTCCTTGGGGTATCGATTTATTGCAAGAATGGAACACAAGGATGAAATATACAGAACAGATGAAGTACATTGTCGTCTTGCTGTAAGAGACACTCATTCATTGATTTCCTTTATGATAAACTTCTCCCATATTTTAGTTTGTATCTCTTTTTAAAGACTGAAAATTGGTCATTTTTCTGTTCATTCATTCTTCATTCACTTTGTCTTGAAAAGGATTAAATAACAGAATCAAATGTTAGAAAAGACCTCGGGGAGGTATGCAGAAAGTACTGGTGAAGTAATGAAGCAATTTTTCTGAATTTAAATTTTTTTTTATTCACATAACACACAAAAGCGTAGTGTATGAAAACATACATAATGAGTCACGCTGTGATAATTTAACAGAACTGCATTGTCTTCAAAGGTTCAAGGTGAAACATATGAAACATAACAACTGCCCAGTATTAGAAGCCTGCTGAGGTGTGAGAAATACTTTTTGTTATCTTGGATGCCATTCAAAATCACTTTTGGGTCCAGACCGACCAGTTGAGAAACACAGCTTTAACAGAATTGACAGACAAGCTCCCTGTACATATGTGCATATAGCTGTAAGTTCAAGGTTCAAGCTTATTTTGCTTTCAAATAAATGTGCAACAAGTACACAGTAAGTTTTTCTGTATGTTGGAAAACCTCCATCCTGACTCGTGATCAGAATGTGTAATCACTGGCTTTGGAACTATGACCTAGATCATGGGCTCATCTGCTCTGCTCTGGGGTTGTCAAATTAGATGTGCACAAGATAACACACTATCTCGATTGTTTAAACAGTCTTTTGTGAACAACAAGTGTTTCCTCTATTCGTTTTTTTTCTTCTAAATGTTGGGGATTTTTGTCCTTCTTGATAGGGATAGAGTTAGAAATCAGAGATAGCGGTATAGCCACAGACCAGAATCAAATCCAGGTCACCCTCTTTGAGGACTACAGCCTCTGTGCATGGTGGCTTACCACTTCATCACCAGCTTCCTGTATGTTGTTGCATTTCAGTAGTCCCTGTGCTGTGCAGATTTAAGGCTTGCTGTGGAGTTTTCTGCTTCTTTCCAGGAATGCAGACATGTTGACCACTTGTTGATTGGAGGAAATGCCTTAGCCTACAATCATGTCTGGATGCCAAACGTGACAGATGATTTAAAGGCGAGAATCCACATTCCTTTGACTATTAAACCTTTATTCTGTAGGCTGGTCAGGTAGCAGACATAACAAATAACAATGGTTATTGGTTTTGGTAAAAAAGAAACAGTTTGTTTACAACATTCCTTCTATGTGATTTACAGAAGAAATGAGCTATTTGAAAGAAGACACACAAAAACTGTTTGGTTTTTTATTTTTACGACTTAGGATGTCGGGGGAATTGCATCGTGACCCTACAAATCATCCTGTTCCACGAGGCCCGTTTAATGAGAACACCCACTTCCATTCTGGTATTTGGGACCATATGAATCAAACAGAATAACAACATCTATTAAAAATGTTTTACATTATTTGATAATCATCTGCAGTCTAATGGCTATAACATAACAGCTCATAGTAATGGATATCTCATTGGAATGCTAAGGGAGTGTCTCAAATTAAAGTTCTCCCCGGACAAAAATGTGAAGTTCCCAGAAAAGGGTATTTTTCTTAACAAGTGTCATTTCCTGTTCAACCCTTTGCCTTTCTGTGACCTTACGATACACAAACTGACATACATTAAAGCTAAAATGACCAACCAGACAGTTTGGATCCTGCTCATCAGCTGATCTTGTAGAAATAATAATAAAAAGAATGCCTGAAATAAAACACACAGGACACCACAGGAATGTTCCCTCTAATTATAATATCATAGTTTAGGAGGTTTACAGTTTTCTTTTAAACCTTGGGATGTCATAAAGATATGTTTTCTCTGGCATGTCAGTGTTTTCTATTTAACTGAATAACATGATATAGCTGACCTCATGATAATGCTCTTGAGTCAGATTTTACCTCTGCATATTACCTCCATGTAGACCTTTTCACCTGCTTGATTTTTAAAATAATGAAATGTAGATTTTCAGAATATCATCCACACATTGTTCTGTCGCAATTTTTTTTTTTTTTTTAAATAACACTTCATTGTCTTCTTGGGAAAGTCATTGCAGCGTTGTCCTGCCTTGTGTGAGCCAATTGTCCAATTACCAGCTGCAGATATTGTAATTTCAATATATATGGCACTCACTGTGCATGTCACATGATGGTTGGTTGAAGAAGAAGAAGAAGAAGAAGAAGAAGAAGAAGAAGAAGAAGAAGAAGAAGAAGAAACAACACTTTCATCCTACACCTTGTCTTTTAGGGGCCTTTTGTATTCTTCAGTTTACCAGAAATCATGTTGCATAATTCTATCATTGTCATGCAATGTATCAATTATTGCAGGATTGCTGCATCATGATATGACCAAGGTCTTGGGTCACCTAGTACAGATTTTATAAATAACACAGATCCAAACTATGAATAATAATAATAAAAAAATGCATACAAGAAAGGCATAAATACATGAACATGTAATCAGTTTTGTTGCCTTGTCGTTGTTTGATCTTTGGTCTTTTGTTGCCTCCAAAACAACAGGCATCAGTTGCAGAATTAACCGAAGCAATCCAATGTCTTCAAGGACATGAGCGTTAAATCCAATGTCTTAGATGATGACGGTCACAGATTTAGGATTGTTAAAAAATTAAGGGAGAAATAAGATTCAGCACTTGAACATGGACAGTCGGATGTGGGAGAATAATTCTGTTTTCTCCTCAAGGATACGTGCCAGAGTCCCTCTTAACCCATTTAACCTCCATATGGCCTCTGGGTTGCAGTAAGTGTTTGTTCTGTTCAGCCAAAATAAAGTCAAAAATGCTTGCTCAGCCTCCTCTTGGAGATTTTGCATTTGTCTTTTCCCCTGTCTGTGTTACTTACTTCCAATATAATAATGGTAATAATAAAAATACTACTGCTACTAATAATAATAATAATTATTATTATGCTTCAAAGCATATAGTCACCTCAGAAACTATAATTATGCAGATAATTCTTATCCACACCACAAGCTTTATTATGACCCAAACAGGGCTTTGGATCGCACCCCATGTGCACAGGCTGGGTGGCCCAGGTTTGGGTCATGCCTGTGTCTCCTTTCCCAATGCATCATTTCCTACTCTCTTCAGAATTCCTGCTTTATCTGGTGTTCTAGCAAAAAACCTAACATAAACAGAGTAATATTTCAGTTCAAGAAAATATGCATATATGCAGTACACACACAGACTGACCCCACATGACCTCCCCCTTGGTGGCTCCCCATCCTAAATCTGAGAGCCAATCAGAGCCAATTATCCATTTCAATGACAGTTTTTAGGATTAAGGTCACAATTTCTCTTGTAACTGAAAACCACTTATCAAAGGTTTACTAACATGCTCCTAAAAATTTGGACCCATGGGAGAACCTCTGAATCCACCTTCAATTTAATAAATTAGTACAACTGATTGGATTTCAGTCTTACAACAGCAATGACTGTGTTTCAAACTCCCATAAAGTCTTTCACAGTCCTAAAAAAAAAAAGCTCAGTCCTCAAGCCTTTTTCAGAATAAGTCAAATAGAATACAAGAAACATTGTTTCTCTTGGATCATGGGCTCTACTTTAGTTGACAACAATTTTTTTGGACAGAAGCTCAGCAGCTGCAAAGTTTTCACATTGCAGTATCGGCATGCATATTTATCGCAATAAAAACAAAATATTTTTATTGGCTGCAACTTTTGTTATAGAGTAGAGGCCACAGTAAACACATTTCTCTCTTTGCCTCGTATTTTTTTTATTGTCTTCATGCATGCCATGATGAAATACTGAAGTTAACCTTCACTTCATTGTTGGTCAACCCTTTGTCCTTTTTGTTATGTCAATTTGAACGTAAAAGTTCATCATTATTTAGAAAGAAAAACAAACATCCAGAGAAAATGGCCTGAAATGTAATACACACAGTCTACAAGTTCATTGGTCAAATAATGTTTCTTTCACTTTGTCAGTAAAATGCAGGATAATACTGAAGAGCTTTTATAATAATTCCAATCAAATGAATATACTGTACTTTCATATAATACCGATAATAATATTTTTTTTTATTGCCTGCAGCTGTAAGTTTCATATTCACCACAAGAGGCTGCAATTGAGTTACAAATAAGAAGGGTGTATTATTTCTTCTGAGAGCTGATTTTTTTTTTTTTACCAGTTTTTTTTACATACTGCTAAATAAATCCTTTGTGTGCTATAGTGCATGTAAACAATAAAGGATAAATGATTGTTGCACTCCTTTCATGTAATTAAATGTTCCTTTGTTGTTCTTGAAATACATAATTTTTTTGTAGGATGTCATAAGTCTGGTCACCAGAGCTAATAGCAGTGGAACAGCGGGGAGTTGATGAGATAGCAGCAGAAAAAGCAGAAAAACAGTTAAGACTATAGAGCAGTTAACATGTTTTATTGCATACATACACCATATCAATAGACTGACTGACTGCCTGAAGTAACAAATACATACAAATAAAACAAAAAATAAACAAGTGAAATAGACTCTTACCAAATGGACTTTATTTGTAATAATTTGTAGAATGATTTAAACAAATGAATAGAGAGATACAGCAACTCATACATGTAACTTTAGTACCGTAGACTTTTGGACACTTGTTTTAATTAAAAATATTTTTTATAAACTATTTGTTAATTGGTGAGATGTCTAATTTGGGATAAATACTATAAATGTGTTCCTTATTGTGTGAAATAATGTCTAAATGTGCCTAAATCCTGAGCTACATGTTGTAAAGATGTAGGTTATGCAAATAAATTGCCCCACTGAGGCTGTAACTCATCCCAGGCTAAAAGGCAAAAAGGGGGGGACAAAATATGTGAGGGGACCTCCTTTGTTCGTCGTTTAGTCACCTCTGTGGCCCCTGGAAAACCATTAAGCGAGCAGGACTTCTCCCAGGAGCCCGGAATTCCTTAGATTCCTCCGGTCTGATGTCAGAGCAGAGGGGACGGCATCTGGACCCAGTGATGCCTTCAAGTCCCCCACCAAGGCTGCGAGATTGGAGGTTCACTGTGTGCAGGACTGGTAATCAGGAACACATCTTTATTTGTATTTCATTTTACTCAGTTTTGAGTGCTCTGATGTCTGTCTGCAAACCACATTACAGCCTCCAGCAGGGTAGTTATTTTTATTTTTTTGGTCAAATTTGAGTATACCTGTACTGTCGTTCATTTACTGCTCTGTGTGCCCTTGAATTGCCCCCAGGGGGGCGTTTTTTTTCTTATTGAATTTAATTAGTCTACTACAGAAAGACTGGAAGTAACTAGCAGGGTTATGACAAAATCCACTTTTCAGCGCATATACAACTCATTTAATTAAAAAGGTGGTTGGTTATATTTGGAGAAACTAAAGAGTAAAGTTATAATCTGCTCTGTTTAGCAGTCTAAACAAGGCTAAACCCCATAGTGTTGAACTTGTAACGCTGTTGTTACCAGAGTTGTTTTTATTGAGTCCATCTTTTATCAGCATACAAAAAAAAAACAGTCTCACAGATACTTAACAAAACAGACACCACCTTGTGGCGCTATGCGGTACTATCAATATATTGGGACTGTTACAAACTGATATACTTTGTGATTTGTTATGTTTACCATCAGCATTTGTTTTCTTTGCAACAGTCCAACCTTTGTACATCGGGACCTATAGCTAAAAACGTATTCATTAATTAATGTGGGGAAAATAAAGAGTTTATAGAAAAGTGAATGGGAAATAAGCTTAGTCTACATCATTTGGTACAGGAGGAATGCGTTTATTATGCCTTTTTATCTTTTCAATCCTATCACGACTCGGGGTGCTGTATACCAACAGGCAAGGCAGGCAACCCTGAGGAGAAACTTTCAACCAAAGCAGCGGCCAATAATAAGCAGTTTTTGCAATGACAGTATCGGGAACCTTCCTAAATGGGCACCATCTGACAACACTCACTCCCTTTTCATGCTTAACGCGGCATGCTTTATTGCTGAGAAAATTAAAGTTTGTCAGTGAAAGTCAACAAATAAAATCGAAGAGGGCACTGTCATGGCTGACAGTGATGAATAATGGATTGAAGGCCCCCAATTGATTCTTGCCTCAGGGCCAAAACAAACTCTGGATTAGCAACTGATCACGACATCTTATAGGGATCTCACGACCTTTTGCGAGGGTCCCGAACCAAGGCTTTATACCGCCTAATAGGACGTCCAAACTAAACCCTCGTGATTCCAATTTTTTTATGCAGTACGTGAATGCAGCATCTGCTCCTCTCTCTCCTGTCCTGAACGCCTCCATTGGACCAGAGGGACCACTTCTATAAACATACCCAGAGTCCCTGCGAGAGACGAAGACCACGTCGTAGTTTTATACGAGCAAGTTTGGGAACCTATGTGATATTTTTCATGCTTTTTTTTCTGCCGAGAGGAAAACTCTGTAAATTGACAAAAAAAACAAAAAACAGTCGGGATTTGAAGCAGCAACAGGCACCACTGAGCTCGCGACTTTTAGTTCTGAAAGTACAAGTCCAGAGTCTCTCAAGATTTTACATGTTCATTTTTTTTTTTTTTACAAAGAGAGCATTAAAAGGGTCAAGTGAATAAAAACTATATGAGGATTACCCTTTTGCTTTGAGATTTAAGGCCGTCGAGTACTGAGGAGTTTCTCCAGCGGCGAACAGAAAGGCATGTAGCGCAGGAGCGAAGGTAAGTTGTCTTGCAGAAAAAAACATTGTCAATAGGGCCATTTTTTTGTGCTTTCTTATTGTGTCCATACGCCGAGACATAACTACATTTGAAAAAAAAAAAAGACTTTTAAAAAGGGGGCTAGACAGCAGGGTTAAAATGTAGGCCAAATGGCTTGGCCACGTAGTGCAGACAGGGGATCCCAAAAAAAAAAGAAAAAAAAATCACTGTAACCCCACTCCCACCTCCTCCACAAGATAAACATGAATTAAAATACAGATCCCCAAGTTCTCATTTACACTTCATATACGATGATATGGACTACCCTTGGTTGCGATTTCGTATGGAGGTAAATAATTGTAGCCTATAAGAACACCTAATCAAATCAGCTAACAACATCAACCAAAGTCAGTGAGGTAATGCTGACATTTTATTTTTACTCTTGGCTGGATAGATTTTATTGAGCTCCCTGTAGGAGAGCCTTAAGGATCCAGGTTGGACTTCTTTCAAGGGATGCAACTGATACATAAATCACAGATTCTGCTTTCTCATATTGCACAGAAAGATGACAAGTTTCCACTAAAACTGTGTTGTATATACAGAAGCTTTTTGTGGCCATGATTGATAACAAGGTGTGTGTGTTTTCATGTGTGTGCACGTCCCCTCTTCAACCTGGCCTTGATGACATGATCACTTTGTTGTTGAGCTGTTTTCTCACACTTCTCCTGCACATGTTTGTGTCAGTGTATGCAGAAGATGTGCCTGGACTCGCACCTTGGACTGCAAGCATCACTGTAGAAAAGGGGAGAGTTCTGTGAAGGCAAATATAGCATAGCTATAATATAGCATCAGGAGGCGTAGGCCATACACACACACACACACACACACACACACACACACACACACACACACACACACACACATCTGGCTGTCTTTATAAGCCCAATGGCATGCTGTGTAAATTATATGGTGCCATAGCAAGTTGCCTGGGAGTACACAGCACTTTTTCAAACACTGGTAGAGGATTTAAGGGACTTAAGGTCAGAGTAGTAGGTTTCCACCTTCATCCTTCATTTACTTGTAATCAGCAAAACAAACTTTTAATGTAATTTATGTTTCTGAGTGCTGACCAACAAGGGTAGTGCCAATTTTATCTCAGATTGTATTTGCTCCAAAATATTTCAAAATAAAAGCATTTTGTGCTCCACAAGTGTTAAGGACCAAAGGTATGTTTCAATTAATGTCAGCAATCTTTAATAGGTATTTACTGCACAATGCAATTCTGCATGTAAAAGGGAAAGTAACTATTGTCGGTGTAGCCACCAGTCAGTTGAGTCTGAAGGCAATTCAAGTTGTCATGCGGGCCAGCACACCTGTAATTTTGGTCGAATGTTCACGCTGTGTGCAGGGAGAAAGGGAGGAAAGAGAAGTTGCTGTTGTTGTTGTTGTTGTAGCAGTTTTAATCGTGGGCAGAAAAATGTAAAACCATCCAGAGGTTCACTTGTTATTCTGAAGAAAAACAGCTGTTCCATGGTTATATGAAAAAGACAAAAATGAGGGTGAAGACGACCTCAGTCTTTGCTTTGACATGTGAATAACATTCAGAGGTAATAAGTTGCTTTATTTTACTCAGGCTTCTTCATCAAAGATTGAGATGAAATATTTACTAAATATCCGCAGACCATTTGTATTGAGTCCTTCAGGGAAGAAGATATCAAGTCTCGAAATGATTAGTCAAATTGAAATTGATTTGTTATTTTGTTGACAATTTGTTATTTATCAAACAATACTTCAACACTTGACAAATATATCCTAGGTTGATATTTCAAGCCATCAAGGATGTATCAGTGTTTGCTCATCTTATACGCTTCAGATATTTGTCTACATAAGAACTCCTTTACAGAACATGCACTCAAAATCCCACTTAAAGAGGATGTGTTATCATAGTTCGTCTGCAAAGGATGTACTACAACTCCATAGTTTATCGGGCTGGGAATCTTTGGTTGTCTCATGATTCGATATATCGACTCTTGAGGTGAAAATTTGATTCACAATTTTTAAAATTTTCAAAACGATTCAAAGTCTTTTTTTTTTATATGCATACTTCAGGATCTTCTCCAGTCATCTGTATGAAGGGCTGAATTTCTTGTTGCTCCGTTTGGCATTCTACTAAGTCTAAGAGTTAGCCATAGCGTTTAGCAGGGTGTGACTGATTTGAAAAAAAAAAAAAGATTAGTTTGAATTACCATCTGACCATTAGTTAAAACAGTAAGTATAATTATTCCACTTACATTGTATAATAATATAATGATATTTTACACACATACACTTGGTGTATGTGCTTATGAGCAGTAGTGTGTGTATGTGTGTGTGTGTGTGTGTGTGTATCAGTGTGTGTGTGTTTGTATAAATGTGTTGTCGAGATGCTTTAGTCAGACGATTGGGAGTTGAGTAAGTGTCGTGCTCTCTGGCTGCCGTCAGAAAACAACAGGGCAAAGAGTGCAGGCTGCAACCTGCCCAACTCTCCCACACTCCACCTAAAGGGCTCCTTCCAGGTGTGAAGGCTGAGTTGTCAATCACAGCTTGCCCCCCCCCCCCCATCCCCATCCCCATCCCTATTACAGTTCATTCCCATTAGCCCAAACATTTACAAACATGTGACTTTTTTTTTTTTTCATGAAATTGCGTGCGGAAGTGTGTGTCATTTTTTTCTCCTTATAGAGCTTCAAGCAGAGCAATTTTCCATTTGATCTCAAGTTGAACGTTTGTGTGAAGTTTTCCTTCCTTGCAGTCATTATGTTTGTTAGCTACAGACGGATGTAAGCAGTAGCAAACTCAAAGTGTTACTGCTTTCATGGGCCTGTAAACTCTATTGAGCTGGCTGTGCCTCAGGGTTCAGCTGTGAGGAAACACTCAGTGGCTTCTTTTTGGTAATTGAGAATGTGTGTGTGCTTGGATTTGGATTTGTGTGTGTGTGTACGTGTGTGTGTGTGTGTGTGTGATGTGGTTCCCAGGACCAGGGGAAGGGGGTGGGGTTCATGGAAAATGTGAACAGGACTGTGGTTTGGCTGGAAAGGACGCGGCGGCGGCGGCGGACGACTGATGGTCCGACATTTGTGTTTGTTGATGTGGAAAGAGTCGCTGCTATCAGCCTCACTGTCCGTGTTTACTCACCCCTTCCCTCCATCGTCACCCCCTTTACCTCACCTCGCTTCCCCCCCTTCCCTCCTCCCTCTGACCAACTGTATCAACACGATAAGAGCCTGAGAACCAGCAGTGTCACATCTCTTCTTCCTCACTTATCTTATTTTCTCAGTCAGGTGATGGGAGTCATAAACAGTTTCAGTGCTGTCAGAAGAGTCGCAGTCACACTGTCCTTCACGTCAGCTATCCCAATATTCTGAATAAAGTAGGGATGGGAAAAACATTGATAACCTCATTTTTGTATTTATTGGGATTGATTATTGCGACGTTTTATTTGTTTACAGAAATAAAATCGACGTGAGCAGAGAGCACGCGAATGAGAAAGATAGCAATGTATGCCTTGTTTTCTGAAAAGGGTTTTAGGTTGTCAACAAAGCTATGACTTTGTGTCATTCACCATCAGTTTCTGACTAAACCGACTCATAATGCAACAAAGATTTATCAGGGAAGGAATAAGCTAATAATCTGTTACTTGGCTTATGAGCTTCAGAAAAGGACATTTTGTGTGAAGGAAATACTTGAAAACTTCAGCCGCCATCCACAAACGCCTGTATATAGTATTTATAGCCTGGGATATAGTAAACTGTGGGCATTTGTTTCAGGTTGTCGAGGTGTTTCGTCTGATGTTTTTTCTGCCGCTTCAGGCACTCGGCTCCTCCTCGCGTCCCAGGAAAGGTACATTTAGGGGGAGCAGGTTGCCTGAATGTTGAAGCAGAGTGTTTGATACATGCTGAGAGAAGATACAAACATACAAATGCAAAGACAGATTAACTGACCTGGGATGTGTATTGTTTGTTTTTTTGGAAATGTTAGTCATGATATTCTACTCCCCACCCCACATTGTATGATAAGAAAATTCTGTTTAAAAATACAAAAAAATCAAAAATAATCAGCTCTATTGAAATATCAATACTTCATATAAATCAGAAAGGCACTTAAGAATTGTGATGGGATCAAATTGTCACAGCCCTGGTGCGAAGCTTCATCATTGATGCTGTATAGTTCTGCATCCCACTGTGATCTTTGTTTTCTGGTTTCACAGGTTAGATGTTGCCTGATGCACGATGATGAGCGTTCAAGACGTCTATACACAAGATGTGTATAGACGCTGTTGTGTCAAGCTGTATGGATACACTATTGATAATCACAAGCAGGGAAATGACATGAATTAACTTAAGTTAAATCTTTTACTATAATTCTTCAAGATATTCCAATAAAAATACCAATATAGATTCTGATCCAAATATTGGTTTTGGTGAGTTTATGTACTTTTAAATGTGTTATTGGCAGGTATGCAATTTAGTTCACCACTTTCTTACAATTACTACTTCAAATATAGTTTTTGGTCATTTATTAAGTGACAACATTCACAACAGAGTGGCAGAATGCGATGTTAGTCAAAGCGATCCAAATATCAGCTATCAGTGTTTGATTCCACCTGTAACACAGAGGTGCTCAGGATGAGAATGTGCTCTGGACACTTTTAATGATAACTGTTTGTTGACAGTCTGTCTTGCACTCTATCATGTCTCCTACATCTGTCTGCACACTTAACCCAGCCCAACTATAACCACAATGCAGCAGGTGTTCACAAATGAACATCTCCATGCATAAAGAAACAGACCCGGAGGTTTATTTGCAGATGTTGACAGATGGCTCTTGTTGCACAGGATGGTACAAGGAATGTCTAAAGAATCTGGGCATGCTCAAAACTTTGAATCGAGATTTCAGGCGTAATGGATGTCAGACTAAATCTTCATGCTGGAGCTGATGTTAGAGCAGATACTCCTCGCTTCTGTTTCTCTCTCTCCAGCAGTGATTGTATATTTTAATGAAGTTCAATTTTAGAATTTCTTTTGCTTTTAATTCAATTTCCATCACTGATTTTTGCAGAGCGTGTATGTGTGAGTGTGTATGTGTATTTGTATGTGTTTGTACATGTGTGTGTTTGTCTGCGTGTGTCACATTGAGGGATAGACGGGGCATGAGAGAGTGTGTTGGGCTGTGTCAAGCTACAGACAAAGCTCTTTGACTGTCTGGATGTCACCTTTCTGTGAACACGCATGACTTTGTCTCAAACCCTGCCCTGTCATGTAGTGGAGACAAACACTTGTCTCCGAGATTGAGCTTGAGTGCAGGAGGGGTGTGTGTGTGTGTGTGTGTGTGTGTGTGTGTGTGTTGGGGGGGGGGGCTGGAAAGTGAAGAAGCAGATGCGCTTGTTCGAAACGCACACTGTCTGGCCGCTCGGCTCCACCATCTGTTTGCAGCTGTTATTGTGTGTGTGACAGACGGTATGTGTGTGTGTGTGTGTCTCTGTGTGTGACCATGCTGTACATACTGTACACTGTGGAGTGTATTATTAAGTTCATTGTTTCAAGGTGAGGAAACACAAAGACACATTTTGAAATGCTTATGGTCAGGCAGAAACACACTCTGACGAATAACACAAGTCGGACAACAAAGAGTCTCATTGTGTGTGTCCAACTGTTCCTCAGGCATGCACGGACTAAATTGCTGAATGTGTAGCATGCATGAATGTTCCCCCCTACACTATGTGCCCTTTTTTTAATATTGCAAATAACAAATAGTGCTCTTTATGTTGGGCAGCAAAGTTCAATCAGGTTGTTTTTTTGTGCAGCAGCAGCAGCAGCAGGATGAAGTCTGATCCAGGGTCAGTTCGGAGCAGCTGCTGCTCTCAGACTCAGGCTGTATGCGTCTGGGAATACCAACAGACTTGAGAGCTGTGTTTCCCCCAAAACATCTCACTCCAGAGCCTGTCTCAGCTCCATGGTAAGCCAGTGGCGCAAAAGAGGATCAAAGTCCCTAAGAAGATTTTGGAATATGAAACTAAACCTGTGTGTTTTGTAACAGATGTTTTTGTGATTTGTAGTTCTGTTCATCATTGAACACTGCACTGAGAAACTTACAGTAGCTTCCTGACTGAACAATAAATAAACCAGTCAGATGCATACGCAAGAAAACTCCTTAAAATAAAGCGAGGAGTCTTTGTCTTCTCACTCATTGGTCATGGTTCATTTGAATGGATTCATCTTTAAACCAATGATACACATGCCAACGATTTCCTGGTTTGTTCTTCTAAAATGTGAGAATTAGCTCAGTTGAACACACGTTTTTTTAATGGTGGGTTGGACGTAAAAAGCTATTTTGAAAACCATGTTTTGACTATTTAGTAGACTGTACGTTGATTTTGATTTTAATGAATTTTAGTATGGTTGTGGTGTCTATGAGAACATTTGATTCCTTTTTTAAATTGCTTTTTTTAAGACAATGCCAAAAGTATCCCTATTCCATCCTCTCTAATGTCAATATTACTTGACATCTTGGAAAACCGAAGTATCTTTGGAGAATGTAATCTGCAGATTGACAAAAGCAATCGTATCCAGTTTAAGCTCAATGCTATTTTAACATTTCATTTGAAGCACCCTGAGCCCCATAAAAACGACTTGTTTTGAACTCCCACTTTGTGATCCACGTCTGGTTTAGTATCGTAGAATTGGGTGCAGAGAAGAAAAAAAAGTACGCCAGTGAAAAGACCAGTTACGAGCTGTGAAGCACTTAACCCGTTTGTTTTGCTACAGCGCTCATGTGTAACAGGAAGGGAGGAGGAGGAGGGGCGGTGTTGGTATTTCAGACAGAGACGAGCAACAGAGATCAGATTGATTGAGTTACACACGCTACACTTGTGTCCTCAGTTCTTGGTAGTCTGCGTCTAATGGTCTTAGCAGTAGGCGACAAAGTGCTGTTTTGTTCCTGCTATTGTGTGGATGTGAATGGCGCCCGTCCCGAATGTGATAGACGTGCTGCCCTGAGAGAGAGAGAGACAGAGAGACAGAGAGAAGGAGCGAGAGAGAGCATAAGAGCAGCTCACAGAACAACAGCTAATATACTGGTGGAATTTAGATTTTTTATTTTTTTTTATATTGACAGCTTATAAAAATAAATAAGCAAAAGTAAAATGAAGCGTTTTAAGTTTTTATTGTGATATACTGTTTTGCCCCGGCCTACATTCCTGCACCGACATGCATCCGTCTGGTTGTGGTTAGGATGTGTAATGTTGCCAGCATGACTCCAGCGTTTGTCACAGCTTGTTATGGTTTGGTTTTAATTCTCAGGGAGTTAAAAATCTACACCTGTGTGGGTGAAGAGAGAAAACACAGCCTCTCGTGGGGGAAACCTGTGTCAACATTGCTTTTTAAACAGGTTTTTTATATCCTTCTTTTGTCAGCTGTTAACACACGGCATCAACAAATTGTTAGCCAAACTCGACCCCCATTATAACTGTTGCTGCACCTGTCGAGCTTTCCATTCCCACATGGCACATTATGCAGTTTACAATGATAACACCGATAGGCCGTTCGTGTCAAACACATTGACGCAGACTATGCAATATTCTACCATTTAATTAGCCTTGTCATTTCAAATGACAAGGCTAATGAAGCCAACGTTAGTGCCACGAGTTGATGGAAAAACAACATCAGTTGCTGACTTTTTATTGTTGACAGCGAATTCAATATAAAACACTTTAAAAATATCTTTAAATATTTTACATTATGACAAAATGAATTATTTGGTGCTTTAACCAGCCCTGTTTGACTGACCAAAGAAAGAGACGGTGTATATTAATGAACATAAACGTGCCATGTTGTAGCCATGGACTAATTTCCCTCTGTAGTCCATTTGCAGATTGGTGGTTCACATAAACTGTAGATTAGTTGACACTTACAGCAAGCGTCAGAAGTGTGCAATGTTGTTCTGATCAATCCAGAATGAAGTGACCTTTGTAGTAAAAGTGCTTAAAGTGCTGCTACGGGAGGTGAAGTGTAGTATTACAGTGCTAAAGTGTTGGATTATTACACCGGATTATGATGTACTGGTGCTGGTGTGATTTCACATGGCCTATTGCACCAACCTTGTATGGACAGACATGTGGATACACACACTACTGATTTATAATCTTTGTAAAGTCAGACTGAATTGTTCCGGGCTAAATCCAATCCTTCTGCTTACTCCTATGAAGCGTGCACTGAAAAGAAATGTCACCTTTTGAACATTATTTTCCCTTCACCACTCGTGTTGGGGGATAACGAGAAAACACAACAAAGATGGCAATGTTTCATGTATATTTAGCTCGTGCTTGGTTCCCTGAAAAAGGAAAAAAAACAACAACCTCTTCCCTCGGTTTTCCCTCTCGTTTTCTCCCTGCCACAAAATGACTATGTGCAAATTCATAAACGTGTGCTGTTTTTGCGCGCTGGAAAAAAAACACGACGGTCAAGAGAGAACTGTAGCAGAGTTTTTTTTTTTTAAATTTATTTGTGTCAAGCTGTTGGGTTCAGTCCAATCTATTGTCTGTCTGTGTGTTGGGCTTTACTCAACCACACACTCTTAACCATGCCACTGATTGCTAGTTTAGAATTGCTCTAACTGCTGTCTGGTCCTTTGGCTAACCTGAGGAGAACCTGGTGGGCGTGTTTGTGATTCTGTGTGTTTGTGGTGTGCCCTGTTCATGCACGTCTATGTTTGTACACTACACAGTGAAAGTATGTAGACTTTATTTGTGTCTTTGTGTGCTTCTTTGTGTACTTAGTGTCAGTGTTCTTGCAGAGGCCTGTGTGGGAAATTTCTTTTAGAGGAATATTTTGGGCCCTCATTCCAACAACCTGCGATGTCACTTCCTTTTAAACTGAGGCTGTGGGGAGGGTCAGAGGAGAGGGTGTGTGTGTGTGGTTTAGGTGTAGGACTGGGGTCACTGTGACCACACATCCTGATTTACTCTCCAAATGACCACTCACAAAGCGGCCATTTTCTCTGAGGCTCAGACTGAGCAGCTCAGATGTTATTCTTCAGCCTATTCCTGAAAAACACATGTATACAGGGGCGTGTGTGTCCTCTTTTTTGTCTGAGGTACGGACTTATGTACAGGTGGCACAAAGTACTGTATGTGTGCACATAGACATACTATAAATAGCATATATTTACCCTTTCTGCACTATTCATATCTACTTTAACTATTAACATTGAAGCATCATACAGATGTCATATTCTGTGTATAATTCTTCAAAGGAACACTTTAAGCTTAGTCTTAGTTTATTGCGTCAAACTCAAAAAGAGGTGCAAAGTCATAATTTGAAGAACTAACTCAAAGATATGTGCCGACTTGAAATGCAAATCTACGAGCAGTCTGTTGCAGCACAACTGAATAAAAGTCCACACAGCCAAAAGCCAATCATAGTTTAGTCATAGGGGGCATCAAGGTTGGACAATCAAATTGGCCACCGCTCTTGACATACTCCTGCATATGTGTAAGGAATCTGAAATCCTTTATCATATCACTGCGTCCTGATGCAAAAAGAAATGTGTATGGACAAACGGCCAGATTTCAAGTTTAATTATTATTAACTAGTGATTTTATTAACTCTGACCCAAGAGGTGTCTATAGCCCTTCGAAACTCAACTTAACTTAACTCAACATTTGATGACATAGGCTACCACAGCTAATACTAGCAGTATACCACCAATAATAATATTGATGTTACTTATTGTTAAAGTGTCATTAAAGGTGCTAGATAACAAGTTATATTGTTTCAAATGTAGCCCATTGTTTTTTTTTATTGCCTTGTCAACTGAGATGCTATGATTTATTCTATTCCCGACAGGAACACAGCAATATGACAATATTACAAAACATGCACTTCCCACCCTGATTGTGAAATCAAATGAAAATAGCAACAATAGGAATGTGGTGAATTTCAGATATTCACTTACTGTGGCGTTTTATTGCTGGATGTTCTTTTTTTTTTTTTTTTTTGTTCGCATGGACGCCCTACAAAAAAAAAGAAAAGAAAAAAAAAAGCATGAATTAAATGATGCCAGAATAAAGTGAGCTGTCTTGGACGAATTCAGGACTCAGGAATGTGTTACAGCTCCCAAATGGGGCACGGCTGTTACAAAAAAACAAGTGTGAAGCAAGTGTGATTCAATCCGTAGCAAACAACAAGGCTATACTTAAGTCAGCAGTTTGTAGCTTCTTCCCCCCCGCCTTCCTAGTGTCTTTCTCTTCAACTCACTCAGCCTTGTCTCACACACACACACACACACTGGGATGTACATACACACACACACACACACCTTCCTTGTGGTGCATACTTGTGTCAGGTGTGCTCTGTTTTTCCAGTCAGGGTAGAGAAGAATCTGGGCTGGGGTCCAAGCTGACTATCAACAGCACATTGCCCAGAGCCCAGGACAAGAAGCAACACATCCCCTCCATCTTTACTCCTCCTTCTCACTCTCCACTCCTCCCCCACTTTTCTCTCCTCATATTCACTGGAGCATTGTTCTGCAGGCTTTTGGTCCTTGCATTCTTTCTTTCCGGTGTGTTTATTCTTCCAGTTTATCCGTGCTTCAATTTGAATTCCTTTCATTAACACTTTTCTGCTTTTTCCTGAAGATGTTAGAAAGTGTTGCCTGGTTTTTTTTTGTGGCTTTTGTTAAGTGTTTTTGTGTGCACGTTTGCTGTTCCTGCTATCGAGGCGTGGAGCCTTTTCTTTAGTTTTGGGTCTTCATGAATTTTCAGGGGGTTGGAAATGAACTTTTTCAACTGTCTGCCACAAAAACCAACCAGCCATTTTTTTTTGACTAGTTTACTTTATTTTAACTCCTAATGTAGCCTCCATCTGAATCTGCTTGATTTGAGGTTTTTTGTTTCTTTCCTGTGTTTATATTTCAGATGTCTGACTTGTGTGAAGCTGCTGAAAAAAACCTTCTATCTTGATACGGCTGTTTAACAATTAAAGCAATGACATATAAAGCGGTAACTTTAAAATGAAAACTATACCTTTTGTCTTATAACCCCCGAGCCTATGAGACATAAGACTAAACCTAGACCTGTTGTTATACAAATCTGTGCAGCGCTACACTCAAGGGTCACCACCAGCATCCATTCCAGCAGATCATTGTAAGCACGGACACGCGCTCGGACGACGGGATGCTGCTGTGCTCTTCTCTTAAAGTCGGCACAAAACAAGCTTTTTTTTCTGTCTCAAATCACTCTTACGTTACGTTCACTTCATTTAACCGCCACCGTTGCCGATCGCTTGAGCAAATTCACCCACAACTGCACTCAAAATGAAAAGGGGTGCTATTTTCCAACTCCGTCTAGCTCCAGTCAAACACGGCTTCTACACGCCGCCACCTTTCAAAGGACTCTGCTTTTAGCTGTTTCAATCAAATCAGGGTTGAGTTATTCCGTGGAAGGAGGAGATCCTTTGATGACCAAGTTACCCAAGTTTCCCTGCATTTTTACCTTGATTAAACGGGTTTTACGTTTGCCTTGAAGTACACTGCAGGCGTGAATGTATGGAGTACTAATACATGTCCTTTTGTGTCTCTCCCAACATCAAAGCTCTTTCCTCATTACAAACATGAAAGCTTATAACTGATGACTGACTAAGAGATGTATTCAAAGGCTCCCTGAAGAACTGTCTCAACCTTAAAACCACAGTGTGTGTGTTTGTGTTTGTGTGTGTGTGTGTGTGTGTGTTATCATCCTCAGATTGAAACACTTATTCCTCCGCATAGTTAAAACGATTTAGACGTTTCCCGACGACAACAATATTTGTGTTTTGCGGCGAACAAGAAGTGTGTCCTTGTAAGCACATGTGCCACCATTACACGTGTGTGTGATCTTACACACTGCCTCACTGTACGCAACAATGTCTGGCACTGGGCTGCAGCGGGGCAGAGAGAAGGGGGGAGAGGGGAGATAAAAAGGAAAGGAAAGGCCTCCCACGCAGGCAGATATGAGACTTAGAAGCTCCATTAGCTCCTCAAAGCCAGCTGCTTGGGTTCAGATGGATGTCTGTGCTCGGATGTTTGATGTCCATTCATCCGAAGCCTCACATCTCTGCCTCTGTCTCCCGGCTTTGCCTGACGCTGGGCCTCACGGGGCATGCAGAGAGCTGCAGCTGCCATAACTACAGGGTAAAGCTGTCTGCTACCGTGTGATTCCTGCCTCGGCGCACGTTGTGGCACCGCTGCTGCTGCTGCTGTTATCCCCGGTGATACTGACAGTCTCGCCTGCTTTCTTTTGTGTGCTTGTTTATGGGAGGCAGACTCGATGAATGTACTGTAAAATATGAAGTGGGAGGCTTTGTTAGGACAAATGTTTACTGACAACAGCAACGTGTAGTTTTTGCATGTTTCGTTTCCCCACCAAACTATGTGTTGAAAACTCATTGTTGTTTTTTTCGTCTTTCCCTACAGCAACTGGTCTTCCCCTTCTCCTCATCGTCCTTGTCCTCGTCCTCCTCCTCTCCATCTTTGGGAATGGGCCAGCGCCTTGCCAGGGTGCCTCTTTCCACCCGGTGGTGTGGCCGGCGCCGTGCGAGAGTGAGGAGGGCAGCGGCCAGGTCGTAGAGCCCGCCCATCCGTCTCTCTCCGCTTGCTTGGATTTTGACTTTTGACCTTTTGACTCCGCCGTGACCTCCAGCCAGCCATGCCCTTCCGGCTGAAGCTGCGGCGCACAAGGCGCTACAACGTCCTGAGCAAGAACTACTTTGTGACACGGATTCGCCTGCTGGACAGCACGATGATTGAATGCACTTTGTCAGTGGAGAGTACGGGACAGGAATGTCTGGAGGCGGTGGCCCAAAGGCTGGAGCTCCGGGAGGTAAGGATGAGTCTTTTATGTTGCCATCCTCCCCCTGTTTGACTCAGATGTCAGCTGATATTTTGCTTTCCAGGAAATCTGTCTCAAGTGTAATTTCTTTTTCCCCCACGATTTCTAATTTAAATGCTAATTAATTCTCCTGTAGTAAATCTGAGTTCTTCAACAAGTTGTTGCAAAAAGCGGGATGAGAAAGATTAAGCAGTGAACAGTCTTACTTTTTTTTTTAAACACAAGGTAGTCTAGCTGTGCCCGTCCCCAGATAACACTTCTCCCTTTTATTGATATTAATCTCTTACAATTGGTAAAACTGACATTTAATTATATTACCCACCTCACACTGATCACCCATATCAGAAATATACACAGTTTAATATTGACCCTCACACTTAAAAACCTGAATGAATGCCGCAGCAGATTGTGTGTGTAGGTGTGTGTGTGTGTGTGTGTGTGTGTGTGTTAATCGCCACACGCCTCTCCCTATGCCCTGTGTGTGTCTGCCTGCCCTCTGCTGTCTCTCTCCTGCAGGGTTCTTGTCCATCTCTAACGAAGCGTGGCTACCTCTTACCCCTTTTCCCTGCAGAAGAAAGAGATACAGCTCATCCCCCTCTCGTTCTCCACCCCCCCCCTCTCTCTCTCTCTTCTGTTTGTCTCTCTTGTCCCTTTTATTCTGCCATCACATCCACCATTTCCTCTTACATCCACCTATAGAGCCTTACTACAGGCCAGGAGTGTATTGTTTGTGATGTGGGATTGTTTGACTACTGACGGGACAATTTGTTCACACATCGGAGAAAGAATGTGTGTGTTTAGTTAACGACTGATTTGTGTTTGATGAACACGAGTGTCCGACTGGCCTGACAAAGTGAGTGAGAGGGGCGGTGCATTTGTACGTCCTCACACGGTGTTGTGGTATTTGCCAGGTGTCAGTGATGATATAAATAATGTGTTGTGGCGTCTGCTCCTTTTTTGTATGCAAGCCAGATAAGTGAGTGTTTGTGCCTGAATTTTAACAGTATTGCTGTACCAGACACCTTATTTGTGCATGTTTACATGTGAGGGAGGAGGGTGTGTGTGTGTGTGTGTGTGTGTGTGTGTGTGTGTGTGTGTGTGTGTGTGTGTGTGTGTGTGTGTGTGTGTGTGTGTGTGTGTGTGTGTGTGTGTGTGTGTGTGTGTGTGTGTGTGTGTGTGTGTGTGTGTGTGTGTGTGTGTGTGTGTGTGTGTGTGTGTGTGTGTGTGTGTGTGTGTGTGTGTGTGTGTGTGTGTGTGTGTGTGTGTGTGTGTGTGTGTGTGTGTGTGTGTGTGTGTGTGTGCCCTTGCAGCTGCAGCTTGCATCTTTTATGACTTTCTTTACAGTGGTATACCACAAAGCAGATGAACCAGGTGTGCTCACCTCGTCATTGTGATACTTAATAAAATGAACACTTGCACACAAAACCAATTAAAGATCATTATGTTTAATAAATTATGGGGTAAGCCATCAGTCGTAATCTAAAGAGCCTGAAACTGTACACAATAATGCTTAAAGCGAACAACGCGTTTCATCATGTAGCTTCCTGCTGGGCGAATCTGCAGAAGCTAAATGTGTTGTTCACTCACAATGAAGTACAGTAAAGCTATTTTGAGTTTTGAATTGTTTAGCAGGATCGTTCTTCAGGGAAAAAAAAGTCAACTGAGCATTGCTGCCTAGAAACACTAACCTCATATGTCATGGTTCAAAAATGTTTCATGTCTGTGCGTAGTTTTAATGAATGATTTTGATTGAAGAAAAGAATCATAGTTCGGGTGACAGGAAAAAATTTATACTTACAATACAAAATTGCTGAATGTTGAAAACTGTCTGAGATCTAATAAATAGCCTTTTCATTTTTCTGTTGAAAAAAACCAAAGTAAATCATCTGAACTGTGTTCTTTAATAAGATCCTAATCTACTAATTAATGGCATGGGACTAATCTTTGTTTTCCATCATTGAGGTTCATTGCCTGTTCTGTCCAATGGGTTTTAACTAATATTCATGCTGATAGAATTACACGACTAGCATCAACTGTTAAATCAGGGTTTTAAATGAAATCTTCTTCTGTGTAATGTTCCTGAATGTATTTATTATTTCCACTTATTTCCCTCTCTCCTACACAATCCACTATTCTTCATCAATCGCCATTTACCCTCTCCATACTTTGACTCATCTAGTTTCTCTGAATGTTTTTTCTTGATCTCTCTCCATCCAGCTTACATAGCTTCTTGTTTGGTCACATCTCCTCAACCCATCTCCCCTTTCTTTTATCCTGTCCTCAACTTATTGTCCTATTTACTTTTCTTTGATTGTTCACCGAACTCTCCCACCATCTTTCTCCCATCTTCAGACCCATTACTTCGGACTGTGGTTCCAAGGAAAGGCCCAGACCCCGGCCCAGCGCTGGGTGGAGCTTGAGAAACCCCTGAAGAAGCAGCTGGACAAGTTTGGCAATGAGCCACTGCTCTTCTTTGGAGTCATGTTCTACGTGCCCAGTGTGTCCAGACTGGAGCAAGAAGCCACCAGGTACAAACCCCTCTTACTGTTACTGTCACACACCATATGCTGTTACCTGTTCGTCAGTTCAGTCAGTCTGCCACAGTTTTTGTCCTACAGCTTTTCACAAGTGGATTCCATTTCTATTACCCCAAAAAATTCAGCTTAAAATAGTAGTCTTTCAACAAAAACGATTGTCAGTTTAAAACATGTCCAACATTTGCATCCAAGGGTGTTACATTAACTACCAGCATGTCTCAACTGGAGAAGGGCAAAGTAGGAACAGAACAGAGTTAGCCAAAGGTTTCTATTGAGTTTAATATTTTCTCATTTTCTCTAAAACACAATAAAATCTAATTTGCACATAAATAAAAAGAAAAAAGGAAATTTTGGGCTTAAAATCCAATTTGTCTGTAAACACTCACTAAAGGTATGCATAGTATCAGTGTAACTATCTGTACTGTAAGCCTCTAAAGCTAGTTACAGTGTGTTACACACTGTGCTTTCAAGCCTTGTGTGTGTTGCCCATGTGTGCTATATGTTGAGCAATGTCTCTACAGAGGACACCTTTCATTGGTTGGACAAGCAGTCACACAGTCACGTGCGTATGGCTTTCATTCATTACAGTCATTTTAAGGAACAGCACAAAACGAAGCATGCATGAGAATGACACACACGAGACTGCTGCCTTTTCAGTCTGGTGATCACAAACGAGCTAAGGTGTATTTTTATCCTCAACAGCAGCCATGTTCTCCTTAAATCAGCCTGAGATTTAATGTGTGGGAGAAAGAGTCTGAAGTCTGTAAGCTAGCTGTGAACGGGGCATCCAGGGGTCAGTGTGTTGTGGACAGTCTGCCATCTCAGATTCCCTCTCACGAAAGCACACAATCTGCAGGTCTGCATCGCACTGAGCTGCAGAATTTGGGGCTTCTCCTCGGTTGGATGTGGGAAAGGTCAAATGCTGGTCATAGATTGACATGCGAGTCAGTTCTAAGGTGTGTTGGTGTACGAGTGTGTGAAGCATTTACGTGTTGAGTATTTTTGAGAATCATGCCCAGACAGTGAACACTATAAAATATTCATGTTAGCAACTGGCATTATACACACACCATGTTAGTTTAGTGGAAACAAAATAAATACTGCTCTAGTAGAGGGATGGTATTCCAGGAAACCCCTGCAGGCTTTTTATTTCTGTGTGTTTATACAGGGGTTATAGGGTTGAAGGGGTTATGATGGGGCCTTAGGGGCAATTTAGGGAACAATGGTCACTTTTTTTTCCTCAAGCCCCCACTACTTTTTCAAACATCCCTGTACAAAGTGTCAACCAGGGTTCTTTTTTTTATCAAGAGTACATCTCTTCATCAATCTACTCCCTCATTTTTAATCTCCTTCTACTGGTCCTCCTTTTTCTCTCTCCCTCTTTTTCCCTCTCTGTCAGTCAGGAATGTTGGCACAACCGTCCAGCGTAGGAGGCGGACCACACATTCCTCCCAGCAGAAGTGCTGGGGGTAAAGGGGTGGGGGGTGGGGGGGATGTCTGGTTTACAAAACACGCACACACTCACACTCTCTCACCTCGCACACCTCGCACACTCCTCCAGGAATCCTCTCAGAAGCCAGCTGCAGCACTGTCAGAGGAGTTAGTCACAATACACCACATTGTAAGAACATACACGCGCCCTGAGGCAAGCTTTTCTGAAAGCACCGTCCTTTTTTTTTTACCAATCAAGTCAAAAACTATCTTCACAACTTTTATGATGAAGTTCAAAGACGTTTTTTTACAACCCAGGTTTTATCAAAGGGTAAAAAATCAATCAAAGTATGTTGTGTTCTTACACAGTCTCTACCCTGCTTTTAGACCACAATCAATCAGCCTTCTTTTGAAACATAGACAGTTTGTTGACTGGAGATTTTTTAGGGTCACATCCATTGAGGCAGATCTTGGCATTTTCTATTCACCTGGTCTGAAGAAGAACAGAAGAGCTGAACTTGGGGAAAAGAAAAGGGAGACAAGTAGGAACAAAGAAAGTAAAAGTTTGCAATGGAGGCTTGACTTTTGATTTCTACCTTTTTATTTATATGGCTCCAGCTCACTGTGTTTTGTGCAAACCTTCACTTATACTGGATATGGGTCCAAACATTAAAGTTTTTAGGACACCGTGGCCACAAAACCCTTTTTGGAAATGAATGATCAGATCCTACTTTCACTACATCAAAGTTTAAGTATACAACTAATATAAATAACACAGATTTAAAGAGCTTATTTAAACAGTGATTTTAAAAATCAAATGATCGTAACTTGTTGCCTATAAACCACAAAAACAGACCGTTGACTTTGTCTCCTCTGAGTAAAACTAATGTATGGCTTTGAAGTTCAGTGTTTGACTGATGTGAAACCTGAAACTACATCTCCCTTTCTTCCTGTCCATCCATTCATTTGTTTCTCCTTCCCTCCCTTCACACAGCTGTGAAAATTACTGTGTGTGTGTGTGTGTGTGTGTGTGTGTGTGTGTGTGTGTGTGTGTGTGTGTGTGTGTGTGTGTGTGTGTGTGTGTGTGTGTGTGTGTGTGTGTGTGTGTGTGTGTGTGTGTGTGTGTGTGTGTGTGTGTGTGTGTGTGTGTGTGTGTGTGTGTGTGTGTGTGTGTGTGTGTGTGTGTGTACTTGCTACATACACACCAATAATCCAATTAAAAAGCAATTACATGGCTAATTCAATAACGTTGTAGCCCGTGTAGACTCTACAGTATGTAGTTCTTTGGCAAAACAAATCTGATCCTGTTCCTCAAAATATTTTTCAAAAATTGCTTCACCTCTCAAGTATGTTTCTTTCATATCTGTCCATCTGCAACCTGTGTTCAGATTTGAAGGATGAGCTTTGAATTTGTGACCGAATCTGAAGTATGTTTTTTTTTTTTTATTTGAGCATGTACACCTGTTAATAAGAGTAATATACTGTACTTATTCACATTAATGCTCATTCACAACCAAACTCTGTCTGTTAGCCACAACTAGCTGAACAAAGCTAGCATTTCAAGGCTGTTGTTGCCCTTAGCCTTGGGAGGGCTGCTGAGACCAGCTGGCTTTTATCCAGTCAAGTGCTCTCTGTTTAGGTCCTTCACTCTCTCTCTCTGGGCCGCATTGTTCCCACATTCATATTGGAGAGGAAGACGACCTTCTTCAAGATGTTTGTGTTAAAAAAAATGTTTTCTTGCAAAGAAATTATTTTTAGAGTGTGACACTTATTACAGGACGTTTAACTAGTCAAATAGTGAGTAATATAAAATCATGTGGTGGTATGGGATAAGTTGGGGGGTCAAACACAGTGCACAGTTCAAATGTCTCTCGATGACACACACTCACACTCTGATTCAACACACACACACTGATTCAACACATTTTAAAATGAAAATCCTTAGCCCCACACAAGCTGCCTGGACTCATCCAGGGTTGCGGGGGTGGTTGGGGTCATACCACTGCAGAAGGGGAGGGGGTGGACACACATGTGCACACACACTAACACACACACAGTCAAGCATGCATGCTTCACATATGCTCACAGACATGATGTCCAGGCCGTTTGGACATCTGGCAGCATGTCGTAAGCAGGGTTTGAACATGCGTGGGCATATGAAAGGCTCTTTGTGTCTGTGAGGCGGCCTGGAGTTCCAGCAGACTACTCACTCCACCATGCTGGAAGTCACAAGTCACCCTGTTAGGAAACCTTTACCTCACATCTGGATATGTATGTTTACCTGCTTAAATAGCAGAGTGATGTCATAATGACATATGTGCTAGATGTGTGCCACCTAAATTACATCTTTGTGGTCATGTATTGTATGAGCAGTTTTTAATCTAGTATTCAATGGTAACTAACTTAATGTATTAACAAGATGGAGAACATTGCAACATTAAATTAAAAGTAGCTGTAACTGATTAAAGTGTGATAGCTTACAATTCATGATACTGGGTTCACGATACGATTCTCTCACGATTTATTTTACTAAATGAGACTAGAGACAAATTAGGAGATGAGTGAAAAAGATTTCTTTAATTTTGATGCATCTCTTTGGCTCTCGCACTTGTATGGGCGAGTGGGGCTGCAAACCCCAGAGTACAAATGTGAATCTTGAAAACTTTGAATTGTTTTTTCATTGCCTCACGATTAATCTTGACAGCGTCAGTGTGGGATTTTTTCTAAACATAGAAATATTTATTTTGAAGTAGTTGTTATGCTCAACATAGAATGGTTGTATATCTTACTGCCATTAAAATCCTAATTATGCAACAATTAAGACTTAATGTGTCCCAGATAATTTCCCACAATATCCAGACACCTGTCATATTGTTTTAAGCTTCACAATTTCACAGGGCCTGTATAATTTGACATTGGACTTAAACTGAATTTAAAAATGAGCTTTTGACAATTTATCACTTTAAGACCAACTTAATAAAATGTTGTCAGAAGATTGAGAACCATTGTTCATCGGCTCTTTTGTTCAACTGTGGCTCTCCAATTAAGAACACTCTGAGACTTCTTTTTACTGACAGTCACCATCTCGCTTTCACTTGTTCCTGGTATCCAACATTATATCATCTGCCTCTCCTCCACTGGCCTCTCATATGTATAAACATGATCATGTTGTGACCGTTAAAATCAGCCTGAGCACCAATCAGTGTCAACCACAACATTTCCCCGGACCGCATACAGAGAGAGCGTTGGGAAAACATGGTGAGTTTGTAAAAACAAAGTTCACAACCATTTGAAGGGTTTTGTGTTCAGCAAGGCCCCTCCCCTCCAGACCGCATCAAGCCCCTCCCCCTTGCTGCAGCCGCGGCGGTTGGGGTTGGCTAATTAGAGGGTTGCCACGGGAACGGAATGGCAGCTTAGCCAACGGGTGTAATGACAGGGTGAGGGAGGAGGGCGGGGTCAGATTATAGACCCTGGAGTATGCAGAGGGGAGCTCAAAAAAGAAAAGAAGGAGAAGTGGGGAAGGATTTGAGGAAGACTATGAGCATGAAATATGCGGGGAGATAAAGGAGGGCTGTTTTTAGAACAGAGATGGAAAAAAAAAAAAAGACAATTGAGGAATTAAGTCTAAATGATGTGTGTTGCATGAGAGAGATAAAATCTGTGTGAATGACTAAGCATGTATAGCTCAGAGGTTTCTCATAGAGCTTGGAGAGGATTCCAGAGTACACAAAGGTCTCTCTGAGTGTGTATAAGTGTGCAAGTGTGTGTTTGCAATACAGAAAAGGTGTCTCACAAACCCCACATTGGAAAGACTCCGTCCACAGTCACCATAACAACAAACAGGAAACCTTGTGCAAGGTTTTTGTGCAGTTGAGCCTGACAGTTCCTCTCTTTCCCCCTGTGTGGCCACTCCATTCTTCAGAAGACAAACATCCAGTGGGACCACAGCTAAAAGTGGACAAAAGTAGACAGAAAGTGGACACATTTGGAGAGCTGAGTATTTCAGTATTAGCCTCTTGGTTTTGGGGCTTTTACCACGTTTTGTGAAAACAACAAGTTGGCTTAACAATCTGAACTGTGTCCTCATATCAGTTTAAGTTAAGCAAAACCAGCACAGCCTAAAGTCACATTTTGCTGAGTTTACCTTCATTTCACACTGCTATTGCAATGTTCTGCTTTCATCTAGCTTGTAGGCATGGACATATGTTTTTTTAACTCAATTCTTTTTTTGTTAGCTCCATGTAGCATACATGCTGTATAGTCAAAATTGTCCAGAACAATGAACCATATTATTCCTTTACTGGTATACATTTGGGATTCCTCTCTAGCCAGGAGTGAGTCAGTGGTATTTCAAATAGAGGTGATTCACTAATTCCTCACAAGGATCCTGCAACAGGCTTCTCTGGTATGTTTTATCCAGTTAATGCTGTTGCCAGTACTGTCCTGACGCATACTTTCTGTTGCATAAACCAAAAGCAGAAGAATAAGTCTCTCTGTGGTTTCTCAATGGATATTTTGCAATCCTTTAGTTGCCAAGATGAAACGCCATGAAGTCAGCTCTTCTTACCCTTTTATGATAAATGCGTTGAACTGAAATGAGTATGTTTTCCGACTCACTTTCATGTAATTGGTGTTTATTATGGTGAGCTGGAAAATGATTTTAACCACCAAACAAATTTTGGTGAGTTTGGAAATTTTTTATTGATGAACTAAAATTTAGCTTATGAAAGCCCAAACAACGCTGAGAGTTAATGCATGCTAGCAGGCCTGAATTTAGCTACAACACTACAGTGGTTCAAAAGCTACTGCAACATCAGTGGGCTAATCAGTAGTGATTAATGTGTGCTAATATAGAATAATGTTAACAAATAGCCTTGTGAGCTAAATGGTTACAGCAATGCAGGCATTTCCAACATGTCACCGTTTTTTTATTTTTTTTTGCATGTCTCTTTAGCCTTTTTCAGGTCAGCCTCTGCCTGTTTTCTTTCTTTTTTTTTTATAAACAATGAATCACCCCCCCAAAAAACTGTCTGTCAAAGTGAAAAACGGTTAGTGTATAAACATGCTAACTTTAGCAAATATGCTAGTGACTGGGGAGAAGGTGGTTAATATATAAGTAACAATAATGGGCTAAAGGAGAAAGGCAGACAATCATCCAGATTTATAAGCTTCTTTCATCTTGGTAGTTGGTGCCACTCATGTTTATAAAATTCCAGAATGCTTCTAATAAATGTTGTAATATTGGACCAAAGTGTTTGACTGACTGATTTGTATTAAAGTATAAGCTTGCCCACAGTCTGCTAGCTTTTAGCATTTAGAAACAAGTAGGCCTACATGTTTTTTCAGGGTAAAAGTGCAGCATCTCACACTAAAGAGTGTCTCATTCTAATAATCATTCCTTTCTTTCTACATTCTTTCTTTGTTTTTTTCTGTTCCTCTTGCTTCTTCCTTTCAAGGTATCAGTATTACCTGCAGGTGAAGAAGGAAGTGTTGGATGGACGTCTCCACTGCACAGTTGAACAGGGCATCAGACTAGCTGGCCTAGCAGTACAAGGTAAGACACACACACACACACACACACACACACACACACACACACACACACACACACACACACACACACACACACACACACACACACACACACACACACACACACACGTGCATGACAAATTCTCTGTGAATAATCTACTAGAGGGAGACAGGCTGTACAAGAGAAAAAGACCGTGCACAAACTAGCACTTTCTAGGGTCATCTTGACTTTACTTCCTAATATGGCTGCATACCAATGGCAGAGCCCAGTCTACTTGAGTTCCTATGGTATCAGTCTTAAAACACACACACACACACACACACACACACACACACACACACGCATGATACGCACAACCATACTCCATCTCCTCTGTCTTCTGGGTGCTGTCTGTGTCTCAGGGGGAATGTAAACAGATAGTTACCTTATCACTAGTTCCAAGGTTAGCACCAGGAAGACTCTTATCTTTCAGGAGGCAAGAATCCTTTGCTTCAGTAACTTCCTTTCCTGCGACAGACAACAGAACAGTACTTAGCACACATTCACTGAATCTCTCTAGAGACCTGAGGATGCTGTGAAGATGTGGTTTAGGTGGGGATATAGGTTTCCTGTCAACATGTTTTCTCTCTGGGTTATTACAGTAAGGTGTAGAAATGTGACCAGTTTCGGAGCTAATGTGAATGGGAAAAAAATAATAATCAGGAAACAGCTCAACACTTAAAAACATCTTGCTATTAGCCAACAAAAGAAAAATACAAGCAATCAAATATGGCACCCATGTAACTGTCATTCCTAGTCGTGTTTTACGCCAAGCAACATGGAGCTTGTTGAGTGAAATTGTAGATTACATACTTCAAGACCAAAAATATCATACATAGAACAAGGGAAACGTGTTGTTATTGTTATTTACTGTTGGATCTTGGAAAAAATGCAATGGGACTTTTTAATTGGAAAATAGCGTTAACAGTCTTATTAACTGGAGATTTTTATTAAAACATATTTTTGCCATATCAATGAGTTAAGTAGACAAAACAAGCTGAAGGAAACAAATGTTTATTTTGAACAACATATGTTCTATTTTTTTTACACAATGGCGAAGTGTTTGTGTGAATTAAAAATACAATATTAATAGAAATGATTTTTGTTATCACAGTTAAACGTATGTCTTTTGTATGTTTTAGCTGACTTTGGAGACTTTACCCAGTTTATGTCTCAGGACTTTCTCAGGCAGTATGTGCTCTTCCCAGTGGTAAGTTCTCAAATCTTCACTGTTTAAATATTTGTGTGCATTTTTGTGTCACCTGTGGCACCACCTCCCTCTGCACAGCTGATTGACAGGCAGAAAAAGGAGAAGTAATATGCGAGAATTGGCATCGGAAGGATAAAGTTGTGTTGGAGTGGATAACAATTTTATTTTTATTTTTGTTGGTTCATTGGTTGTTGCTAAGCCAATGACTATCATTTATACATTTGATAGGAGTTGGAAAAAGGAGGAGGAAGTGGTGTTTTTTTTTCTTCACCTTTATATTGTGTCAACATCATCCTTAATCCTCCTTTTTTCTTATTTGCCTCTCAGAACTGGCCAAATGGAGATGAGGTGCAAGAGGAGTGGACCCAGAAAGTTGCTGAAGAGCACAAGAGCCACTGGTACTGTTCACTTAATGTGTTTCTGATTGCACTCATGTGAACATGTGAAAGAGAGATGGAGTGCAAATGAAATTCCTTGTACCTGGTACTATATGTGTCTGTACTTTCCAGTCGAATGCAGACGGCTGAAGCAGAGCTGCTGTACATCAAGGAAGTGGAAAAACTGGACTTCTTTGGCCAGGAGAGCTTCGCTGCAAAGGTAGGTAGCACTCCAAAACAAACACTCTAAAAAGTTACAAATGTATTTTATTGTGAAAAGACTTTTCTTATTAAATTCATTCTTCTGCTGCAGGACAACTACACTAATGATATTTTCATTGGCGTGTCCTTCATTGGAGTGTTTGTCAAACACAGAAATGGCAGATCCATCATGCTCCACAAGTATGTCCCAAACTCTCCCGTGTTTGTCTGTTTTTTCTTGCTTGTGTGCAACCATCTGTTCATGGGAAGTGCAGTTTATACAAATAAATGAATCAACAAGGAAATATTATGAACTATGTGTGGGGAAAAATATAAATTATTTCACACATTTTGTGTGGTTCCATGTTTTTTTCAAAGGTGGAAGGACATTGGCACCATAGCACACAACAAGTCAGCCATCACAGTGGAGATAACAAGTCGAGACGACACCATCATTTTTCACACAGTGAGTGTTGTGTCTGCAGGGGGCCTCAGCACAAACACATGCTTAATGCAAGGTTCTCTGGTGGGAAGTTCAAAACAGAAATGTTACCAGATATCCCTGCAAAGAGACTAATACAGAGGCAATGTTGCTCTTGATTTTCTCTAAACACTGTTTTTGTTTTCGCAGGAGGATATGGAAATGGCCAAGTACATCGCTCGTCTTTTCACGGCCAGGCACAAATTTTACAAACAGAACAAGATCTGTGCAGAGTGAGTGTCGAGGCCATCAGATACTGTATATCCAGTCTTATCTGTCATTTACTTTCTCAAATGAAGTGCAGCAACCTTTTGAAGGTTGTGTAAAACAATTTACAGCAAGATAAACTTTGCAACATTAACCTTTAAATTGTGAAAGAGTGTTTAGTATTTTTTTAGTTTGTCAATATTTTCTTAATGCCCATTTGTTTGTTTCTCTTTAGGCCCACTCATTCACCTGCACCAATCAGGAGGAGACCCACCTGGACCCACCGTCTATCTTTGGTAACGTCAGACAAATTGTCTTGCTTTGATAAAGTTAACTGAGACTTGTTTTTCCTCTGTGGTTTGACAGAGGCCTGTTTATTATTTTCCTCTGGCCTGTGTAAACGACACCATTAGCCAGGATACAGATGGAGAATTTGGGAGGGAAGACAGAACCGGTCGTGGTTAGAGATTTGACCTTGCTCTCCCACTCAGGGCAGCTCTTAATTGTGCCATGGAGCCTTTGGTTTTAACGCGCGTTGGTGGTGCAGTGGGTGTTGTTGGAAAGTTTGCAAGGGTGTTGCTTGGAACTGATTTCCGGTGCAACAATGAAGGCAGTGATTTGTGCGTCTCCCTCCCTGCTGGCCAGACAATGGCTCGGCTAAATGTGGCACAATAGCTGTACAGTTGGTCCACCAGAGTGCTCGAAATTCACCCAGATGTCTGTGTGGAGAACCGCAGGCTTTGGCGGTTGACAACTCTGGGGCACTAGAGTAAATCTGAGTAGGTCATCAGTTGTGTAAAACAGAAAGAGAGTAGATTATTTTTAAATCTTAAAGCATAGAGAAGAAGAACATATTGAGGACACGTGCAATTTATTGTTCAACTAAAGACTGTGGCCACACAATAAATCATGATGAAGTATGTTTATAAAGAAAAGACTGTATTGCATCCTTTCAAGTTTTTGTTTTAACTGTGTTGCAGCCACGTCCGCAGTCCTGTAACTTCCAGTCAATGCATTCCCAGTATGGAGAGCATTATCAGGACACACAAAGCTCTCAAGGTAAGCGTTAAAAAACTACACACACACACACAAGCACACACTTTAAAAGTTGTCCCAACTCCCTTAGTTCACTCGTTAACCACAGTGTGACAGAAGATTTTGAATGGAGCTAATTGTGCCTTTCCCATCAGGCGTGTGACTCACACCCCATTTATACGTTTAACAATCTCCCAGCCAATTAGAGCCCAACATTTGGGGTGCAGAGCGGTGACCTCATTTGTGCTCCACTCTTTCATTGACACGTTCACACACTCGGTCGGCCTTATAATCCGAAAGTTTGACTCACAGAAAAACAGAGCTAGTGGAAAAACATTTAGGGTGTGCTGCTATGCGTGGGTGGGAGATCATTCTGTCGTGTGACCTCAGGCTTCACACTTGGATTGTGTGGATGGAGATTATGTGTGTATGTCTGCTTGTGGGCTTGAGATAGTTTCACACGAGAGAATCCTCTTGTGTGAGAAACAAAGAGGAATAGTATGCATACCACAGTTGCCTTCAACACGGTGGGAAGAAGTGATTCTAAATCAGTTTTGTCCAAAGAACTACCAGTGAAAGGGTTTACTACAATGCACTCAAAATCTATCAGTTAAGATTGCTAACAGCTTGAGGGTGCTGCAAGTTATACCTTTTGCTAAATACTCATTATCAGCACAAAATTAAACTCACACTTGAAAACACTAGGAACAACTTAAGTACAATAGTGGCCAATAGTTTGGTCTCCTTCACTTTAAATAATCACAGTCTCTGGCTCTAAAGAAAAAACTTTAGGATTTTGAGAAAATAGGGTCCCTGCTCGTTTCTTTCCATAAATTGTCGTTGTTCATTCTGTTTTCATACAAGATGTGTTCCTTCTTTGTTCTGTGTCATTTAGACCATTCTCTCCGATCAGAGCAAAATGTTTTCCTGGCTACTCTGAGGATCTCAAGACGTTACAAAAAGCAGAATAATCAGCACACTCGATGTCCTTACAGTCTTTTAATATGAGCCAAGCAGCACTGTACCCAACAGCACACGTTTCAGCATAGAGCCTTCATCACATCTCAAAATGTTGTTTTTTTTCTCTCATGCATAACTCATACATTGTTCCAAAAACGTAATTGCAAACGTTCACACTGTACTCTAAACCGGTTGTCTACCCTTTACTCTCTTCTATCATACCATGCCAATTTGGCTAAAACCTGTTCGATTTTATAGGGCGGCAAACAAATGACGTTATCAGTCCCATTCATTGAATGGCCAACTTTCTAATTCCCAATAGAGTATTTTAGTCCAGTATTGGTCCTGATATTTGTACTGAAACAACAACAACAAAGGTTTCATCATCATCTTATATCCATTGTAATTTCTTGATTTTAAGGAAACAGAAGCATGCCACTCTGCATACTGCTTGTTAGAGATAGTTAAACAATATATATAGCGTAAAACATCTTGATTAAAATGATCTTCTATCCTAGCTAATGTTTCGTTATTTTCCTTCCATCTTTAGACAGCATCTTCCATGAAGAACCCTACTACAAGTCAGAAACCAGTCTGGACCACTGCCAGGTGGACTTTCCCTTCAGAAATGGCACTGTGCCAAACGGCAGCATGTACAGCAGCCCCAGCCTCAGCTCCCTCAATCATTCTCAGACTTTTGTACCGCCATCCCCCATGTCTTCCAACCTCAGCATCCCTGGCAGTGAGCTCATGCGGCCAGACTACATCCCCAGCCACCGCCACAGCGCCATAATCGCTCCGTCCTACCGGCCCACGCCTGAGTACGATGCTGTCATGCGGCAGAAGCGGCGCATGCTCCCTGCTCACCATGACCTCCACAGCCAATCTCTGCGCAGCCTGAACATCAGTAATGCATGTGCGTACCGCCAGCCTGAGGCTCTGGTGTACAGCCAGCCAGAAATGAGGGAGAGGGGCCCTTATCATGGCCTGGGGCCCAGCCCCGGGCCATACACACCACAGGTATAGGTGGACGCCCTGTCTTTGATTCTTTCTTTTAAATTCTTGCGCTTTACTGCACCTCACTCTGTTTCTTGTCTATGTTCACCTTGCAGATCAGCTACAGTAAGCCAGTGTCTCATGGCCCCCATCAGGGAGGACCTGCCAGCAGCCAGGGCCCCTGTCACTCACCCTGTGTTAATGGAGGTGGAGGCAGTGGCGTAGTTGGAGGTGTAGGAAACTCCATCTCTCACACTGTCAGCACACCCGAGCTGGCTAATACCAAACAGCAGGGGACCAACGCCGGGAGCTATGCAGCTACAGCTAACATGCTGAGAAACCACATGTCTCGGCCACCTCCACCTTACCCTTCTAACTCTTTCCGCCCAGCCACCAGCACCCCTGACCTTGCCAGCCACCGTCACCGTTGTATTGGGGGCAGCAGTCCAGAGCTGGTGACCCGCATGGTGCAGCTGTCTGTGAAGACTTTTCAGCCGGACAGCTCAGCTGTAGTGCACCAGTCTCTGCAGGAGGTGAGTGAACCGCTAACTGCAGCTGCCAAGCATCGCTCCACCCTAGGGAAGAGACATAGCATGGAGGTGATCAGCAGCATGAGGGGAGGTGGAGGAGGAGGGATGGAGGGCCTGGTGATGAAGGGGATAAACCCACCACTTCATCGGAGGAACACTCTCAGAGAGCATGTGATGCCCCCTCAGCCTCAATCTGTTCCTCAACCCCAAACTCCTCAACCTCAGCCGCCACCTCAGCAACCCCAGGAGCTGCCCATCCAGATGCCTCCTCAGAAAGCCCCTAAGGCTTCTGTATCACCACCTGCCCCAGTGGCCTACCAGCATCAAAAGACTCTCTCCAATGCTACCATGCTCATACACAGCAGTGAGAGTGAGGAAGAGGAGGAGGAAGAGGAAGAGGAGAGGCCCGAATTGGACGTTCAGATCCCGAGTCTCAATGAGGACATCAATATCAGTGCTCAGCTTCAGGCTGCTCTGGCCAAGCTGCCCAACAAACCCCCTCCTGAGTACCCTGGTCCACCTAGACCTCCTAGCAACACTCAAATCCGCACCCATCCTCACAATCACAACCACACCCACCACCACAACCACAACCAAGGGCAGCAGAGCAGCCACCAGGGAGCTATGGACCCAAGCCAAGCTCTGGGACGAGCGCTCAAAGCTGGGCAGAGCTCAGGAGGCGGTGGGCCTGGAAGTAGTGGTGTTGGTGGTGCAGGTGCTGGTGGGACACTGACCCGAGGGGACCAGGGTGGAGTGAACGGAGCCGTTTTGGGCCCTTCCATTTCAGAACCGGACCTGACCAGTGTGAAGGAGAGGGTGAGGAAGGAGCCAGTCAAAGAGAGGCCTGTTTCAGAGATGTTCTCCTTAGAGGACAGCATCGTGGAGAGGGAGATCGCCCAGAGGGTAAGACAATCAGTCTGTCATCTATTTTATATGATTTTATATTTTATGTTTCTTTTAGCCAGAAAAAAAGAAAAGACAGTCCAGAAACAACATAAAAGGTCACCATCCTCTTATTATTTACTTGGTTTTTACAGCATTTATTAGTGCTTGAATGATTGAGAGCAATACAGACATGTCAACTTAAATCTGTGAACATTCAGGTCTGCTCCCTTTTTTCTTTCTTAGATAATTTTGAATTGTATCTTGTGTCTGCCATCAAGTCATCTTTGTGTTTTAAAGGGGATTATAAGATGATGACTACACATGAGGATGAAATAATTAGCTCCCCTATGAAAATGTCACTTTTTAGACAGTATTTTCCAAGTGCAATGAAACAGAGCAAAGATTTTTTTGTCACAGCTTTTTCAAACATCCTAGTTTTATTTTGGATGCTTACATTATTTGTTTGCTTTGCACACAAAAAACAGAATTACTTCATGAAAACCAAAAACGACCTGGTTCAAAACTCCCCTGACGAACGGACCTTTTTATTGAACTGAATTGTTCAATCATGTGCTTTGTCTTTGTAATGCTCAAAGCTTGTAACATCAAGATAGAACTGGGGGTTATTTCTCAGTTTACAAGTATAAAAAACACTTCAGGAGGGGTTGAGCTCGAGAAAGCATCACACCAAAAACAACAGAAATCCGTTTAGATTTGAGAAAAAGAATTGCGGATGCTCACAAAGCAGGAGAAGGTGATACAAAGATATCATAGCGGTTCCAAGAGTCAAGGAGTGTCAACTGGAGTGAGAAGTATCATCGAGAAATTCAAAGGGAGCCACACAGGACAGAACAAGCCTGAGAGAGAGGTAGGAAGCGAAAGATTTGAAAGACTCTGGAAAGAAAACTAGTGAGAGATGTGTCTAAAGACCCAAGAACAACTGCCAAGAAAACGAGTGAATGACTTAGCCAAGTCGGAAAATGTAGTTTCAAAGAAGACTTTCACTAGAGCTCTGCACAGGAATAGAATGTGAGGTTGCAGACCAAAAAACTCTGCAGAAGAGACACCTAAAAGACAAACTTAAGTATGCTAAGGGCAACCTGAAGAAGGGGGTTAGGTTATTATGCATACAAGCAGCATGAAACACAAATAGAGATCTCTGGCCATAGAGACATTGCTTATGTTTGGAGAAAAATAAGGGAGAGGTGCATAACCCAAACCCAACTGGGATTCCTCAGGAGAAGTGTCAGAGACTTGTTCTTAAATTACAACAAACCACTGCACGCTGTTATCCAGCAGAAAGCATACCATATTGACCATTAGCATCAGGGGGGCTAATCATTTTGAAATCAGTTTCGGGTACTTTTAGTTTTTTTGTGAAATAAGGTTGTTTTTTTGTGCAGTAAAATATAATCAGTAAAATATTGTAAGAATCCAAAATAAAACTAGGATGTTTGAAAAAGCTGTGTTAAAAAGTATGTTGTTATTGTTTAGTAGTATAAGTATATTGTTTAATAGCACTTGGGAAATACAAAAAAGAGACCTTTTAACAAGGAGGCTAATAATTTCTTCCTCAAGTTTATATCTCAGGATGTATCGTTATCATTTTTTTTAAATGTCTAACTTAACTCGAATGAAGAAAAGTAATCAAGAACTGAAATACTCCATTGTCTAGTCAGTATTTCTGTTAACTGACTTGATTGTGCTATATTGTATATTTGTGATATTTTCAAGATTAAAGTCATCCATCATGAACACAGAACATCCCCCTGTACTGAACACAAGTCTACCATATTGTTTCAGACACACCAGTCTGTTGTTTGTTTGCTACTTTCATGGCTAATCCGGGGTTCAGTACCTGAGAGGGTAGCTCCAGGCTCTGAATCCTACTAGGCATTTAAAACCATTAGAAGTCCCTCAGATGACTCTTTTCGTTGGGTGTTGTCGTGGATCTCGGCTCTTTGGCGCTCTAATACACAACTGTTGGACAGGGCACCAGAGTCCAGGCAAAGTTAAAAAGTGTAACAGTCTGACTTTGTTGCAGTAAACCTCTCTCTCACGAAACAAATTGTTGTGACTTGAAAACATATTGGAGTAACTTCCATGCCACACTCCAAAGCTGTTATCCCTTATTTATACCAGCTGGTTTATCTCATACCTAGAGACCACCCCAAGCTGTTGTTATGACTGTCAGGCGGGGGATAAAGGAGGTGTGGAGGTAAAGGGTGGAGCTGTCCTGGAGGTTTAATAGCATCAGATTAAGAGAGGTAATCCTTGGAGGAAGGAGGGACCGTTCAATGTGGGTCAGAGTTTGGCTAGAGAGGAAGAAAAAGACGGAGGGAGTGTGTGTTCTGTGAGGAGAAGGAGCCCAAAGAGGTAGGTGGGAATACACAAAGGACTGAGAGAATGAAAAATATTTGGGGAAGGACAAAATCAGTATGAAAGCAACAGAATGAAATGAGGGCGAAGTGAGACGGATCAGGAGCTGCAAGTCCGCTTTTAATAGGCTTTGTGTACGGCGCTTGTTAGTTCACACCTTTGGACAGAATGCAGGAGGATTGGTACAGCCAGGTTTGTCCTACACACACACACACACACACACACACACTCTCCCACACACACATGCACAAACAAAATCATTCACAAACAGCTAATTCACACACACACTTAAATGTACACCAATGTCTCCCCGCCCACTTCAACACACATATGTGCAGGCTCTCTGTTTTGAAGTCGTTGCAGGCCAGCCAGTCTTATAAATGCTGTCTGTACCTGTATCATTGACACCAGGATTTTCCTCTTTCCTAAAGACGCTGGAACGACAGAAGATGTCGGTGGACTCCATGAAGAGGCCGCTGATGATGGCCGCCCTCAACGGCCTCTACGTGGCCCGCATGCCTGTCCCAGAGAGTCCTGCAGAGGATGCTGCCAAGGCTGCGACTGATGAAAGGGTAAGACGTCCTCCCTTGCTTTACAAAAGTGGGTCGAGTTGCATGAGGTTTCTGATATCATTTTTTTTTTTTAAAACTGTGTTTCAAAGGTGTTTTGAGTTCAGGCAAATGTTTCCTCGTTTTTTTCCCATGTTATGATTACAACTTTTGTTTTGCAACTACTGTACATTGGATGCCATCATATCTTTCAAGGATGAATTGTGGACTTGACAATTGAGCTTTATTCATGTACATTTTTACGGCACAAAAGAGAAAAAAAAACAACATTTCATTGCAGCATTGTTTATTAAATTCTTTAAAGCAATGTGAACAAGCGGTGTCAGACTGGAAGTATGTTAATCCTACAATCACACAACTGCTGGTAATCTCAATTACATTTTTCTCATCCAATTATAGATTTTCAAAACCTGCTTTTTGATCATTTCTCAGCTGTAATAAGAAAGCCTGGCTGCAGATAGGTCACTGTAAAACTCAACTAATGATCTAATGATCACACTTTTTTTTGATGCATTGCATTTCACCAGTACTGTCTGTCCGCTGCTTTTTGAATGTGGAAGTGTGAAACCCAGCCTTTGTCCCGACCGTTGCTAAGCTTACCGGGGCAAGCACTAAGTGGGCTGTGGAACGCGTGGCATGGTGGTGCTTATCGCCTCTAGGCCCATTGGTATGTTAAGAATGTGACCCGAGAGTGAGCGAGCAAACCCCACAGAAAAGAGTGATAGACAGAGCGAGAGAGAGGAAGACAGAAAGATGCCGCCCTCTCATGTGTACATGACTGGCCTAATAAACATGGTCGAATACCACAGCTGTACATTTAGCTCTTTTACACCTTTGTTGATTCCTTGTCCGTACTCCAGTAGTTATTCAGAGTGAGTGATAATGAAAGTTAAGAGGTGTGGGCGTTTACTATAATGATATTTTTGGATTCGCGCGGTGTGAATAGTCTGCGGTTTGGTGGTATGCAAATGAAAAAAAAGACCCTCTTTGAGACTGAAAGAGGGACCTCTGAGTGATGTGTTGCTTGGAGTCCAATTAACAAACAGCCCTTTCTCTTTCTTTGTCTCTCTGTCTCTGCAGTGCAAGACCTTGGAGTTGAAGCTGGAAGAGGAGCGGGTCTTCACTGAGTACGAGCAAGTTCCCAAGAAAAGGACGGATTGTGTTCTCACCACTGCGACTCTGCCTGAAAACACCGAGCGCAACCGCTTCCGTGACGTCATTCCGTACGAAGAGAATCGGGTCGAGCTTGTACCAAACAAGGAGAACAACACAGGCTACATCAATGCCTCTCATATTAAGGTGTGCACTAGAGGTCAGAGGTATAATGTTACAGTTGTACCAAGACCGAGCTACTTTTAAGCATCGGCCCCCTGGTAGGACAGAAAGCCTCGGCTCTTTGCTGCAGGTCATCTATCTCTTCCCCCATTTCCTGGGTGTCTTCATCAAATGATGCAGCATCGGCTTTAAAAAAATAATAATTAAATAAAATTAAAAAGCACCTATCTCTATATAATTATTATTTTTTTGTAAATGTTAACTAAGAAAACAAAGAAAATGAACCCTGCCTGATGATCTGAGGCTGCGCTCCGGGTAGCAGGAAAAGAACCAAACAATTTGGAATCTACTCTATGTATGAGCCATATCCAAACATTTAACGTGAACTAGAAAATGAAAATGAAAACCAAGAGTCAGACTAAACAAACTCTTTCTGTGCAAACTTACAGTATATTGAGGAAAACAATAACATTGCGTCCTAAATTCTTTATATCATTCAAGTTTATACACAAATCTTAATAACAGCTACAGTGTCAGAATGCTTTGCAACACTTTTCACACTGGAAGAATAAAAACAAAAAGCTTAAACCTGAATTATTCAGCCCTCTGCTAGCCTTTGTTGTGGTCTTTCCTAAGCAGCGTACAGCTCTGAGGGATGGATGAAAGGCAGCTGCTGAAGGCTGTTTGGCCCTTTAAGCTTGCAGAGGAATTCCCAAAGAATGTGGTCCAAACTCCAAACCCTCTTAAGTCAACCTGAGCTGCTCTCACTAGCCCTCTATTCATGCTTACAAACAGCGTGTATGCATGACTTTGCATTTCATGTGTTTGCCTAATTGCAGTCTGCTGTGTGAGAACGATCACCAAAGCGGTACTGAATCGCTGCCTATCACCATGTAACCCTCTTACTTCCCCTTCCCTTCATTTAAGGTAGCTGCAGCAGAACAAAAGGCTCTGTTTGTTCCCCTCATCCATCTCTTAATACAGTGTTTACAGCCACGAGGTGGTCTCAGGAATTAGCTGGGAAGTTATGTAATGGCAGCCAGAAGTCTGGGGGGTGTTGAAGATAGGACATTTTGAAGTCCTTTGAAGTGTGTTGTCTTTGATTATTAATAAGGGAAAAGGTGGATGAAGTTTGTTGGTTTTACAAATAAGGGAAAATTTAAAACGATGTTAATACTGCCCTCCAGTGGTGAAAGAGATAATTGTTTATTTATGTGAACATCAAATTCTAACCTGAGAATTTAGGGGGCGGATTACTTTTGTATTTAAGTCAACTAAATGTGTGTTTCAACATGCTTAGGTCTATGATTGTGGAATTCAATAACTGAAACCTCTTTCTGTGTGTTTGTGTGTGTGTGCACGTATGTGTGTTTATGGTTGGGGGTTTCTTAGGTGATGATCAGAGGGGAGGAGTGGCACTACATAGCCACCCAGGGCCCGCTAGCCAATACCTGTGCTGACTTCTGGCAGATGGTTTGGGAGCAGGGGGTCAACGTCATCGCCATGGTTACAGCTGAAGAGGTACTCATTCATACATAGACAGACTCACATGGCACACACAGTTGTGGTTTCTTCTAAGCTGTGGACAGAAAGCATCTATGTATATAAATGTGTCAGCGTGTTTGTTAATATCACTTTGTGTTTAATTGTAAAAATGAAAGTGTAACTTTTTTACTCACCCAATACCCCTTTGTCTTTTTTCCACCTTCACCCTCTTTTCAATCCAGGAGTGTGGCAGGTCCAAGAGTCACCGCTACTGGCCCAAACTGGGCTCCAAACACAACTCAGCCACTCACGGCAAGTTCAAGGTGACCACCAAGTTCCGCACTGACTCAGGCTGCTACGCCACCACAGGGTTAAAGGTCAAACACCTGCTGTCGGGCCAGGAGAGGACGGTCTGGCACCTGCAGTATACTGACTGGCCTGAGCAAGGCTGTCCTGAAGATGTCCATGGATTCCTGGGTAAGTGGGATTGTGTTGCTATTGTCATAATCTGTTTCTGTTACATTCAATAGTTAGCTGCCACAAAATCTGATTGACATATTTTATGTTCTGTTATGTTTTGTGCCCTGGAGTTTTTGGACTGTTTTAATGGTATTGGAATATGTTTCAAGTCTTTTTTTTTTGTAATTTAATTATTGTATCAAAGGGAAAAATGTAGATTGTAGTTCTGTATTTTGTGCAGGACCCTTTCTTCTCGCTTTTCACTACGTTAAGCTAACCAAGCTTTAAATCCTCCTTTTTTTTTTTTTTTTCAACCTAAAAAAAACCCCTCACATATTCTCCCTCTTTTCTCTTGTAGCCTACCTAGAGGAGATCCAGTCTGTGAGGAGACACACCAACTCCATGCTGGACACCTCAAAGAGCCTCAACCCCCCTGTGGTGGTGCACTGTAGTGCGGGGGTGGGTCGCACAGGAGTGGTCATCCTGACTGAGCTCATGATCAGCTGCCTGGAGCACAATGAGGTGGGTGACAGGGGGTCTTACAGGTTAGCAGTCAGGGGTACATATTCATTCATAAATATTAATAATTTTAATCCTATAAATAAAAGGTTAAATTAAAACAGTATTTTTAAGTGTATTTATCTAAAGCATCATCACATAGATAAGTGAGTGTGTTCGATGGGATTTGAATGTTGAAAACTGGGGGAACATCTGAGTACGGTGGCTGGGAAGTACAATCCAAGATTAAAAACTGTGAAACACTTAAACAAGCACTGAGACACATTTACAAGTGGCTGAACAATTTTAAAGACAGAACCGACAGAATCTTGCCAGAAATCATCTCGAGGCACACACTCAAGGTCACACTGGTTTTGGTTCACACTTCCCAGCCACCATACCTTACTGTATGTCTTTCCAATGCACCATAGTGCTGCCAGTTTTCTAACATTTGTGTATTAGCTCTCTTAAAATATTTCTGGGTTTTTTAAAACTTTTTTGTTGAAATAAAGTTTTTTAAGAAGATGCAAAATGTAACCAAGGACATGACTTTCAAGTTTTTATCAGAGCATTTTTATTCCATCTCTAATCAACAACATCGTAGGAAGCTCCAGGAAAATTGGAAACACAGTGTTTTTAAAGATTATTAAACTATTTTAATTGATCTATTTTAATAATTTAACTGATCCTTTAATAACAGTATACTAAGTATAACAAACATTCAAGTAACGATTCCTTTTTTACTGTCTTTGTTTTATGGATGTATTTTTTGTTTTTTAATAAACACATTTGGTGTTTTTCTTCTTCCTACCCTTCAGCCAGTGGAGGTTCCCACCATGTTGTCAGGGCTGAGGCAGCAGAGGATGCTGATGGTGCAGACCATCAACCAGTACAAGTTCGTCTACCAGGTCCTCATCCAGTTCCTCAAGAACTCCCGGCTCATTTAAGACTGGGATCGTGACTTTTGACCCTTACGAGTACGGTACTTAAGATTGCCACACGTACAGCACAACATGGTTGGACGCAGATTCAGAGATTCATCCTGCGACTCGTGACAGTTTATGATAAATTCTTGTGGATTTTCATTCAAACTTGCCTCAAGGGAGGGAATAATTTGTGTAGGCCTGTATACAAATTGACGAGCGTTTGTCCTAATCAGTGTATTCAGATGTTTTTCCACTTGTTGTTTTTTATTCGCAGTGTCTGACTTTGACAGGAATATCTTAAGACATCTGATGTCAGTTTGAAAGATTGCCTTCCTGCTACATATCGCGTTCTTTTTTTCAGCCATCTCTTCAAATGGCAGTACGTTGCATGACCAGTAGGTGGGAGCAGTATTATGACTATTTTCTCTAAAAGAGTTCGCCAAACAAAAGTATTCATTAAATCACAGAAAATGTCTCTTCATTTCTGACAGGGTTTTGTTAAATACAGCAAACATTATCTTCAACATTGTAACAAATGTTTTATTTATTTCTTTTAAGATTGTGGTCACCTCTGCCATCAAATAGGAGGAGCAGCGCATTGATTCTTTGCTTGTTTCTTTTTTGTTGCTTTTAGCATTCAGTCTTAATGTTAACTGTATTTTTCTAAAAGCCTTCTGTTTAAATTTCAAAGGGTTGATTCCTATTTTTTTTCATTCTATACATTTCTATTGAGGTCCCTCCTGCACATACAGAGACATTTCCTAGAATCACAGTCCCTTCCAATCCAGTGTCTTACTACGTTTTTAACTACAACATTTCAAGATTCAAGAACTATCCAGTATTTTTTTTAATCTGTTTTGTAAATGCAATAGATAATTGCGTATTATCGACGTAGATAACGTCATGTGCCTTATTGAAACACTAAAAACAAGGAGAGAAGTTCATCTATTTTTAACCTTCAAAGATTAAATCTGTAAAGCAGTATTTTATAGTCTTTGTTTTGATATTAAATCAACAGTAACATTTCAGATCTTTAACCTAACTCTCAGGTAAGGATTTGTTGGCAGGAGAGCACCGATGTCTTGATTTTATTTTGAAAGGTAATATGGAAGTAACACACACAATGGGCTTTAATTAAAAAAGCAGCCATTTTTAATGATCTGCTCCAAACACAGCTGTAAACAATGTTGCCATTTCCCTTGATTAATGCGCGTTTATAGACAAATAGTTCTAAAGATTTCATTTCACATATTTTGAATATTCCTTTTTTATTTTTTTTGTTATTCAAATTCTGCCATGTCCAAAGTAACTATGTACATGTAAGAAAAGATTTCTACAAATATTTTATATAGCCTCTCTTTTTTGACTTGGTACCATACAAATACCGCAACATAATAAACTATGCATGCATTTTATATTTCAATGTATATATTCTCAAATAAGTATAAGCGTCATGCTCTCTTGATATATAAGTGTTTTGTTGCACTTCTGTTCTCTTTGTGACAGTATTTCCTCACATGGCATTCCACTGTTTGTTTATATTTAATTTTTCCTTTTTTGTGGCATAACTCCCAAAAAACGTTTCAAAGTATGTGTACATATGTTTTGTATATGCGTTTTCAGTGCATCAAGTCTTTTTGTTTTTCTCTCCCCAGACATGTATGAAGCTGTCATACTTGCTTATTATGCAATAAAGCCTTATTTTCTTTAATAATGTGGCCCCAGGTCATGTATGTGTAAGTTTTAAAACATTTTTCTGTAAGTTGTATTTATCATTGTGTTTAACATTTAATACAAACCCATTGTTTCATCCCAGCTGTCAATGGTGAGTGGCACAGTCTGCCATCAGACAGACCCCTTGTGGGGAGGCAGCTGTCCTGATTGGATTTTATAGCTTTAACCCTACACACTAATGTAAACAACTTGACTCAGTTGGATGCCGGTGTCCAAAATGCATGTTACAAAAAAATCACATTCAAGAAAATCTGAAGTTCTTACATACAAAAAAGTTTGTATACATACAAAAAAGTTTTATCCCCCCCCCCCCCCCCCCCCCAGGAAAAAAAGTGTACCAAAGTAATACATTCTTTAGTACCAAAAGGAATAGAAAGTGCCTAAGGCTCCTTCTTAGAGGAGCTGATGCAGTTACTAAAGGTCAGCTGTGGTGGTTTTTCCATTCTCTTTATTTTTGGGCCATTTCTTTGCGCAGCTCCGTCAAGTACAAGTGATCCTTCCCATGAGCCACCTCCATGATGGCCATAGCCTGTGTGAGAACAAAGAAACATGATTCCTAGTTCTTGGTGTATTGCACCTCATTGATCAAAAGAGATGCCTCTGTGAAGACATCAATAGTTATTTGAGTAATGCCGACCTTTTTAATTTAAAGATGGAAGTTAAAAAGAATAGTGACATGTATGTTTTACTATAACAGAAAAATGTCAAATTATTTCTAGGCATTGTATTTGCTCAGGATTTTCAGAACACTTTGAACTGTTGTTGCCTTGGATCAAAAATCCACACATGTATTTGTGTGTGGAAGTCTAATGTAGTAGTTCAGCAGGTCATGTTACCTTCTTGAGAGCGCTAACACCCTTTGAGTAGCTTTCCAACGCCATGTACAGTCTGCCCAGCTTCAGGTACATGGAGGACACATTAAGGGAGAACGGTGGATACAGCTGACTGCATTGAAAAGAGATCACACATAATGATTACATTTACAGTAAACATTCCTTTCACAATTTGAAGGAGTTTTATGATGAAATTATACAAAATATCTCCACAAAGTATGTCATGCCTTTTTTTTTCTTTTTTTTCTTTACTAAATTCTTCCTGCACAGATCACCTGCAGCAACAACTCTCCAGAGTTTCAAAGAGACACTAATTAGACAGAGGCAGAACTAATCCTGACTTTTAGTTTCTAGTATTGGTCAAACAGGAGCCTACAATTCCCATAATCAATCAAAAGAAAGTGTAGAAAGGAAAAAAAAACTGCTAGCACATGAAATGCAGCACATGGAAAACTCAGACATTTCTGAAAAAATGTATAAAAATCTGTTTGTTAATAAGACACACCAGTACGGTTTGAGGATCTTCTCTCCGTATCTGATGGCTCCGTCTGCATCCTGCATGTAGAGACAAACCCCCATGGCCTGGTACATCATGTGGAGCATGTAGACGTTAGAGTCGTCAAAGACGGCTCCCATCTCCTCCAGGCTCTGCTCACACATCTCCAGCAGCTCACCAGGGGGTGCTTAAGAGTCAAGGCTGCATCTACATGAGCTGAAATGTCTGTACTGAAACCAACCTAATTACCTCATATACCAGAATGTAACAAACCACTATTACCTTATATTGCACTGGCTAAAATGGTTCAGTGTTGTATCCCACTTAGCTTGGAGGATGTGAGATGGGTCAGAGAATACTCAGTGAGCTTGTGCGACCGGAGTGTTGTCTTGCTTTACTCTGACAAAACGGTTTAAAGGAAGAATGTGTGACTTTTTGATCTAGGAGATGTCGAATCACTAAACAATCACAAAAAATCGAATCACTGAACTGTTGGAACAATTTCCCCCTGATATATCCCAGCAGGTGTGATTGATATCAAATTAAAGGATATTTTTGATGTTCTTGAAGACTCTGAACTCTCTGATGGTTTTCCTTGCGTAGCGCACCATGTTGTTGATGACGTCTGGCTCAATGGGGTCGCTCTGCTTTCGTACTTTTATCTTCACCTTATCCTAAAGTTGGGGTTGACACACGGAGCATGTTGAAAAATGCTGCTTCTACATACGTCATACCCTATCGAGCCTTGATGTTTTTACCTTGGACCTGCTCTTACACTCCTGGCAGTCACAGGTGAAGTAGTAGGACTCTCTTAGCCTGTTGTTGCGGTCGTCTGTCGGGTAGAGGAGGTCGATGTAGCTGATGAGAACCTGCAGGTGGAAGTAACATCCAAACACATGACACATGAGATTTCAAAATCATGCTCTCCCTAGCTTTCGTGCTTCCTGCTGATGGAAGCTTCTAGTGTGCAGGTTCAAAGGTCAGTCTAGGAATAGCCCCAACAGCCTCTTAAATCAGCTGCTGCAGTCCCTTCCTCCCAACTGCACCCAGTCTCGACAGCACTGACGAGTAAAAGTCATTGACCTGGTACCAACGTGTAACACTGTGCTCATGCCAAAGCCTTCACACGCCTGACTGTGCTTTTAAGTCTCACAATCTGAAGGTCAAGTCTCACAGACCTTTCTTTTTTAAGCTAATCTTTTATACTCTCCATACTGTGTGGAGGGAGAGACCACAACCAGTAAAAATTGTTTGGAAAATGGAGAGTTAATTTAAATTTTGGAAAATGTGGTTATTTGCTCTCTTGCAGAGAGTTGGATGAAATGATTGATAGCACTCTCATCTTTTATGGTTAACACAAAGAAAACACGAGCAGCCTTTGAGCTAAGCCTAGCATTAGGTAATAGTAAAAGCCATTGAAAAGTAACAACATGACCTCTTTGGATAGTAACCTGTCTCTTCTGGTTGCCTGGCAACATCACAAATCTGGCAAGGCTCCAAGAACTAACTTAACCTGACTGAAAGGAAGTGGCGTAAACGATCCCCTGTGAAACCATGACAGGTTGTTTTAACTTTTTTTTTTTTTTTTACAGATAAATTATGATGTGTTTTTATCTACTATAAATAGTTTTTTAGCTTTAGAGGTGCTAGTAGGAATATTTGTTGTTTACTTATTTAAATTATGTTTCCAGTCAGATTTGGCTACAATTACTAAGGACAGATTTTTCTGACAGTTCTCCACCAGTACTTAAATGACACAACCATTCTGCTTGCAGTTATTTAAAAGTGGATGAATTCACTTTTTTTGTTTATTCACACACAGACACACAGTACACTAACACACACGCACACAGACTTGCTTGAAAATAAAAAATAAAAAAATAAACGACCCGACCCCTTCTGACAGCAGCTGTCCCCTTTCCTCACTTCATCTCCAGGCTTCATGTCCTTTACAGCCCGAATCTCAGCTGACGAGCCGTTATATGTGACTATGACACTGGGAAGACAGCTGTGGTTAATGAGAGCCACACTGTGGAGACAGACACAGGAAGAGAGACAGGATTAACATTTTTTAAATCTTTTCTTAAGACGCATTAAGTTGTAGCAGTGAGAAAAGTACAAACATATTTGTGCACATAACCATTTTATATTAAGGGGTACTAGCACCATGGATCAACAGAACTTACAGACCTCTTTATTACCTGGGTGGCAGGCTCAAAATAGCTTAAATAAAGCTTTGAGGGCAAATGTACCTTCTTACTTAATGGCCACAGCAGGAGATTTGAACCAAATGACCAACAGGTGAAGAAGAGTTGTTTAGTTGGGAACTGATAATGTGCCGTGCAGATAACTGTTGCATATTACTGAACTTAAAAAAAATAAAAAAACTCAACGCAATTTCAATGGCTTCAAATGGCTTTCTTTAGTTTGGAATTCAAACATGTTCTGGTTGGTGTGTTTTCTAGTTCATGGAAAGTAGCCAAAGACAACAAAGTAGTTCTATGAAAGAAAAGAAGAACTTCAATTAAAACGAGAAGTGTAAAGAGGAGAAAATGAAACATTCACTATTCTGTACTTTTACCGCAAACGTACAGAGTGAAAATGTGCTCCTGATTTTTCCTTACTTACTCTGGGTAGACTGCAGTACCCATGTGGGACAGTTCTTCATCCTCTATAGTGAAACCATTACAGGCAACCTGATGAGTAAGAGACAAAGCGGAGGGGGAGAAAACTTCTCAAAAAACTTTGTTTGTTTAGCATAAAGTTTTATATAACTCTCAATGTCTTTTTTTACTGGTAAATAAGAGACAGCCACATTGTCAGGATTACACAAACTTTACATACCACACAAGGATCAGATAGCAGAGTAAGACTCAACAGATACTATCATCACCAGACATTCAAGTGAGTAGATATAAGTACCTGTGAGAAGAGTGTGAGCAGGTCTTTATGGTCAGGCAGGTCCAAATGTTTGGAGAAATAACGATGCAGTCCAGCAACATCTGCCTCGTTCATCTCTCTTTTCTCATTGTCCACATCCTCCACGTCTGTTGGATCAAAAGGAGACATTTTAATTTATGACTTTGTATTTTACCCTCTCACTATACAGCAGTTGTACTGGAGTAAAATTAAATCTACTCTTCACGTTAAGTTAGACACTGAGTCTCTTTAATATAAAACAGGTGAAAAGGAAGCTAAGCAGTCCTGATGGGTGTATCCCCTCTTTGCATAAAAAAAAAAAAAAGCATATTTATAAACTGCCAATACTTTGGTAAGAGATTTATGTGTGTTAGCAGTGGCTAATGTAGCCCATAGCTGCTAGCTTCATTCTAAGATAATAAAACGGCTAGAGAAGTCTTGAAAGTCTAATATTTCTAACTTCCCATCCCCTCTTTTAAAGTTTAGTTATTTTCTTGTATTAAGCACTTAAAGACTTTTTACTTTATTTCTCACATACCGTTTAAAATAGAACTTCTATCTGAAACCAAAGGTGGAGTATACATACAGTACACGGCAATTCCAATCATATGTTTGATTATCTATGAAGATTTGGTTTGTAGGTCCCATATTCTGCCCCTTTAGGTGTTCATTTATGTGTCTGCAAAGGTAAGTTCACAATTGCTAATGTTCGGAAAAAGTGTCTGTTTTCATGTACTGCCGCTCCATGCAGGCCTTCTCATCTTTCTAACGCTCAATCCCCCACTAAAAAATTAAAAAAAGGGTCTTTACGTGTGCCGAGTCTCATCTGATTGGTCGGCCTATCTGCTCTCCTGAAATTGTCAATTATTCAGCTTTATTTAAAAACTGCTTCACAAACTTTTTCAGCACGTTTTTTTCCCAGGCACACATTTGTGACCTAAAAATGGCTCTGCGGCTCATCTCTTGGTCCCGACCCACCAGTTGAAAACCACTGATTTAAACTATAACTATAAATTATTTTAATACCATCAACTACATCCAACTTCATTTGACAAACAGGTACTCATGCAGTCAGCTCTGTGTGTGTTAGTCTAAAGTGCTGCTGCATCTTGTTCAAGTTGTGACACTTGTTATGTTGACTAATGGCCGATGGACCCACATCTATATGATATATATAGATGAGAACAGGGGGGTTGTGATTCTTATCTGAATGGGCTGTGCTTTTTTAAGAGGCATATCTCAGGACACTTAGAACTGAAGCACAGACATAGAGTCTCTGAATCTACACATTCCACAGAAGTTTTTTTAAGATGGCCCCAAAAAGAGACCAAAAAAAGAAAAACAAAAATAAGATGTTCTTTTATGTGTGAGTTGCAGTATGAGAATACTCACGTGATTGCATCTCTCCTATTAGCAAAATCTTCTCGGAATCACTCCTTTCTTTCTGAGTTTTCTGCGGGAAAAAAAACAGGCGAGGTTGACAGAAATGATCTGAGTCAACTTCACAGTATGTAAGAGACTTCAGAGGTACACTGCTTGTCCAACCTTCTTTGCTAAGATACGAGCCACCAGGCGGGACATCTCTGACGGGCACCAGTTCTCTCCGAATGCAGTCATGGCAGAGCACTCCAGCTTGTGCATGGCCCAGTCTGATTTCTAAATATTAAAACCAGCAGCTTAGAAAAAAGAAACTTTGTAGCCTAAAGCCAAAATTGTCACATTGGAATCGCTTGCTGGCCACATTTACAGTGAGAAACTATTATTTTCTATATTTTTTAAAAATAAAGTCTTTGTAAATCAGAATCAAAAGGCTCACAAAAGAAATATTTTAATAGGGAAAAACATACACTTTGTTCTACTTTATTTTTTTTTTGCATAATCAAACCTGTAAAGTGGTTCATGTTTTAGTAAAAGCTTTTTGTACTTAGCTCAGGTTATTAAATGGTTAATCAACAGACTGCGTGTTTACAAGCATTGTGCAAAGGTTTATTTTTATAGTTAACAAAAACATTTGGAAAATAGTTTAAAAAAATGACAAAAAATTTAAACATTGTACTGAATATTATAATAATATATAATAATAATATATTTAGGAATGTTTTCAGCTCTTGCTAACATGAAAAATTAAAAATAACAAAATGTGCAAATTTGAATGAGTCCTTGGGCCAAAACTGTTGAAGTCATGGGCTTCCTCCATAACATACTCCCTAACATACTACTTAACATTCTGAATATTCTCTCATTGTCACCAGAAGTTGTCTGTTAATAGGAAAGGAAACAGAAGCACAGTTTCCTACCTGACATTTCACATTGCAGTAGAAGGCTTTCTTGCACTTCCCACATCTTGCCAAGTGCTCTTTCCTAAAAACAACAAAACATCTTATTAGATTATGGATAATGACCAGAGCTGGATTAAAAAGTTCCTGAAATCCTTACCCACCCTTATATATTTCCCCAGACACAAACAAACCACTCATGATACTGATTGGTGTGAAAAATCTAGCTCTGTTACAAGAAGCAGCAGTTGGTGGTGGCCTGTCGAAACTGATAGCAATGGAGACCTTTAAAACACTCTGTGGTATTAATAGAGCTGACCTCGTTACTAACCAGCTGTCTTTATACCACACTGAAACAGTAAAGCAATCCAAAATTTCAATCCCTCAAAAAGTAGGGACCCCTACAGGTGTGCCAGGTCCAATACTGCCTCGTGGTTGGTGAAGGTGAAACCACTGCCTGATGTGAAGTGCAGGTGTCTGTACCCAGTTCTACATGCAGTGACAGATGAAGGAGCTGAAGCTCTCATTAATTAAGTGAAGTCCTTGTGCTGAAACGCATCTGTTGTAGATCTGCATGATGCAGCTCTACCCAGATAAATATACTTTAAAGATAAAAGATTATTATTCATCTAAATATGTAATATGTTTTCAAAAATGTAACTATGGGAAAAAATGTGGTGAACTACTTTGCACAGGACAGAAACAGTATGCAATTGTGGTGGTTCGTTGTTATAATTGAAAAGGCAGGATGGAAAAGCTAATTAATAGTTTTCTTACTTCATTTCAGGATATTTCAAGCTTGCTGGATAAACACTATAACTAACTTCACGTTTGTCAGCATTTCTTACACAGTATCTGTTTCAAGCTCAATAAAGTCTATTCTATGTCCATTTATCTGTTTTAATATGGCATGTGTGATGGCAGATTTAGTGACATATGAATTGTAATGCATGATCAATTTACCAATCAAAACCACAGCCAGACTTGAAATACATTCTATTGAGTTGCCATGATGCCAGTCTGACAACAAAATCAATTTCCCATGTGCAGCATTCACTTTGGGGAAGAGCTAGCCTATGTGGAATATGATATACATGAAGCTCCATTCAGAAATATGAGCTGGTCCTACATCACCAAAATAGATTTGAAGGAGCGATGCATGTATGACAAAGACTGGTTTGGAATTTGGTGGTTTGGGCTATTAGGTGGTCAGTATAAGGAACTCAGTAATTAAACTCATTTGGTCCATAAATAGCTCAAATATCACATGCAGCTTAGAAGGCTTCATTGCTATGCTGAGATAGTGTAACTGTGCGGTGACCTACCTGGTGAGGCAGCATTCACAGTAGCTGCCTCTCTCCTTCACTGACAGCACATAGGAGTAAGCCTTGCAAGAGAACAGCAGCTCTCCCAGTTTAAAGGCTCTGGTTACGCGAAGTCCTCGCCCTTTTCCTGGACTTTCAAACCTCTCGACCCCTGCGATGCCATTACCACCCGTCATGGTAGGCTACCTCTTTCAGGTCGTCTTCCTCCTACAATGATCCCTGACTCTGGAGGACCCGGGAGAGAAGAAGTGGGATGTGGCACCCCAGCTAAGTGATGGGGCGTAACGCTCCCCAAATAGTCTACAGGGGCATTCAAAGGCAAAGGATGAGCCTGCTGGCTGTTTCATACATACTGTAAAGACTTTCTGTATTTTCGTGCCAGACAAACTTTTGTTAACCCACACCAATACACCAAGATGAGTTACTCGTACCTTGCAATAAAAACAGTTCTGATTCGGATATATACCATTACCATGTTTATCATAAAGCCAACTTCTTTTTCGAATTTGAAATATTTTAAGGATGGTTTTATATGTTTCAACTACAATGGGAATAGCCTACATTTACCATCAAGGACAAGTTATAAGCCATAGCTTAACGTTGGCACTGTCATGCCAACGTTTTTAATTATTAGTTATAAATTAAGTAATTTAATCTAATTAATTCATTAAATTAATTAATTATCAATAAAAAAAGAATAGAAATTTAATTGATTAATTAATTAATACAGTCATTGTGCAGTATAAATGGCCATTAAACCCCGTAGAAGGTAAATAAATTGATGGGTTTAAGCATAGACTGTGGTTTAAGTGATACAGCGCCCCCTAATGGCGATCATGTGTCTTTCACTCTCCAGCTTGTAACATTAAGAAAACTGCTAATTAATGTGGTCACTACGTCCCTTTTAGACAGTAAATTGGTCCATAAAATACTTATAACGCCTGAGGTTAAGGTCAGTTTTACTTTGTCTCCTTTAAACAAAGATAAAATAAAAACCTGTAAAGTTTGTTAGCTTGTATCCAAGCATCGCTAATGACAGGAGCTGTTTTGTGTTCATGTGCCAAGTTGTTAACTTTAAAGTCTGTGATTGTTCGCTAGCAAGCTAACTCTCCCATCAATTTATGAGCAGTGTTTTTAAACTGTTTTTTTTTTTTTTTTTTACTTTACAGAGTTAATAGCAACAGGTACAGAGGGAGTGCATCTCCATGAAAAGATCAAATAATGTAAGTAAGATGAACCTCTCCTTTTGTACATGTTTATGTCCACATTATGTCGCTGATTGTCTCCAGAAGCTTCAGATTCCTGGTTGTCCCTGTATCTGTGTGTTTGTCACAGTAATGCTGCAGCCTGCAGTATTAACGCTTGTGTTTAATAAGTCTCAGGTGTTCACAGCAGCAGAGAGCCAGTTGTGTTATGTAATAATATGTGTAGTATTTAATCAGCACATCTGACAAGTTTCACCTTTGTTCTACTGTAATATATGCTTTAAACATTTTGTGAAATGTTGCTGTTAGAGCTGTATTGCTTTGCCTTTTTGATCTGATTTAACGTGACACATAAATCTGAAACTCTTGACTTAGTTTACGTCCGATTTCAAACTGGTGCATCTTAAGAAAGTGGACAGTAACCAGATTACTAAATATCAGGGGAGATAAGTAAGTGAATGACAAGCCACATTTAATCCTAGCCAGTCTCAAACTGTGCTCATCACCTTAAACTCCAAGCCACCACGAGGCATTGACCTGTGATTTCTTTTAATTTGTCCCAAAATGTTTGAGCACACGGCCTCTGAGACATCCTGAGGCAAAAAAATAAAAATCTCCAAAAAACATGTGACGCACACACCAAAAATGTTTAGTCTCTTTGTTTATCTGTGTGACTACTCTGCAGTGAACCTCCACAGTGTTGCTATTTTCTGCTGCAGGTTAATAAGGCCATCTGGTGGCGAAGTTCAATAATGACTCAGCAGCTATTGAGCATTTTCATTCACTGCGTTGTGGCAGCGGTGTGCCTGTACGGTATGTCAGGGAACTCAATAAATGAATCAAGTGGAATATATTTGTTTCAACCAAAAATTGTATAGTTATTTCACATGTTTCACAACAACACAAAACAGTAAATGATTGCGAACAATGCTAGAGGATAACACTATCATTGAAAGTCAAAGGAACTGACCCAATAAAAACACCAACAGCACTATAGGATACCCCCCCTGATGGAGTGTAGACCCTGGTGGTGGTGGAGAGGAATGGAGGCTGTGATGGAGGAGTGAGTATCTGATCCTGAATCTGGACTCTGCTGAGCTGGGATGGACGAGCGTTTGCACTCAAACGACAGAATGCCTGAGAAACCTGTTAGGTTGAGAATATCTGCTGCAGCTGCACCATTAATAGCAAGGTTTGTTTAAAGTCTAGCTGGTCTGCTGTGCTGTATGTTCATTCTTCAAAGGCTGCCCCGACACTTAACCGAGTGAACCAAAGGCTCGAGAGAGGGAGAACTGTTGCTTTCCATTCTCCAACAAGGAGCTTCCGATTCAGCTTGACTGTGTCTTGACTGAGATTTGGGGATCCCTCTTAAAGGTGCAGTGAATTTTCATTGTGAGCTAAGATTGTAAGATTGAATTCCATAGATAATACTTTAAGTATACATACCTGTGTGTCCAGGTAATCAGAGCAGAGAAAATGTTTATAAGTCACTGTGTGTTTACTTCTCAGGACGTTGTAGCTCTTAGCTGAATCTTTGTTTTGTTTCTCTCCTGCGTTTCTTACCCCAATTCCCAATATGAATGTTTCCCATTGAAAGCACTACAGCTACAGATAGGCTGGGAACTTTTTTTTTTTTTTATTGTGAATTAGTTGTCAGAAATAGAATAGAATACCAAAACAGTGTAAGTGTAGGAAACAATGCACAGTGTAGTATTTTGAGGTTTCCTTACCCTTATTAATAACATAGTAGTGCAATATTTAACCATGAAAGCTGCAGCACTGTTTACACTATACATTCTGTATTCACCATGAAGATTTAAGATCAGGTCAGACTGGTAGGATGAGCCTTTCAAGTTTTCAGCCGGTGACCATTTTGTCATATTGTGCCATCGTGTGGTTCTTCATTGAAAGTGCAGTCTCTGATAATTGGGAATCCCATCCATGATGCATCAGTCCCCCGGTCACCTCAGAAACAGACAGATTATCTGACAACACTTAGTCAGTTTTATTGGATGACCACAACTATCAAGACTGTTTTTTTCTTTATAAAAAGGGAAGATCAGGTCAGGGACTTGATCTTGAGTAAATTGAACAGTAACAAAGCTCACGCACACTGCTGCTCCCTCCCTCTACCTCTCTCTCTCTCTCTCTCTCACACACACACACACACACACACACATAAATACAAACAAGCACAAACCACACGTGAAGATTTGTCCCTCATTTGTATCTGAAGCCTTTATCCAACCTTGCCCCAGTTTCCCCCGATTTATTATAATTCCATTTTTTTCAGTCTTTCAATCTAAAGATTTGTTCCTCCTCGTTTTTTAATAATGTGCAAGCAAGCGAGGCATGTACCAGGGAGATTATGTGGTCGTCTTTGGCGTCTCGTCTTGATTACATCACAGGAACCTGATTTGATTAGGAAGAAACCCCCTGTTTCGGTATGCACTCTCTTTAGACCGAGCCACTGTGCTGATTTCTTGCTTTGTCAGAGGGGATGATCTTGATGAATATGATCTGAAAGAGAGGAAGGGAGGGCGGATTAGGTGAAAGGATTATAATTTCCAATGACTAGAAATAATAAGAAACAATAAATCCTAAGTAGATTTAGTTCTCAAGGAAACCCTGTTAGGGAAAAATCAACAGAATAAGAGACAGGACAGAGGTATTAAATAGATACAGTCAGCCTGACCTGTTTGCTCTGAGAGAGAACTTCGGCTTTTCTTTTTGTCTTTCAAACCCAAATTTACATCAACCCATCAGAGCGCTGGTGTTGGTTCAGAATGAGTTGTTTCTGCAGTTTATCTGGATTTATTCAACACTTAAAGTTCATGTTTTTTTTTTTTAATTTCATACATTTTAGGATTTTTTTGGATGATGATTCAACACTCAGTTTGTAATATCTGCAGCTCTCAAAAACACATTTAACATCAATTTGCGGTCGCACACTTATTGAACAATTTGGCGCTCGTGATCTCGCCTTTTTTTGTCTCTTTTTCAAATCATCACTTTTATCAAGGTGTGGACTGTAGTGCTTCTACGCTGCTTTAGCCTTGAGGAAATGCTGGCCGGCCTGCTTGCCCCCTGTGATGTCTCTGACCCGAGAAGGATTTAAATGAAAAACCTGATACCTTCCAACGGTTGGTAAGGTAGAGGTGTTATTAGGCGGAAAAAAATAAAAGACTGAAAAACACAAAGACTGATGTGTGAAAAAAGGAGCGTGCAACTCGTGACTCTGTCTTCATCTCCTTGGAAACTATAATTGCCAACAATAATTGCTCCGCAGTCCAACTCTTTAGTTCACACAGCCATGTCCACTACCGTCGAGATTTACCGTCTTATAATTTATCGGCATGTTGTTCTGAGCTACGGACAAGACCTCTTTAAGGACACCCTCTCGCCGTCTGTTCGGACACCCTCTGAACACACTGTATGTGTAAGTTATTGCGAAGGTGTTGATGGATATACACACAACATTGTCACATTGTGGAGCTCATAAAATGGCAGCTGCTAATGCCTCGCTGCCACAAGGTCGCGGATGAGGGTTGTGTGTGAAATCCAGAGTGGTTAAAGAGCCCTGTGCTACTTGTGGTGCTGGATAGAGGCCTCCTCACCTCGTACTCATGACCTCGTCATCACATGCTGCTGCCGGGCTGCCGTGCTAACTATGGGTCATCAGTAGGGCAGAGTTTGAGAGGTGGAGGGGGCTGTGTGTGTGGGTCCAGTGGAGTGGGGATGGAGTAATTGATAATTCGGGGCGGTGTTTGTTGGAGGGGGTTGCATGCCAAGACCCTATGTAATTGTCCATTTATTCTACTGAGCTTAGCCCAGGCAACGTACATAAATCCACATTCTGTCTGATGAAGTGACTGACTGAGACAATGTCTGCCGTCATGCCTTGTCCCTTGTCGGCCAGTTAGAGAGCCAAGCCTTAAGCCTTAACCCCCCATGTCTCCACTCCTGGCTGAGGGTTGGGTGGGGGGGGGGATGTGACGCCTGCCCGCCCGCTCTGCCGTCTTAGCCCTGTGGGCTTTGCAGGCACAGAGATTCATCTTCCACTGTTTATCCATGTGTCTTTGCTTTGGCTCAGACTGTACGCCGTAGGCCACTGTGGGCTGAGTGGGGTCCGTTGCCCTGTGTCACCCACCTAAGCTCTGCTTTCACTGGAGGGCTTAGCGCCTCACCCCTCGGCAGCTTTATGAGCAGACAGCTGGGCTAATCTGTCTCCCTCTTCCCTCCTCGCTCTCCCTGTTTTCTCTCTCCTTGGGTCTTGGCTTTTGGCTCCTTCGGTTGTCTATTTGTAGTCTCGTTTGCTCTCGTGACTTTCAAACACAGACACTGCTGTCGCTGTTTCCACTGTCCACAGACACTCCAGACTCTCTGTTTGCGACATTTTCTTTGAATGACTGAGTAGGACATTTGAGCTCGAGGGTGAAAGTTTGCTCCTGGTTTTTCCAGGTTACATTTTATTAAAGACGTCTTTGGAAAAACTTCTCTAAAGTCATTCTACTAAGTCAATATCCAAAACTCCTTTCTGTGTTGAATTCACCTTCATGTTAATGTCTACCTGTGATGAGCATGTATTCCATCAATTCATAATGAAATAGAAGTTAAACACACAGTATAACACATTTTCATTGCTTTTTAAAGGATATTATCAACTTTATCCTCCTTCATCATCTCGTCTTCCTCCCTCCCACCCTCTGTCCTCCCTCCTCCTTTTCCTCCTCTCCCTGCCTTGCCTTCTCCTTCTCTCCTTACTGTCCTCTTAAGCAGTCGGGCTAAACTTAGAAGTGACAACAGTTGCACGGTGACACCAAAGGCTAAATCAGACCACAACAATAGCTTCCCTCCCTCTCCTCTCATCCCCCTCATCTCCCCCTTTAATAGACTGCCATTGTTCTCTCCGTTCACTGTTGCTCTTTTAGGGAGTTTGTTAGCTATGCTAATGAAGGTTGGGCTTGTGTGGGTTTAGTGGATGGGGATTTGATGCTCTTTAACTGGGCACTTTTAGAAAATGAGAAGCGATCACAAGTGCGGCCAGGCGGCTATTTACCAACAGTCATATGTCACACACACGAGGCTTTTTGGGATACAGAAGAGGAAGAAATACATTTTCATGTATCGCAATTCAATTTGGTGTTTGTGTTTGTGCTCGGCAACTTTCCTCACCAGAACAGTCAGCGGGATGTAACAAAATAAGAGACTGCATCACTTCCCCTCAACTATGTGTCACAATGTCTGAGTCCTTGCAGACAAAAAAGAACAGAGTAAGACAAGATGCGGAGACTACAGTAAGTATTGTGCAGTCAGTCATCCAATCAGTCAGTGGGTCTGTAAATAGCCAAGCTGCTGGCTCCTTTGAGCTTTCCTCTAAGAGGAATTCTCTTTCTCCTTGGTTTATTAATAGTGCCTGTGCATTGTTTCCTACACCCGCTCTGCTGCAATCAAAGGAAGTTGGCCTGCGAGCTATACAGATATTTTCCTTTGTCCCTAACTTTAGCAAGCATGCAAATGTTATTTATGCGTGTGGCTGTGTGAGCATGTGCATGCTCTTAGGTATTATGTCAGGTTTAATGTTTATTTATATATGTAATCATATATGTACACTGATACATCCTTTAATTGTTTGCGTGTCTGTGAGAGTGTGACTGTAATCCACTCATTGACAGTGTGACCTTTTATTCGAGAAGCCATGTGGCTTCACAGGTTGTCACTGCATTGGAAGACGTTCACATCTTTTGGTCAGCCCGCCTGTGTCGTTACCCCACGAGGAGACGAAAACTCCCAAGTTTAAACGCTGTGTTTTTAAAGTGCCCGAAAGTAACCTCCAACTATCGTTCCAAAGTTGTTAAATGTCATTCATTAATTTAACGTGGACATTATAATCACATTTGTCTGATTGCTTTCAAGATAGTTTGAATGGACATGAGATATTGTCGCCCACCTTTTTAATAGACTAATAAGCTTTATTTGATTGGAAACTGTAACACATGAATGCTCTCCTTGAACCAGAATTGTGATTTTAACCGATGGTGCCAGCCAAAATATGACGGCCTGACTTTTCCAACGTTCCAAGGACTGATTCAGGAGCAAATCAAAGCCTCGACCACTGGCCACGGTGTTGAAATCACTTTACACTCATTAGACAAACGCAGGTTGTTTTTTCTGCAGGTGCAACACGCTCACGTACGCTTTCCAAAAAACCACAACACACAAGTTAGTCGTCCGACACACACAGACGCAGCCCGGAGTGAAGCGGGTCTGTCGTCCTGTGACCAAGTGGTGGCGTTGAGGCATCATCGGCCACTTGGAGTCTGTCAGTGACTCACCAAGGGCACAATGGAATTAGTGAGATTCTCCGCAATGTGACAGCTTGCTCTGGCTAAATGGTGTAATAATCTACCCCTCCTCTCGCAAACCTCCAGCAGCACATACCCACACACACACACACACACACACACACACACACACACACACACACACACACACTCATCACTCCCCTCCCTTTCAACACCCCCCCTCATACCAACTGGCACAGATAACATTGTCTTAAGCTATAAAAAAGATTTTTTCCCCTCCCTCCATTGCGGTAATTATTGAATTAATGCAGATGGAGAGAGACATCTGCATGTTAAAGTGTTGGCCTCTCTCTTATGCACAGCAGATGTTCCCCTGTCATTTACTCAAATTATGCTGCTTAGATACACTGAGGGACAGAGAGAGAGAGAGAGAGGGGCGAGAGAGAGAGAGAGAGAGAAAGTTACATGCTAAGGCGACATTGTCTTACAGCCGTGAGTGTCAGCTACCAAATTCTGTATCTGTTCTGTCCTTCAAGTCACAACCGCTCTCTTTATAGAGCTCTTCCTCACTGTCACTCATACAGCTGTATTTCGTCGTAAATGTTAAACTGTTTTATTATGATGGCAGTGAATTGTCTTTGCACCTTTAAAAAAAAAAAAAAAAAAAAAAAAAAGGAGACAACCCCAAAGCTTTAAATTAGTTGTGGATAAATCCGGAGTGGAACAATATATTTTAAGTTTTTTTTTTAAAACTGTTTGAAATTATGCCTGTTTGGAATGAATGCAATAATGCAATAAAATACGTGTGTCACACTGTTGGACGTTGTGTTGCACAAAAGGACCTCATTATTCTTTTATCAAGTTTTTTCAAATGTTGAATTTGTCGAGTAAGAAATGAAAACGATGACCTCTTGAAGAAATGAAAGAAGATGTAACAGTACAAAATAATTTATAATATGAACATTAGAAATGTAAAGATGAATTGTGAGGCAGTTAAACATCGATTCCAAGTTGTCACAGTTCGATATTTTAAAAATCGTAGTAACGGCTTCCGAAACCAACACCAGCCAAGTGCTGGAGTAGCCCGTTAGAATCCAACATGGCTGCTACGTGCATTAACCATGCGTTAAAGCTATGCCTATAATGTTTATTGTTTGATTGAATCAATCAACTGATAGCATTGTGCAAGTTCTATCTGTGGAAATGTTATTTTTCTTGCACAAACTATCACATAGTGTGTCGTTATCATCTGGAAATAGCGAACAAAAGTCCTCCTCCTCCTCCTGGAAGGTGTCCATGTTGCTTTTCCGACATGCAACTGGAACTGAAACACGCTCAACTCGGGTGTGACGTCATTCCCTGCTGCGACTTCCCAGGTCCGAGGTAAATGGAACGTAGCGTAGGTAAGGATGAGCCCTTTTTGTAAGCGAGCAGCAGAGTTTGAAATTTGATTCGAGCAGTCACTGAGAGCCAGTGGAAGGGGATGGAACAGCTGTGTCACATTTACTCTTTCAGGGAGGTTGAAGACCAGTCGTGCTGCTGCATTTTGTATCACCTGCAGGGGTTTGATAGTGCATGTAGGAAGACCTGCCAGTGGAGAGTTGCAGTAGTCAATGCGTGATAGAAGAGCCTGTACCAGGAGCTGTGTGGGGCGTTCTGACAGGTAGTGATTACTGTGTGCGCTCCATGTAAGCAGGATCGGTTCAAATCTGACCTTTGGCCCCTTTCCTGCACATCTTTCCCTGACTTCCAACATCTACTCTCTTTACAAAATGCACAAAAAGCCAAATTAAATTAAATCTTTTTTTTCTGATTCTGATTCTACTGTTTCTTCTCAAAGGTTGGCTGCGACCCTTATGCAGTATAAAATGCTGACAAACGCACTGCCATTACCACAAGTGCAGCCGCCATCACCCACTGAACGCGACATGACACAACTGAAAAATCAATCCCATTGATCATGTATTGTAAGCTACTCTGGGATACATAGCCACACAGACCAGGTTTTACTTTTAAATTGCCAATAAGGAAACTGCATGAGTTCCATTTAGCCTTAATCAAACAGAGACTTTACAAACAACCTCTTCAGGGTCCAAATAATAATGCAATATCAGGAAACACAGCCAAGCGAGCTTAAACCCACAGGTTAACCTTTCCACCCTCAACACGGTAAAGTTGGAACTGAAGGGACAGACATCCTCCTGAAGATTATCTGTTGATTGTATGAAGTCTGCTGTGTATGAACGTGTCTCTGAAAGTGTGTTTGCATGTGTGTGTCCCAGATGACCGATAACCAGGGGACCTTCTCCTTGGGATTATTTTTCAGGTTTTCGGCCTCATCTCTCCGGATTACGTTGAAAAAAACATTCTTGTATTATATTTTCTGTGCTTATTGTATTAATACTCTCAGGCAGTTCTGAGAAAGCTTCGTCCCATCCCTGCTTTAAGGTAATCTTCTTCCACTTGAGCTTTTAAAATGTTTTTTGGGGGAGGGGGGAGGAGGTTGTTTGCCTTTATAGAACATATTCTCTCCGACTCTTGAGGCTAGACTTAACCTCGTCTTATACTTTATTGTCCCATCAATATAGTACATTATACCTTTAATAAAAATCTGCATCTGCTTTGCTCCGTCTGGTGTTGAGTGTTATACGTAAAAGCCTTAAATCGTTTCCTTTATTGTAAAATAGCACAAATCAGCTGGTTGTCAGCTTGTGAGAACTTTAGTCTTGTAGAGATCAAGACATTTTTATTCCTGAGGATTGATGTTGTAAATTAATGGATTTTACATCATTAATCATTGTTGTCTCAAATCAGTAATATCAAGAAAAGATTTGGAATTGGGGGTTAGGGTTAGAGAGACTTCACATCGGGATTAAAGCTCCTGTAAGACACTTTAGCTGGTAATACAGAATTGAATTAATACCGATGACTCTTTATGACCCACAGAAGAAAACAAGGCCATAAGCGACATGATTGCTTATTTTTCTTGCTTATGTCTTTCTAGGGTAGGTGTCAGAAGAGGAGCTAAACAACATGCTTGTGAAACAGTGTTTGTTCCCCTGCTAAGATTCACAGTGAGCGATATTAAAAACACAACAGGAGGACATGTTTTTAAATATGAAAACCATACTTACACAGGTACACACCAAGATTAGCAAAACAGATTGGCAAAGGAGTGTAGCTTTGTCCACAGGGGGGCACCAAATTGACACACAGAAAAACTTAAAAAATATCACAGGTAGCTCTTTAAAGAATTTTTTTCATTTTTGACAAGATTCTTCTTGTGAAAGCTGCTGTACTTTACAAAACACAATACACTATGCATGGGATGAAATTCATATCTTATGTTAGTATATTTTTCTTGCTCTTACTGGAAAACACACCACCTATTTTGATCATGTGTAAGTGGTGTAATCTACTTATCTACTTTTACTTTGACCTTTAATATCATTTCAAATTGACCATCTTGAGCCATTTTAAGTAATTTGAATATTTCATTTTGGGTTACAGGAAATAGAAATGGGTCTGTTCCTATTTGCTGACATTTCAAACAACAGAAAACAAACTTGCGATGAAAAATGAACACGCTCATCAAGAGAAAAAATAATCACTTGTTGCAGAGGAAATTGTGCACAAGGGTCCACCAATGTTAGTCATAGTACTCTGTTATGAGATGGTCAAAAATAACAGATTGTGCCTCATGCAACTTGTGCCTCATTTCCTAAGAAGCATTCTGTGATTCAGCCCTTCCAAGCACAGTTACCCACACACAAACACAAAAACACTTGGTTTCCCCACTGCTCTAAAACACCAAACAATCCAGTGAAATCCGTACAACTTCCTTCTGTTCTCAAACCAAAAGCCTTAAAGCCAACAGATGCTTTCTCGTTATCATTGCCAGTTATCACTCTTAGCTCCCTCTGATAAGACTTTACTTTCTGACCCAGATGTTAAGGAGTTCAATTTACCAGATGCAACAGAAGAGCGGATGGGGAGGTGGAGGGATGAGTGCGCATCGGAAATACCCGCAGGCTTGAGAGATGAGACGTAATGTGCCTTTTATTTTTTTGGCCTGGTGTTGTTTCTGAAGCGGCGTTAGTGCAGTAAGGAGCTCAGCATCTAAAGAGGCTTTGGTGCAGGGGGAAAGTTGGGCCATATTACAGCGAGGCCAGAAGCCTGCTTGATTAATGGACCAGGATAATCACCTCATCAAATCACTCTCACTTATTAAATCTTGTTTAATATCGTAATGAGGGCCCTCCTGAGCTGCTTTGGTAAATTCGCCCCATCTCCCCGACTCACAGGCTATCTAGCTTTCCCTCTTCTCCCTGTTTCTGTTTAAACAAGAAGACTCTTGATGCCAAGTTCCTCTATGTCCCCATCTTCCTCTCCATGTCCCCTGCTTTCTCTTTTTTCTGTCGCTCGCCCTAGCATTTCCCTGTTTCTTCTCTTCTCTCATTCCTGGAATTTTTTATCTTACTTTTGTTGACTTCACAATGGCGAAACAGTACACACAATTTCTGAGGATAGTGTTGTTATATACACAGCCTTAGTCTCTTCATTTAATCTCCTTTATGATGGATGATGTGCCAGATTGTATCATCATAAATCACTGTGCGTGTGGGTCAGGACCTGCTTGAATAGTGATACCACTTCCCAAGGCTTTGGTACACTGCCGTTTATGGAAACACTTCAGGTGAGGTAATATCTCTCCTGTCTCCTTCGGTATGATTTGTGATCTCTATATGTGGTATCACGACGTACGTTGTGCTACTTCATTTGTGTGTGTAAGGTTTGTGGAATTGGCTTGGATCTCCTTTACTTGACCTTTAAGCTACTACCCAATGTGCCCCAGAAGAAAACAACATGCCATCGTCTTATTTATGGTCTTCGAGGTGGCACTCTACTGTCTTTGTAGCATAGATTTGCATGCTTGCTTCTGTCAAGGAAAAGAAAAGACATGGGTCCTTTCCTCTTTGTTTTAAAGTGCCTTTTAATGGACATCCCCTTCCACCGACCTCATCGAGAAGTTGAACCCTATCTTTGGTAGGCCAGCAGACTGTCAACAGGGATAGGGAAATATATTTCTTCCTTGCTCCACTTAACATTTTGATTGCAAGTAATTGTCTTTCTAAGGACATCTCCATCCACTGTCCTCATTCCAAAGTTGGACCAACTTAGTTGTTTTATTTCTGAAGACAAATAGGCTGTCATCAAGCAAGTAAAAGGACATTTCTCTTGCCAGTTTTATTGTGAGTTAGTGTTTCTTTGGACATCCCCTTTCAAGCTACCTCTTCCCAAAGTTGGACCCAATCCGTTGTCATTTTTGGAGGCAGCCAGGCAGGCAACAACTGGCTCAAGGTGACCAGTCCAGGCTTGAGAGGGAGGTTAGGGATGCATCTTCCCCCTGAGTGCCTCCCATTTTTTGCCTTTATTGTTGCGAAGCAGCTGTCGGGTACCTGGACCCCATCAGCGGCGCCTATGCTGGGTATCTTGGCAGCCAGGCTCCATAGGCTTTGGATACCAGAGTGAATCAATTCTTAAAGATGACTGTCTGTGTGCCGTGTCACATGGACAGGCCCAGAGTGAAGGGCTTAAGGGGGCTCTGGAGCTGGTATGCTCTTTGATGGAGAGGCTGGAGAATGAGGAGGGAGGGGAGGAAAGGAAAATAAGGGGGGGTCCTATTGTTGTGCCAAGGAATGCCCTTGACGGAGATGAAGTGGCATTGTTTTTATGTCCGTGAACTCTTTCGGACTTGGGCTGATGGAGCTGCAAGGGTGATGAACGTCTCGGCGACTTAACCGTTTACATTAACATCCAGAGAAGTGCAGCTGTACGTACATTGTCAGTTCCTCCTTAACTACGTGTTGAAAGTTGCTCTGATACGTGGTATGCATGAGGAGCTTAGCATCCAGCAGCCTTCTGAATGTGTAAAGTTTTCTCAATAATTGGGAAGCTGATGTGGCCTCTCTGTTGTAATACCCTCAAAACCAAACTCAATCTCAGCCGAGGTTGACAACAGCTATGAAGGAAATGGTGACCTACCATGCTCACAGGCCTACAGGCCTTACCTACCTTTGACCTCTGAGAAACCTGAGAAATGACTATCTTGAAGGATGACTTCATACATCCTTTTGGAGAACAATAGCCCTTGTACTACCCCCTCCCTACAAATCTACCTTGAAAAAAGCAGGTTTATTAATAGTTCAGAGCAGGGTGCTTGGGGCAAACTCCACCAGAAGGTTAAGGATGAGGGGAGTTAACAAACAGGGCTCAGCAGCAGCGGCTTCTTTTTTAGAGAATGAGCCTCATGCTAGTCCCGTGTCCATATCCATTTCATGACAAATGAAATACCAAAGGCCCTGGCCAGAAACAATGGCTTGTTTGGCTGGCTGGTGGCAGTATGGGAGGTGGTGGAAGGGGGTGGAAGGGGGTGGGCAAGGAGGCTAAGACTGGCTTCCAGCCCCTGCAGCTGTCCCGGTTGTCACTCCTTGTCTTAAGGCTCACTCCTGGCTCAACTGCACATATGCGTGTGTGTTTGTTTGTGTGTGTGTGTGTGTGTGTGTGCATGCATGATTCCAAGCCTTGAGAGATAGGCGATTCACGGTACTCTACAGCATCTGAAAAATGGCTCCAGACACAAAAGGCACGTTGAATGCCGTTAAGACCCCTTCGGTATGGACCAGACCCCAGGCATGAGGTCATCATCCTTGGTTTAGCAGCCTTTGTCCTGCGGCCTGATTGACGGGAGGGGTGGCTATCAAAGACAATTGTGGGATCTGATACATCCATGGATGTCACTCAAGATTCAGTATCTCTCTTTCAGTAAAGATACTTGTGATAATGTAGCACGTTTGACCTTGAATTACAGTTATTTCAATCACAAAAGAGTGCATAAAAACAAATCTCCTGCTAATGTTAATTACATACCGACACACAGTTTCAGCTAAGCTTCATCTAAGCTTGCTAACAGTTTTGCACCTCCTTTATGTGGGCCTTATCCTTAATATGAATCATAAAGTCAGTGAATCTTTTAATCTGTGTTAATAACAGGTGATAAACTTTAATACGCCGCTAATATTCCACCAGTATACCAGTGCGTGTGTTGCAAAGGAGAAAGGCAAATCTCGTCCTGCCTCTCTCTCTGCGCCCCCCCCCCCCCCCCCTTCTCTATTCCCCCCTTATGTCTCAGAGATTAGCCTTTGCTCAAACACCTCCTGTTCATCTAAGTAATTAAAACATCAGAATTACTGGATTATAAACTGCTTTCGATTTAATCCAGCACTCGATGCTCCAGCCATCTTGCCAAATGGGTCAATAGGAAATATAATGGGCCTCTGTGATTTCTGATTCAGGGATCTGGAAGTTGCAAAGGATGCCAATAATGGCTATTAAAAGAGATGTGTGTGTGTGTGTGTGTGTGTGTGTGTGTGTGTGTGTGTGTGTGTGAGAGAGAGAGAGAGAGGGAGAGAGAGAGAGAAAGCGATGGAGAGAGCCCCAGACCGGCTTTGCCCTGAGTGCCATCTGTCTTGGACCCACTAGACCCAGTTTAGACTGGAAGAAGCCAAACCAGTGCAGTCTCTATCGCTGCCCCTGATGCACTGGTAAACTATCACACAAGCACGTACACACATGCACACACATGTACACACACGCGCGCGCACACACACCTCCTGTGACCACATCCTCCATTGAAGTGCATTTTGAGTTTGAAATTGCGGATGTATGAAAAGCAGTTCTTTGATCTTCTTTTGAAAAGTTTATGGCTCATACAAACATTTGTCTGAGTGTAAGCCGTTTTTGTGACCTTAAAACAGGTGTTTGCCCTTTGGGCCCTCGATGCAGGTTTAAGGCTTTTTTTTTATCAATGGATGTCCTGGTGTAATTTATATATCATTTATCCTGCTATTGTCTACCTTCAACACATTCTCGTGTGCCCACACCTTTCCTTTTATTCAGTTCTAAAAGGAAGTTCTTCTGTCCTCACTTTCTACCCCCGGCTAACCTCATCTTGGCAGTTAAAAGTGAAGGTTTTCTGTGGGGATTCACTCCTGCTGTCTTCTCACCTGTACTGTCTATACTCATTTTGGAGTTTCAGTATGTGCTTGGCATGATTTGCACGTGCTTGTGAATGCGAGTTTTCACACCGTTGTCTCATCATACGGCCTGTTTTTAGTGTGTGATCTGTGTTCACTGCAGCATATTTCTGCCATATGCGTGTCTGGTTGTTTTTTTTCCCCGTGTGTTCATTATGGTTTGTGTTTGTGTTTCTCGCGACAAGGCCTCCAAGTTGACACTGTGACAGTTCCTCGCGGAGCGACAGAGGGGCCTTGCCATCCAACAACAGAGGCTTTGTCACTCTGCTCTTCTTGGCTTGTTATGGACTTCCTTCCTTCTCTCTTTCTATCTCTCTCACTCTTTCTCTCTTTTTCTCTCGCTGTCGCTGTCTCTCTCTTTTTTACTGAGCCCATTTTCTTGTCTGAAGTCTTAATTTGGAGCGCTGGCCAGTGGGGAGAGGGAAGAGAGGCGAGGGGACCAAGGGAGGGAAGAACTGGTAGAGGGAGGGGGGGGGGGGGGGAGAGAGGAGAGGAGCTGCAAAGTGGTGATGGCTGCAGATGGACGGCCCTTTGTTCCTCCTTTCCCAGGCTCCTCTCTTGAGCCTCTGAGGCTCCAGTTGCGTTGGAGGCTTCCAGAGAGAGAGAGAGAGAGAGAGGAGAGAGAGCGAGAGCGAGAAAGAGGCTGTGAGGAAAAGGGGGCACAATGATCTGTCCAACCGGAATCTTCCAATTGCACAAAACAAATGCACACACACATACACGCAAGTCATGTGGAGATGGAAAAGAAAGGATGTCGCCGAGAAAGAAAGAACTCACAAATGATCAAGAATATAAAGGTGCAGAAAATGCATCAGATGGATATGAAGAAGATGTCCAAAACAGCACACACAGAGTATAAGCTGCACACACTGACCACTAGGTGTCCCTATCCCTGATGCCAAATGTGGACAACACAGAGTTAATCCCACAGTGTGCCACTGGCTCCGGAGCCTAAGTGTTGCTCCATCCACAAGAGATGAATCCCAGTGTTTAATTACTAACACATGCAGAATGAATCCATCAATTTGTGCAGTATTAAAATCTGTTTTCATGGTTTTTCGATTGGAACCGGAGTCATTTTGGTGTGAAAAGGTTAATTCTGAGTGCAGTCATGAAATGAATGTTCTGTTAGGCAAAATAAAAGGAGATGCACAGATGCAAACCCATTGCCCTCTGCGGTAAACACAAGTCTTTTGTTTTTTTCATGGTAAGAACTTCAATAGTATTCTGCAGTTTTATTTTTCAAGCCCACAGTCATTTTGCAGGAGTAGGTGTCAAAGTGGTTCAAACGGTGGTAGGAGGATCGTACAGAGAAGAAATCGAAACGAGGTCCTTGTTTTTCTTCGTCACAAAGGTTCCTGGGCATGGGGAGTTACATCAGTGCAAGTGTGTGGTGATGTTTGCAGGAAGAAAAAAAAAAAAAATCTGTTTGTTGCTAGGTTGGCGTGCTGTAAATACCTCATCGCCACCACCTTTCCTCTAATGTTAAAGCTTAAAAATCCCACCAACTTCAGCTTAAAAACACACACACACACACACACACACACACACACTCTTAACACTTAATGGAAAATGTTCTTGAACCTGAGTGTGTGATAACAGCTGACAAACGAATGGAGGAGGGACTCGGAGACCTTGGGGACAGTGTCAACGTTTTCTGTGCCGGAGCAGGGACAAACATTGGGCAAACATTGGGAAAGACTGGCAGCCTTTGAGATAGTACCGTTGATCTAAGACTGAGGAGTTAAAGTCCACTATCTCCTGTCTGATACAGCAGCCAAGGTCTGGCTGACACACAGAGCTGCAGAATAAACATGGATATACCTGAAGACAATGACCTTTGAATCCCCAGTGGGAGAGGTGGAAAAAAAACAGGAAGTGGTGAAAGTGACTCCTGTGACTTCCTCCCTGCAGGCCAAGAATGAATCAGGTGGAATGATTGTAAGTACACGGGTCATTGTACATAAAACACACACACATTGTTCAAGAGTGGGAGGCACAGATGTGGTGTGTGTGCCTACGTGTGTGTGTGTGTGTGTGTGAGCGGGAGAGTGAGTCTTCAGATGTAGCGACAGATGGTATTTGATTACAGAGCAGACGGTCGGTGTTGTACAAAGATGCTGTCTCAGCCCAACCTAAGGAGCTGTAGCCTCCGGTTAAGGCGAGCGGAGGGAGCCAGGCAAAGGACGAGAGGGAAAAGAAACACTTTAGAGAGAGTGAAGGGAGAAAAAAAAAATATAAAAGCCAGCAAGCAAGAAAGAAAGGCACAAAAGAAGCAACTCCAAAAATGAGCATCAAAGAAAAAGGAATGAAAAGCAGAGAGGCAAGAACAAAAGGAAGAAAAGGAACAGAGGAACGTGCAGGCGTGGTTGAAAGTACAACAGAGGTCATGATGAGAAAACCGCAAAATGACGCAGAGAGAACACACTGAGCCTTTTCAAAATAGTCTTGTATTTTCCTTGAGAGAACCCCTCACTCATCAGAATAGAGAGAGAAGAGTAGTTGAAATAGAGAAGATGAAATTTGTCAAAATGTTTTCAGTATTTTCTTTTACATCTTAGCTGAAATATTAATTACTATCATTAAACAACAAAGGGACATGCACACAATTCATGGATTGTAGTTCGAGCTGGAGAAATAACTTAAATGACCAAATGAATTGACCAAGAAATCATTTAAAACTAAAATGATCATCAGCTCACACGTTTGGTTGCTTTCTAGTGAAATACAAAAACACTATAATTTCCAGTTTCTTCCATTATAATATTTAAAAAAAAACCTTAAGTCAAACATGAATGTAGCTATTTGAACTCTGAATAAAAGTGTATTTAAAGTTTCTGTTGACTTTGTTAATTTATAACTTCACACAGACATTGTATGCATTGTACATCTTGTACACAATGTAATTATAAGGTATTATTATGTGATAATGAAAATAGTTGTACGTTGCAGTTCTACTTTAAAACAACCACCAGCTATAGGATGTTTTTTTGTTGTTTTTGGATTTAAAGAACGTATAGCAGAGACTGAAGAAATATTTGGAAAACCATGCACTTTATTTCCAAAGATATTGAGAAGATGTTTTCCTAGTGTGTGTCTGTATGTCCTGCATATAGTGAGTGTTGCTTCTAGTTCCATTAAACATCACCAGTAGTCGTCTGTGGAGAAAACTAGACATGGAAGCTGCTGCTCTCCAGTGAAAACCCTTATTAGTGCGTTGAGTCACCCAGAGAGCAGAGCAGCGATGATTCACTCCTACTGTATAGAGTCACTACAATAAATGCAAACATTGTAGTAAGTACATTGGCAAGTAAAAAAATCTGACAAACAAGATGGGAGACACGAGGATGGTATATCTTCACATGACATAAAATGAATCCCGTCTTTCACGCACACCCACACACAGAAAAAGGACAATAGTGATAAAAATGAGAAATCATAAGTTGACATATTTTACTCTCTTATTCATTTTTATTTCCAATTTTTATTCATTTTGCACAAGCTTGCATATATACTGCACATACATTCAGTTCATAGAGGGTGAAGGCACGAAAGGCAATTTGACTACTGGTTGTTTTTCGGGCTGGGCCAAAGCAATACAAGGGGAAAAATCTCAAGAGAAAATACAAAACTGCTTCAAACTAGTTTCGGCTTTTCCAGCCCACCCTCGGCCCTGTTTTGGAATTAAACATAACAACCATTATTTAAATATAATAAAGTCCAGTTCCATTTAGCTGCCAAGATCTCAATTGTTGCTGTTTCTCAATTTAATAGTCATTTTTTAAATTCAAAATTTAGGTATATTAGGATTAAAATCTGTAAATTGGTTCTACTCAATGAAATGTGGTACAGCCTTCCCTGTTTGGAAAAAAAAACAAAAACAAAAAAACAACACCAAATAAATTAGGATAAATTAAACCAATAAATTACACAAAAGTCTGCAAGACAAAAAGACACCAATAACAGAAAAAAAACAGCCATGTCATGAGTTTTATTTTACAACCTGTGTGTAATACTCATTTTGTTTGAAGCATGGCTGTTCCAGTTGGAATTACTGCACTAAAATGTAATAATGTCATACAAAAAAGCATAAACAAAACACTATTTACATAACATATTGCTAAGTTACACAAAGGCAGTATTTATCACTGTAAGTCCACATCATTGATATTTACAGAAAAAAAAGAGCAATTTCATAATAAGAATAAAAAAGGAATTACTACTCAAAGCATCGAGAAACAAAAACCTTTTCAAACAGGTCAGAAAACAGATTTGAGGAAATTATCGCACACACACACCAAACACACATTGCCAATGCTTAATGAGAATCATTTACATGTCAGGATGGTACTCCCAGGGGCGGGGGAGGGGCTACAGTGTTGAGAATTGTGTCACTCACTGGTTCACAGGTTCTCATAATCGGTCTTTTCTCTCACACAGACACAGTCATATGCATCTAAACACACACACACACACACACACACACACACACTCACACACACGATGCAAATCCTACAGAATTTCCATAAAAGTCCAAACTTTCGCTGACTGTTTGAACCCGGTAAAAAAGGGTATAAATCACTTTTTTTTTTCTCCATCTGCAGTCTCTTTAAAAAAATGTTACTGTACATGTGCCCCCTCCATGACACTACACTTCTGATGACACTGAGTTCCTGTCTCCAAATCTAGAGCTTAGTCTGAACCAGTCTGCACTTGTTTTTTGGATGAGACCTGGTCTACAGACTGCCAACGGGCCGCTCCATGACATCATTACCTTACCGCTAACATAATGCATCGATGTCAGCAAAAATTAAAGAAATGGATGCTGGTGCAACTTCAAGGGCACTGCCGATGGGAAACAGGACCCCATTAAAGGCATGGCAGGGGAAAACAAAAGAAAAAAACATCTCCTTTGTTTTTTACGAGGAGACAATAATGACTCCATTTTTGAGAGATTTTTCACCCTTCTTATTTTAACCGATAGCGAATAGAAAAAACTGTACAGCTATTCTTTGTTTCATCCTGACAGTATTTACAGTAGCAACAACAATATTTCCATACTCTGAAAACTTAATCCAAGTTCATTTTGCTATGTCAAGAGAACAGCCATTCAGCACAATACAAAAACAAACCAAAAAAAAAAAAGGGAAAAAAGTGGTCACGAAACCTGCAAAAATCTTACTACTATTACTCCTAAACTACCAACAAGTCACTTATTCAGAATACAGATTTAACAAAGCCGTCACTAAAAATATCCTCAAGATTTCTGTATTGAAACATTTTCTTCCAGTGCCTTCCAATGATATTCCTTCACTGTATATATTTTTTCCCATAGATTAATCTTTTACAATTCTTAAAAAAGCCTATATATGAATCTCAATAATGTTATTCTTAAAATCAGACGACACCAGAAAAGGATATCTTGACAAAAATATTTTCAATGCGGTATTAAGGTCTTGCTAATCCACTCTATTTTTCTTGCACACAAGTCTTCATCATCCTGAATGAATCCTTTTAGACGCAGGAACTCTTTAATTTCAGGGCGGGTTTTTCAGAAACGGGGGAGGGGGCCGGGAGTGATAATAATCTGTGCATCAGATAAAAGTGTCCTTTCCTTTCCCTTTGTTTGTGGCGCTTTAAAGCCCTTGGTTGGTGCTGAGAGACTTCTAAACGTGTAGGGCCTAGCCCATCCTTCAGTGAGAAACGCGTCCAGCTCAGTCTCTCAGGATCTTAAGAAGAAAACTGTCCGGGGCGGAGGAGCTGGGGGACATAATGAAGGGAGTAGCTCTCCGTCTTTCTCTACCTCCTTTTGTCAGGTGCTTTGTCTCGCTTAGGCAAGACAGCAGGTTAAGCAACCTGCGTCTTTTGATCTTTTGTGACACACACATCGTACACACACACACACACACACAAGCACACACATACATACACAACAAGCTAATGTAGCCAAGGCGAGATCAACAGTTGGCTCGCACGCACTCTAGTGCTCAAGTATTCAGGTCCTCTCACTGCTTCAAACTTGCGTCATTTAAGGGAAGCTAATGCTAACTGCTTCTTTTCAACTCTTAAAAAAACTTAGAGGGTGGATCGAGTAAAACTAATACAATTCTAGATTTTCAATTAACCTTAAGTGGGAAAATCTGGGATGAGGTTCTCAGATAAAAGTGAACGAAACAGTGTTTGAACAAACTTGGCACAGTGGCTTCATCAGTATCTCAGTTTGGGTCTTGAAGGCTGCCAGTTTTGGGATGGAGGGACAGAGTGGGTTTTAGGTGCATCTTACTCCTCACTCTGGGCTTTTTGTCCCCTGCTCTTTGTAGTGCTGAGAACTTCTCCAGCTACCCCTGGGGTGAGTGCTCACCTTTGACCTGGAATTGTTGCAGTAAGCTCTAGATCACTCACAGGCAGGTGAGCACATCAGGAAAGATCTGTGTTTGTGTGCGCGCTTATATGTGGGTGAGGATTCCTTCTTGACAGAGAATTGATTAAGCTTATAATTCGGTTTTCTATTCACCCCCTTCTTTCCCTTCCTTGATTTATATTTCTCTCTGTGATGCTTCTATTTTAATGTGTTTAAAATCTATTGTTTCAGCCGTATTGTACTTACAATAGCCACAGTATTCTTATATGTTCAAGTATTAACTGCTATTGAAATAACTTCATGTACTTTACATCTTGGATAGGCTTATTGCATTGAAAGCCTGCCATACTAACAGGCTGACTTCATCTCACATGTGAGCTATGTAGAGAAGTTCATTAAGAGAAGAAAATTGTTCTCATTCAAATGAGTTTATTTTATAGCGGAACAACAGTTTAGAGGGAGCAGTTTAATAATCAAAGCTGGACTGGCTTTTTAAGTTTCACCATTTAAAACTGCGAGTTAAGCACCTGAGGGTCACCCTCCTGCCTTACTATTATTTCTAAGCTTTATACTTCAGCACCGTTTACTTCATGTGTTTATGTTTGGGACAAGCCGCTCACTATTCTCCACTTCAATGGTCCTCAATTAAAACCTTAAATGGAATCACTTTCCAGGCAGGTTGCCTTCAGAGCCTGACCACCAAAAGAAAAAGTCAAATGAAACACAATCCAAGTCCACTTCAGACAATGAAAACAAGAGTAGAAAAAAAGATGATGGGGAAATGGGGTTAAAATATTTCAGAATCTAAACTCTTGTGGAATAATATTGATAGCAATAATTTATTTTTTTATGCAACGTCATCAAGGGACAAACAAATCTTGAAGTGCCAATCTTCAGCAAGCAGTGATGACAAATAATAATAATCATAAACAATAACATTAATAATAATAATAATAATAATCATCCAAAAAATAATGTACAGCCCATTAACACAATGCCCTACTTGCAGGGAAAACACACTTCAAAACATGGTAGAGCTCAATACCTATTTGAAACCAGTCCAAGTCCCAAGACCTCAGGACCGTGAATCCAGTCGAAGTCCAGTCAACAACCTCACTAGGCCTTGTTTTTGTGTCTGCACGTGTGTGTGTGTGTGTGTGTGTGTGTGTGTGTCACTGTCCTTTTTAGGGACATCTTTAATAGCACAGTATATTGGGCACCCACTTTGCATTTTGTGAACAGTTCATTTGTCCAGTGGGTTGGAGGGGCACCTCAGGGTGCTGTAAGTCTTTAGGGAACCCAGCCTATGCTTAAGTTATTGTTGATCAAAAAAACAAACAAAAACAGGCCAAGTGTTCAGACTGCCTAAAAAACACCCAGGAAGAGTCTCTTCATTTTAGAGTCATAGAAAAAAAAAGAACAAATAATAACCGACATGATAATTATCATAGAAGAACAACAACACAATAGCTAGGTCATTTAGGAACTGCCACGGAGGCTTCAAATTGGGAATGCTACTTCATAACTTTCATACATTCAAAAAAAAAAAAAGAAAAACAGGAAATCAAAAGTAAAGTTTGGGAAAAGAGAAAAAACAAAAGAGAGTATCATTTTGAAATGCTATGAAATCAGGGAAAATTAAAAAGCGCAAAGTGTCAAGCGAGGAGGAGGAGGAAAAATTACTCGTGTAGAAGCTCTTGGAGACAATTGGGTGACTTGAAGATCTCAGGGACCTCACTGTCCAGTTTGCAGATGACCTTGTAGATGGCCTTCTTCCAGGACGGGTCCACATCTTTGCCGGCCACGATGGCGTTAAAGAATTCCCTCAGTGTGATCTCTGCCACCTCTATGAAGCGATCAGGCACCTTTACAGACAGACAGAAAGAAAGAAAAGAAAAGATTATTCATCTATTGAAGTACACTGACGACAAACTTTTAAAGCTCCTGTGAGGAATCTTCAGTTAAAGTTGATTTTGGTGCCCCCTGTGGTCAAAGTTGTGCTTCTTATCTTCTAGTCTATCCTATGAATATATCAGTGTTTTTTTTAAATCAAAAAATCTGTTATCTTTTCAACATCCAAAATTATGTTTAACATTAATAAATATGGATCTAAATTTCAGTATTGTCAATAAAGAGGAAGAAATTATAAATGCATATGACTGACCACAGGCTTAAATGATGAAGCTAGTAGTGCTAAAAGAGATCATGAACAGGTCAAGATTAGGAGGAAAAATTGAATGAGTGCCACAGATGACAGTGTTTTAAAATCATATGAGCCTAACGTAGGAGAGTCAACACAGCCATACAGCGAAGGTCAGACCCTGCATATGAAAGTATATTCGCACGCTTCGATCTCAGTTCCCCCTCTCGAGCAAACCAACAACGTCATACTCAACTTGAGTGTGTGTGCGATACCAGAGTGAGATGTTTTTACAAATCTGAGTGTAAAGTCCTCGCTACTTGGAGCGTTTAACTGAATCTGTGTGGTTTCTCTCCTGCTTCCCTGTTTGTTTGTTTTTTGTCTTGTCTGGAGTCAATGCTTTCTAACTGGTGGGTTGAGCAAATTTATTGACATTACACAAAAAGACCCAATTTTTTATGGCTGCTTATTTCCAGTCTCTTCGACTGCACGAACTGCGCCGAGGCTCTGAACAAATGGTAAAAAGAAATGTAAGATGATTGAAACAATCTAAATCCAATATGATGAGAGCGCTCAGACTCCCTACCAATGCACATTGAGCCATAGTAACCCCCCCCTCCATGTTATAATAGAAATGTTCTCTCTCCAAAATTGAGCCCTTTTGTATTTAGAACATTTAAAATAAAGGATAACTAATTCAACAGGCACTATCAGGCGAGGTTTAGTCTTGTTTACCTTCCATTTGCTCTTTAAGCTCTGGTCAGAGTGACCCTGAAGGCATCAAAGACATACTACCCTGCGTCTCTTTATCATTTTACAGCAGAGCTTTTCCCTTCTCCCTTGTACGACATTTTCATGTTTTCATTGTGGATGTAAAACCATAAATCTCCCGGGTCTTGAGTATGTACTTCCTTAAAAGCTGTCGGCCTGAGAAAAGTCTCTTCTTCTGAATTCTCAGGTTTCTCACACCTCTGACTTCCCCTCCTCACAACATGGGTGAGGGTGACATCTTTATGAGTCCCACTCCCACTGTAAATCTGTGACCAAACAAGTGAGCGGAGCTGAGTGAAGAGCGGCGGAGAGGTGCTGGCGAAAGAGGAAGTACTAAATGCTTTGGGAACGGGGAGACATGCCGCCTCTTTAGTGTCCCTGACAGCAGCGTTCACCGACACCATGGAGATGATTAGTCTGGCAAAGATCTGTGACACCTTCCCCCAAGCCAACACTCTGTCACACACACACACACACACACACACACACACACACTCATGCAAGCGTGAGCACACACACCAGTGCGCACACCTCCTTGTGCCAAGGAGATGACACATCCTGTACTGTTACAGAGTACGACATAATGCTACACACACACACACACACACACACACACCTACACACACACACACACACACACACACAATAGATACCCGGGTGTGTTTGGCTGAGTTTCCTCGACTCAAAGCTCCGGGGCGACACAGCCTTCAGGGGTCACCTGCTTGGATAATGCTGACTGTCTCCCTGCCCGCCTCCCTTGATGCTCGCACACACACACACACACACACACACTAACACACACATACTCTCTCAGAGACGCGCACACACATACAGCAGCGTTAGCTTGCCCAAACGCCTGACAGTGCGCACTCCGCTCCTCTCCTCTCCTCCAGTGTCCTGCAGATACTCATCAGGAGTGTCAGGACACAGCAAGGTTAGTGGCCACTGGAACACACACACAGGGCATTTACACACAGGCATGCTTCTTCCCATACACACACACACACACACACACACACACACACACACACACACACTTATGCACATGTGGGACAGCCAGCCGCCCCCCTCAGGGTGATGAATGGTGGCTAAGATACCCGTGTGTGTGTTGTGTGTGGGCATGTCTGCGGCCGCTGCTCAAGAGAACAGGTGAAACATAAATAAGGAGCTTCTATGTGTGTGTGCGCGTGTGTGTGTGTGTGTGTGCCAAAAAGAGAGAGCGAAAAGGCACAAGCTAACCCAATTCCCCAAATATTGAATCCCCCTCTGAAGTGTGTATAATTCATTGTTTGGGCTGTTGACGTCTCTGAAGTACTGGCACAATGACCCCAGCGTAAGGGCAACTCTGTGTCTTTGTGGCGTATGCGTCGCTTTTCCCAGAAGACCTCTCTAACCGGCCAGTTGCGACGCGGCGCCCTCGCTGTTAGACGCAGGGAGTGCCGCATTACTAAGAATATTCCTGCATGGAATTTCTCCTGACGTTTTGACTATAAAAGGACAGCAAAACGCTGACTGCAAGGAGAAAGCAATGTCAAGGAGAAAAGGGTATTGGTATTTCAGATCCTCTTGACTGAGCGAGCGAGGGGAGAGAGAGAGAGAGAGAGAGAGAGAGAGAGAGAACGGGAGGGAGGGAGAGAATGGCAGGAGAAGGAGGGGCTGAAAAGGAGTCTAAGGAGAGATAGCGGAGCGACAGCAAACGGAGAGTTATTCCTGTCCCACAAGCCTTTGTTTTTCGGAGTCTTGTATGTGAGCAAGCAGTGGGCCTTTAACTGTTTGCAACCCCTCCCTTCTCCCCTCACCCTCTCTCTCTCTCTCTCTCTCTCTCTCTCTCTAGGGTCAGCTGTTGGGCCTTTGTTCCTGAGGCATTGTGGGGGATTATCCAGTGTGGCCGTTCATTTGCTCGGCTGTCCAGTAAATGGGGCCAATCGCGTGGCTCACAATCCTTCATACATATTTCATAGGGTTTTTAACAACTTCTCAGTAGAGAGCAAAATTAAAGGACAGATGTACAAAGAGGGGACTAGAGATGGAGGGAGGGAAAGAGGCAGGAAGAAGGAGAAGGATGATTAAGGATTGGATTATTGAGCGAGTTAGGGCTGAAGGTGACAGACAGTGAGGCCACACATTATTGGTAATATTTGTTCTCGTGTGGTAAGCGGTGAGTCTGGGTGTAAAAAAAAAAAAAAAAAGGGATGGTTTTGGAAAACGCTCAGTCATGAGAGGTTGTGTGGCAGTAATTTTAGGTAGAAAACTTTCGGTCACCTCGGTTTCAACGTCAGTGTAGACAATCAGATGGCTGCTGCTTTTTCTAGGCTTTTTAGAAAAGTACTACGTGCCACCAACCTACTGTTGGTGACATGTTAAGCCCTGATCATGTGGGGGGAAAAAAAGTGGGGTTTTTTTCTCTATAAGGAGGTGTGAAATGAATGAATCAGTGTGTGTGTGGCTGAAAGAGGGGATCAAAAACAAAAGCATTCATGAAAAGGGATATTGATGCTCTGTGTAACACAATACGAGAGATAATACAGTGGGGGGGGGGGGGGGATGGAGAAAGAGAAAAAGCTACGCACTATCCTACCCTTTGCATTGTGCCGTGTATGTAGTAATTGTCATCAGTGAAGAAGGAAGGACGAAAGAAAGAAAGAAAGAAAGAAAGCAAAGGGTCTGTTCTGACGAGAGGCAGCGACGAGGCAGTTAATCACTCGTATTCACTGACTCCCCTTCTCCCCCACAACTCTCTCCACCTCTCCATCTCCCTCTCTCGTGACAGGTTGCTTTGAGACAGGAGGATAAGCTCTTTTTCAGAGAGAGGGAATCGGATTTCCTGCTTTTTGATGAGATAATAAAATATGACGGAGGACAATAGGAGCCTGTGGACGGCTTGCTGGGAGCTATTCAGTCCAGCCACTGCCCCCGTCTTAAGACTGCTTAGACAAACGTTTAAAAAGGTAGCCAGAGGCCCGAGCCCTTGAATAAAGGCTACTGTTAAGCACACACGGGGCGCAAGTGTGTGTGTGTGTGCGTGTGTGTGTCTTTGTGTGTGTGTGTGTGTGTGTCTTTGCGTGTGTGTGTGTGTCTTTGCGTGTGTTTCGGTTAAAGCCTGAGAAATCTCTTCTCTCTTGGTGACTCAGGGTTGGCTTGTTTGTTTGGCCAACATGTTTCTCCCTCTTTGCGTTTGGGAACTGTCAGGAGATGTATTGCACCTTCTATTTGCACAGCGTTGGCCAAACAAGACGAGACCCTGGAAGATAAGGCTGTGTGTGTGTGTGTGTGTGTGTGTGTAAGTCAGTGTGTTTGCGAGCAAGCTGCAGCCTTGAAGGATGAAATGCAGGGACACAATATGAGCCCCCGCTGCCGGCCAGGTTAATTCCTAACTCCAACTGGGCCTGGGAATACCAACACTTCCCATCCATGTTCAGCCATAGCGTACCAGCTTGTCTGGCTTTTTAGGATTTCTCCAACTTTTATTGTTGCATCCTAACATGTCTTATATTGCTTCAACTTTTAGAGAGAATTGAATTTTTGAATTTTTTTGTGGCACATATCATTTGGCAAAAAAAACCCAGAACAGGTTGTAACTGGCCTGAGAGTTGTCAGTAACCGTTTTTTAATGAAGACTTTGTTTAAACTAAGTACGTCTAGAAAATGAGAAGGTCTTCTTTTGAAGCTTTCAATGCACAAAGAATCTAAGGATCTAAGGATTGTGTCGTATCAAAGACTCAACTTGTGGTATACTGCAGGAACAAACATAACTTGAGTTAGTCTCTGCGTCTGTGATGTATTAAGATCCTGGAAGGTCTGGTTTCTGTCTGTCTGAGAAGAGAATTTATCGATTTCTTTGCGAAATGTATTTGTGTTATGTTCCTCTGCATTTACTGCATCTTAAGAAAATTCTTGGTTCTGCTGACAGTGAAACATACGTTTGAAAAACAAGATTCGAGCGTGGTTGTGACATTTCAGTGAGTCAAGCCAGAGCTTCCCGAACCTCGAACTGACACTCACATACGTCCCCCTGTGCCTCACGTATCTGTTCTGATCAATAATCTACAAAGGCCTTGATAAGCCCTTGGACTAGACTGTCACTTTAGGCAAACACAACCCATGTCCCCTTTCTTCCTACCCCTTGCTGCACTTGTCCCCTGCCCCCCTCTTCTCCTGCTGATAAGAAGAAGCCAAAAAAAAAAAAAAAAAAAAGGAGAGCCCAGCCAACAAGCAGAGAAACAGAAAGGAAGAGTCACAGTAAAAAGGAAGAATCCTTTGCTGGATCATTTCCTTTCCAAGTGCAACATTTTATTAAGTTCTTAGTCTTCCACCTTTCCTAAATTCATCTCAATTTTGTCATCATTGGCATGTTTTTGTTTTTTGTCTTTGTCTTTCGTCTTGCTGAAGTGACTTCTGGGACGGGAAATAGGCCTTAAAGCTGAGCAAACACCAGCCACCCTCACTCGACTGATAGCCTTGAGAACATGAAGCCTTGAGGGACTGTTGTGTATCCATGTACGTGTTTGCGAGTGTATCTTACTGTCTGGTGCGTGTGTGTGTGTGTGTGTGTGTGTGTGTGTACACGTATGTGAGCATGCAAGCTGGAGTCACATGGGCTCTTCTCAAGGTGCACCTCCACCAGGGAGTCAAGGACGGGACAGGGTCAAAGATGCTGATGAAGTCGCTCTCCTATCCCATCTTCCTCACCCCTCCCTCTACCTTTACTTGCCTCAACCCCCTCTCTCTCTCTCTCACACACACACACACACACACACACACACACACACACACACACACACACACACAGGGCCTTTTTGACATGTCTTTCCTCCTCTCTTGCTTTACCCATGTTCTATAGCGATTGGGGGTTGTGGCAGTGGTTGCTCGCCTTATATCAAGCTAAAGAAATTGAGGGACGCCAGAAAAAATACTCTGAAGAATTGAAAACAGCAGGGGAAGCAAGAAATCACTTTTCACCCCTTATTGCGGGTCTAAAAAATTCATTGTGTGAGCTTGTATGGCGGCCACAGGCTGAGCAAGTGATCTAAAGGATGGGGGTAAGGGGGGGGTGTATGTTCATGGAGTCCTGTAACAGGGCCTCTGGAGGTCAGGAAGTCAAACCGGCTCTGAGAGACGGAGAGAGCAGGAGGCAGAAGGGAAAGAAAGGAGCAAGGGAGTCTGGAAGATAGGAACAGGACATCTGGAGAGGAGGAGAATCGAGGGAGGGAGGGAGGGAGGGAGGGAGAGGAAGAATAGAAGGCTAGGAGGGGAAGGAGGGTGTGGGTGGGCGGGGGGAACAATGAAGGATGGCGAGCAAGGAGCTGTGGCGAAGGAGGGAGGATGGAAGACGGGTGGATGAATGGAAGGAGAAAGGAAGTAGAGAACACGATGGCAGCAGAAGAAAGAAAAATAAGGGAAAACGTGCAGATTTGATTGAAGGAGGGAGAGTACGGCATCAGTTGGGGAAATGGGAAGTGTGTGTTTGGTGTAAGCGTGTGTGGGAGGGGGGGAGTTGCTTGGACACATCTGCAGATCTGATGTACACCCTGGTCATTTTGGCATGAGTCCCTTTGCCACGCTTCATTAGTCTCACTCACACACACACACACACACACACATGAACACACACACACACACACACACACACACACTCGGAGGGAGACCAAAATGGTCCAGAATAATGACATAATCAGCAGCTGTGCCACAAAGCAGACTGCCCCTCACAAGGTGACCAGGGACAGAAGGAGAGAGGAGAAGAAGGGAGAGGAAGAGGATTGAGCAAGGGGGAAGCAAGTGTCGGACCATCACAGTGAGAGGAAACTTCTGTGTGTGTGTGTGTGTGTGTGTGTGTGTGTGTGCGTGTGTGTGTGTGTGTAGAAGGGAGCAGGTGAGAAAAGGAGAGATGATCATGTAGTTCTTTATGTTTAAGTGATTCCTTACCACCCCTGGTGCCCCCAGGCTTTACACACACACACACACACACACACACACACACACACACACACACACACACACACACACACACAGCTCCAGTCATTTAATCAGTGCGCAGAATAAAGTGGCTTATTCTTACATGCACACACGCATACACACACACACACACAGACGCACATGCACACACTTTGCGTTGAAGAAAAGACCTGTCAGGCTACGTCAACTGGGGGCCCTCAATCGCCCCCGGCTATTCACAGAGAGGCAGATGATCCTGCTTGCTCTTCTTTTCTTGCCTTTACTCTTCTCACTACAAGAATGAAAAAGCCAAGACAAGTCAGAAATAATGCCCAGAGTGGAGCGCAGGAGATACGTCTAAAGATTGGTCAGAGTCTTGTTAATGGTACACCTGAGGGCAACATGTTGGCTTGATTCCATTTGCTTTGAGTTGCCTTTGAAATATGCTGATTGCATGGGCAATATTTGTGTTGGTTCATTAAGCATATCATGAATTGTGTCTTGAAAGACTTGTTGATTGGAATATTTTGAATGCACCAAAGTCTGACCAGTATACTCAAGGCCAGTAGCAGTACTCATCCCCAAGCCTGGATGAATATCCCCCAAAACTATCACTCACACTTTTTTTTTCAAGTTGTAGTAAAAACGTTTTTTAACACCACAAAGTTAGTCGTTGTTAAGGTCCAAAGGGAAAAAAAGCGACATAAGCATTTCAAGCCTTGTGACTGTCTTCCCGTTTCTGATTCAGTTTCCATTGAAGGTGATAAATGTGCGCACACCAGGTGAAGTGAGCCCCTCTCCTCAGGTCATCATTACAGCCATAATTGTGGCATCTCAGAGGAGGCGGGACGCTGAGGATGTGTCGGTGCGTGTACGAGGACAGCGGACACTTCATTCGTTGTTTGCTGCTGTGTATGATGTGTAACATGCATGCGTGATAGTTTGGTGTAGGAAAGTCTTAATAGGAGGAGGGATAGAGAACAGGGGAATGAGGGGGAGAAAGCAGTTTAGCGGATGTGTGTGTGTGTGTGTGTGTGTGTAGTTGAAATAAACCCACTGGCAAATTGCTGTATCGGTTGTATTTTTGGCAGCTCTGATCCTAAATCTATACCCCCCACTTTTTCATCCCTCGTCTTCTATCTTCTGCTTCTTTTTGTCTTCAATCGCTCTTCAAAGGGAACCCTAGAGCCTTTTTTTCTGAGAACATCACACCTGTGTGCAAGTGTGTGTTTTTAGACACTTAAGTGTTTCAAAAATCTTTGTTTTCAAATCTGCGCCTTTTGATTTTACACCAAGTCAAACGGCCGTGCCCTTTTCCCCTCAGATCCCCCACGAGGTCGAACCCCGGTCAAGCGTCACACACACACACACACACACACACACACACAGACACACACACACACACACACACACACACACACACACACACACACACACTGTGCCCTCCTGAATCCCCCTCCCTAAAAAAGGACAGCAAATGAAGATGTGCAAGACAGGGAGGGGAAAAAATCAGGAGGAGATGGAGGAGGAGGAGAAAACAGACATTAGCCTCTCTGGGTGGAGAACAAATGGAGCCCCCGAGAGGGACATGAAGAGGAGGAACGAGGGAGCAAAGGGGGAAGGAGAGGTGAAGCACACAATGCTATGGGGCAAGGCGGTTGGACAGACAGCATCTGCTCGCAGCTCTCTGTGGCTCTGGTAATGGATGGAGAGTCGGAGGGACACAGAGAAAGCAGAAAGGAGGGAGATGGACAAGGGGAGGAAAAGCTGGATGAAAAAGAAAAATATGGAGAAAGAGAGAATGTGGAAAAACAGAGGGAGGAACATGGGTTGATAGAGGGATGAAAGGAGGGAGGAAGACAGGATCCAGTGGAAAAAGGAAAACGGCGAGGTGTGGGAATGGGATAGAAAAAGTTGAACTTGAATATGTTTTCCTTTAATGTTTGGTCACGAGATGAAAAACTACAAGGCGTCTTTGGAAAGGGCGTAATAGGCTGAAATAGAGGGATGACAGACGGATGGATGGACAAAGGAGGAAGAGGGACAAAAGGAGTGAGATGTCTTTCAAAAGGACAAAGAGCAGCTGATAAGAGAGGACACACAATACTTGCGTGTGTGTGTGTGTGTGTGTGTGGATGAAGGCTTCTCACCACGTTCGCTGGTACCACCCTCTCACATGGAGATCATAGGGACTTCCTCTTTTAAATGCCCAGGTGTGTGTGTGTGTGTGTGTGTCCTCTGTGGGAGGAGTGGTCACTGACAGAAGAAACTTGGCCTGGTCTGTCTTATGGAAATCTGAGAGATTCCCAGAGCCATCATAAAACTGCCTCTCTCTCTCTCTCTCTCTCTCTCTCTCTCTCTCTCTCTCTCTCTCTCTCTCTCTCTCTCTCTCTCTCTCTCTCTCTTCTAACCCATTACGAGGTCACACACATTCCTGTCTTTATGAAAGATGAAGTGTGTTGTCATTGGGGGTTCAAAGACAGACAGAGGGGGGCTCCGAAGTAAAAAAGAAAAGGACACTAAGCGAGAATTTTCACTTGAGTTTCACATGAAAGCGCTGCTCGCTCAAAGTCAAGGCTTTGGGAGGCCGGTGTGTGTGTGTGTGTGTGTGTGTGTTTTCGGAGTACTTTGATGGGCAACGGACAGAGTGAATGAGAAGCGTAGAAGAAAGAGAAGAAGAGAGGGGAGGATCGGAGGGGGGGCTGAGAAAAGAGGAAAGTAGAGAGCCGGGGTCTAGGTAATTAACGCCGAGCTCTTTAATTACTGCTGGTGTTCATTGTGCCAGAAGGAATGTGACAATTATGCCATTAAAACTTCCTAATGGGGCTAAAAGCGAGGGAGAGGAGGAGGAAAGGGGGGATAACGGAAGACATGCAAAAGAGGAGGATGAAAGAATGAAAGGAAAGAGGCAACAGAAGGAAGAGAGAACGACGCGAGGGAGGAGGGATATGAAAGGGAAAAGGGAAACAATCGCGACAAAAGAGGAGCTGGGAGGGAGATGGGGAGCGTATTAGGCCAGCACAGTGACAGAGCAGATTAGCATCAAACAAGAAAGGCCACAGACGTGTGTGTGTGTGTGTGTGTGTGTGTGTGTGTGTGTGTGTGTGTAAATGTTTGTGTGTGTGATGGCTGAAACAGAGGACATATTCATTCCAAAGACGCCACCAAGGTGGATGGAACTTTGATGATGCAGAATCTGGCAAAGGGAAAACTTGGTGCGAGTGTGTTTGTGTGCTTGCTGAATCTGCGTAGGCTCATGTTTCAAGTGGTGGTGCAGGCAGGTAGGGGAGGAAGAGGAGGAGGAGGAGGAGGAGGAGGAGGTGGAGGAGAAAGGGGAGAGATCCACAGAAAAGGGCCTTGGGGGCATCCTGATACACATCCAGTACATTTCCATCTTTCTACCTCTATGACTCACACACATACACACACACACACACACACACACACACACACACACACACACACACACACACACACACACACACACATGCACGCACAAGACTGAAAGACATAACAAATATGTCTATGCACATATGTAACACACACAAACACACCAGTCCCACACAAACATCAAAAAACTCTAAAACCCACGCTGTCATACACACACAAATAACACCCACACACACACACACACACACACACACACACACACACACACACGCGCGCACGCACACTCACACACAAACACTTACACACAGAGTCTTCATGCTCACCAAGGCGGTTGGTTTGTCAGGGGGGTTAGAATTTGCATGGCTGGGCAAATTTTCCTTGTGCTAAACTCTAATCAGCTCCTGTATCTCTCAGACACCTGCCCAGCAAAAAAAAAACCTTAATATGCAAAACACCTCCCCTCCCTCCATCGCTCCTCCACCACCGCTGCACCTCCTCCTCCTCCTCGGCCAACAGGAGACTTATTCACCTGGCCTCCCGCACTCTTTTCCTCTCTGTCTGTCTTCTTGCAAATTTTCACATTTATATATGCAAATAGGCTGTTCCCCTCAAGCCTGTTTCAACAGCAGCTTCCTGGTGCCAAGAGATGAATGATGGGATTGTCTGAGATGTGACTCAGAAAGACACAGGGGGGGGGGGTAAAGATGGCAACGTCGCACGCACTGCACTTTAGTTGAGTGCTGCATGTAAAAAGTTTTTTTTTTTTTTTCTTTAACCATAGTGGTGGTTGTAATTGCCATGGTTTTATCCAACCAGTTAACAGAGTCCTGCACACTTGTCGAAGAAACACTGGATGGATTTTCTGTCTTCAAAAACCCCTCTGGTAGTTACATTTAGGTTAGTAACCATGTCAGATATTTAAACAAAAAATCAAACGTTGTTGTTACATGTTTCGATAGAACCACAATGTAGAAATGTGTCGTAACATTTTCTGTGTAATCGCCAAAGTGTCAGGCAAACTCCTGCACACTGTCCAAATTGCACAAATATGTTGGCAATGTTTCAGTACCAAAGTGTTGCCAGCATGTTTGTGTACTTTAGACAGTGCTCTCTCTTCTTGGCTTATGCCAGGTTTTGTTAAAAATATGATGGAAGCTTCAGAAGTTTTTGTTTCTTTCACTCTTGTAAATAACATTTTATAGTGTAAAAACACATTGGATTGGAACGTATGGAACATTTGGACAGTCTTAAGGACACTTATTCAATCGCCTATTGTTGAGGCACAAATTTGTACTGGACAGTTTCTTCCAATAGAAGAATAAAAGATTGTTTTCAGGAGAAACTGTAAAAGAGAGTGACAGTTTTTTTGTCCTGAGTTTAACAGATCTTAATACGTGACTTGTGTCTAAAAGTCACAACTACAAATATGAGGCAGGAACTTAAACTTTGTTAAACTCTCACTCAGAAGAAACTTAAAAGGGAACAGAGGTCTTTAGTCGAGCAGTTTGCTGTCAAGCCATGAAGATGGATTATCACTTCTTATTTTTTCTGGATTAAAACGTAAGGAAGATTTTGTAGATGTGAGCTTTAGCTGTTGAAATGATTGAATTATGTTGAAATGTTTTGTCAAAGAATACATGCTTAAAATGCATCTCCTATCTCCTTTATGACAAAAACAAAGATATTTGCCCTAAAGGGACTTCCTTTTCCTTTAAGAACATGCCAGAGTTTTAATATGAGCAGGGGAAAGTTTGATATGAAACAAGCTCTTGAAAGATGATAAATCATTCATTGGGTAAAGTGACTTTGAATTGGCTCCAGGGGGACAAATAAAGTTTTTTGAATTGAATGATACAAAAAAATAACTGTTATCCTCTTACATATTTTCCTTACAGTTTTTTTTTTTTTTTAAACCTTGCCAGGTTTAAAATCTACACTTTTGTTTCTAGTAAAGGCCTTTTTATCTTCTTGATTTAATCGTCTTCCTTCTCACCAAAAAGATGTTTCTTCATGAGCTGCTGAGCAGAAGAAGTCATGTCATTTTTCTGCTCTGATGGACTTTGGGGTGATTGAGACCTCATATGTACGAGTGCTTCTGCCTGCCAGAGTTTTTCAAAGCCTCCCTTAAGAGGGATGAAGATGGATGTAGCAAAGTGTGTGTGTGTGTGTGTTTGGGTGCACAGAGAGGAGCCCCAGTGGACAAATAACGGACAGAGAGAGATAAAGAGAAAGCGGGAGAACCACTTTAAATGTGAGCACTGCAAAACTCCCACTGCTCGCAAGGGCACTTCTCTCCTGCACATCATCTCTCTTTCCCCCTCTCTCCCTATACCCTTCTTTCTCCCCTTTCCATTCCCCCCGATTCCCTTTCTCCTTCCTCCCCCCTCCCTCCCTTCATCTCTCTCTCCTTTGTCTCTGAGCTCTCACCCTCTATCCCCTATCTATCCATCTCCCTCTTCCCCCTCTCCCCCTCTTTCTCTCCCCTTCCTCTCACTAAAACAGTAGGACGCTTAACCTTGATAACAGTGAGATTTTTCCCCCCTCAAAGTGACACACACACACACACACACACACACACACACACACCAGAGAAGTGCTTTGCCAGCATGCCAGGCCGGTCCAAGGGACGGCTGTACACTTCGAGGTGAACAGGACACTGGGAAATGCAGCAACAACAAAACACTCATGCACATACACACACACACACACACACACACACGCACACAAAAACACACACATACGCTCTCATACATAGACTCCATCTTTTTCACAAACACACAAGAACATATTCACACACACACACACACACACACACACAAACCCAGATCACTCCAGGTCCTTCTTAGCCCAAACCTTTTAAAGGTCTATTGTCAGCTGACATTGAGAGAGCACTGGCAATCCTGAAGCACCCCCCCCCCCCCACCACACACACACACACACACACACACACACACACACACACACACACACACACACTTCTTTTAGAGGCAAAAGGAGAAGTGTATGAAAAGAAATGTATTAAAGGTGACGTGACCTGCTGTATATTAATGATAACAATACACTGGGAGGCACACAAAAACATCTCACCACAGACAATTAGGTAAATGAGCACAGGGAAGTAAAAGGGTTTCGCAAAAACAGCCTTTCTCACACACACACACACACACACACACACACACACACACACACACATAAATACTGAGAACCACTCAGGGGAAACAACGGTGGGGAAGAAGCAAAACCAACAAAGCGTAGGTAACTTTTCTTCCTCATCAGATGAGAGTTCCTCACATCTTTACACAGGAGTACTTTAAAATACATAGTTTGGAGAAAAAGAATGTGAATTACTAAATACAGTTGAGGATTCATTATTCTTGACTTGTAATTTAAAGGACCAATAATATATACAATAATAGTTGTGGGCAGAGTACAGCAGGATTTCAAGACACTCAGACTGGGCATGGAGACGGTCACAGAGGACACAATGAGCTGGTGTCACTGCATCCCTAAGTGTTAGGTTCAATAAAATAAAGACTGTAAATGAGGTGCACTTGCTGCCTTATTAGGGAACAGACAGTGTATGACTTAATCTGCTTTAAATTAGCTTCAAGTGTCAGTGCTTACCTCGAAGTCGTTGGCCTTGTTGTAGTGCATGTTGAGTGCGCGGAAAAGCTCGCAGTCGCGGCTGACGCTCAACTCCTCGTTGCCAGTCACTCCATCGTTGATTGACTGGCGGGCAAACTTCTCCATCTGAATGTAGTAGAACTCCCGGAAGTTGCTGAACCACTTGATCAGCTGGGAGGTTATGCAGCGGTTAAACTGGAATGAGAGAAGGAAAAGACGATCGAGTGTCGGTTTGAAAAAAAAAAAAAAAAGTCTACTGAGATCCGAAGACATCGGAATGCAATTGGAAAAAACATTGTCTAAACCTGATCAAGACATCAGATGTTAGTGTGCGTGAAAGGATGAGAGTGCTTAGTTTGACATCGGGAAATTTAGAAGCGAGGGAAGAACTTAAAAGAGTTGTAAAAGAAGAAAAAAAAGATAATGCAAGAAAGATTACAAGTTGTGGACAGAGGGAAGATAATAGAGACATTAAGTAAGACAGCCAGCAAGAAGTGAAGGGGGAGCTGTGTCTGTGTGTGTGTGTGTGTGGTTCATCTTCCCCGCTGGGAGCAGACCTCCCCCTGTCATAACCCTCAGAAAGGAAAGAGAGAGAGAGAGGTGGAAAGGAGGGAGGGGGGGGGGGGATAGTGCGAGACCGCAAACACATAATTGACCAGAAAAACGATTAAGTCATCATCTGAAGCGCCCCGGCCCACAGGGGGCTCAAACATGTACTTAACCCCGTTCACCAATTACACCCTGATTCTGCTCCCCTCTCCTCACCCCTCCCAAGCAGAAAGAAAGAAAGAAGAGAAGAAAAAGAAAAAGAAAGGAAGATACCAGAAGATTGTGGCTATCTGATCTGTGCTGCTCGGCTGGATTCAATAGGAGGAGATAAACCTATTAAGAGGCTCGGCTGGGTGGCAGCTCTTTTTTCCGCCTGGTTTCAGCAGAGAAAACACACTGTCTAAACATCCAAAAGACTTGATAAGGACTAACCCAGTGCAGTCACCCTTAAATACTCCTCTAAAAGTCTTAATTGAATCCCTAAAAAGCTCAAAAACGACAACACCGTCTCTACGCAGTCAACCCAGATATAACCTCTGATAAATTATAGCCTGTGATATTTTTGATACTCATTACCATCACCCGCTCCCTCCGTCCACATACACAACCATACACACACACACACACACACACACACACACACGCTGTCACTCCCTCCCCTCTGCTCTTTTTGTGGCACTGGAAGAATGGGGGGACAAAACACTACTAAACGCTGAGCAGACTGCTCACTGGGGAGGCAGAGCAGTTTTGACATGGAGATTAGGCACTGGCCATTGTTTGATAACACACACAGCCACGCACAAACATGCACACGCACTCTCCACGATCTGCAGTCCGCAGTCAGATAAAAAAAAAAATAAAAAAAGCAAGCAAGAAACACATGAGGATGGGAGGGCAAGGACAGGCAGACAAGTTGGCGAATCAGGGGGGAACGGGTTAGAGAAAGAGGCGGCCGTGCCTTTCAGGAGCGATACATAGATGACATAATGGCAGAGTGGAAAACAGTATAAGTCTGCTTGACATTGTTTGGCGGGGGGGGGGGGGCGTTTGGAAGGAGGAGGGGTGGTGTGGTGGCTGTCGTAAAGTGCAGGGTGAGCATAAATAGGGAAATGAGGGAGGGAGGAGAGGAGGACGGGTGCAGGTCAGTGCTGTCGGACAATGGTGTTTCGCTGGTGGTGGTAGTGGTGGGGATGGGGGGGCAAAGAGGGTTTGGAACGTGAGCAGTCAGCAAGCTGGGGTCGTGACATCGGAGTGTCAAACAAACAAACTACTGACACTTACAAATACACCGGCTGCACGGGCTATTCTTAAACACACACAATGAGGCAGACAGTCGGAGTGTGACAGAGCACAAAAAAAAAAACAATTTTGGGCAAGATGTTAGCGTCATCTAAACCTTTTTTTTTCCATGTGTGATATCAGAACAAAAAAAATCATGCTAGCTGTGCATCTAAGACATGTGTTGATGTATACAGGCCTATTGAGTGCGTGCAAGATTGAGCACCACATTCTTAAATTAAAGGCAGTGAAAGAGTTACCATCGCTCATGCAAGAGACCTTTGGTGTCACTGCAGCTGAGTGACGGATAGATTTGTCACTTTGGACAAGGATTACTTTATTATACCGACCGCTCAGGAGAAGATGTATTAGTTCCTGTTCAAGTAAACAGAACTGCAGCTCAATAACAGCAGCGCAGCACACAAAGGATTCAGTATTTACTGTAGGTAAATACACTGAATTATATTGCATCTGCACACTCAGGGACTCAATTTTGGCACACACCCCCTGCAGTTTCCAGCAGTCTTGGTTCATTAGGTTGCTGGTGGGGGGGGGGGGGGGGGGGTCAGAGGACCCCGATAGCAGCTAAGGACGAGTGTGTTCAGCGTAAAAGGAGGGAATGGGTTCAAAGGAGCACATAACTGCAGCAACTTAATAAGAGCTGGCAGGGGTCAGCCAGCAAAGACATGAGACGCAGGGAGGAAAATGTGCGTCTGTGTGTGTTTAGCATATTAGTGTGTGCGCATCGGACTGAGAGCCAGATGAGAGAGCGACGGCAAGAGCATGTTTCTCACACTCACACTCAAGAGCCTGTGAAAGGTCAGCGCTTAGTGCTAACAGAGTACGATAGAAGGTGGCACACACACATGCACACGGCACGTATGTTATGCTCGTGCACAGGCGCACACTTAGGTCCAGAACGGGAAAACACTCAAGCCTCCTTAGCCTAAACTAAATTCGTTCACCTGCTCATGGTATTTAAGCAGTTCTGCACACGCTTATCTTTTTTTTTTTTTTTTTTACAATATATGAAATGAAATTGGTGTTACAGATGCAAATTCTGCTTTATTTTGATGAAGTGGGTCACTTGCCAACTTTGTCTCTGACATAGTGACAAAACAATGGAACAGAAAGCACACAGGTGACCTCACAGTTCTAAGCTACATCCAGAACAACCCAAGAGAAGGGCAGAAAGACAGAGAAGCCTGTACGGGCCTCACTCTCTTTCTCTCTTTCTCCCTCTCTCTCGCTCTTGCTCATAAGCCCCTTCACAGTCATCAGGGCTTTCCAACGTTTCCTGTTTTCGCAGGGGTGAATTGTGGGAGATAATCTCCGGCTGCCTATTGGCTGACTGCACACAAAAAGCGGCCCTGGAAAGCGGGCTTTTGTTACTGCAGCGACTCAAATCCAGCGGCAGGCTTTTCTTTCTCGCCGGCCCCACTGAGGGCACACATACCATGCCGCCACCACCACCATCATCAGCGAAAAAAAGAAAGGAGAAGGAATGACATATAGAAAAAGGGGAAAACCCTCCTGACCTCTGGTACACCACAGCACATGACATGTCCCAATATGATAAGAGCCACATATGGACAAAAGAAGCAAGGTGTTTTTGTCTTGGGTTGGTTCTGCTAACAATTTACTTCTAAAAACCATACAGCCAGATACACCAAACATGACGTAAATCAACTTACAGTTAACTTTTGCTGACTTTTTTTAATTGACCGAATATTTTTAATCTTTTCTTTAATCTACTATAAATATTCCCCCCTCATTATAGCGATGTCTTGTCTAATTATGAGACTTCTTAAAGACAGATAGTGATTCTTTGGACAGTCATCAGCAGTTTCAACAATGGTATTATGATGCATCTGTCAAAACATTTCAGAAACACCAAAAGTCACAAGAAAGTCAGACTAGTCTTAAAAAGAGCTTAGTCGAGGAGAACAACAGCTAAGGCGTCCCCTGGTTGTAAGGGCAACCCACTTCCCACGTTCATTAGGTCCTTGACAGTCAAGACCTGATTAGCCTTCAAGACTTAAGTCTGAGGACAGCCGCTCTCTAAGAGGCCTAGCTCACTGAATCTCATTAGATCGTCAGTCTCATTCCCATACATGTCTACTAACTTAAAGCCATAGACCATTGTCTTCCTCTGAAAACAAAAACAAACCAATGTGACTCATAATCCCCTTAACTATCTTGACCTTATTTAAGTATCTGATGAGGCTATTCATGAAGAGGCCACCTACTTAGTAATGATTAGTCAGTGAAACAAAGTGGTTGTAATCTTAAATGGCAATTGTTGCTGTGTTCTAACAGTAAATTACACCAATGTGGGTTTTGTAACCAATCAGTGTTTGCAGGTGACAAACTCTTTTGAACTTGCCCTATCATCTGCTGCCACAGACATTGGTTTTGTGACACAAGCATCCAAGAGAGGGCAGCTGGAGAAAAAAGGGGGACCTTTATCTCTGATTTGAATAAGATGGCCTGGATATGTCACAGTGTTTACCCCTCCGTATGGTCTGAGAGCGGCGCACACACACACACACAAACATCACCACAAACAAACTGGGCAGTGCACACTACAACGGCTATTGTTTTGTTGTTGTTGTGTTTTGTGCAGCTTACATATTGGGCTTTGTTCACCAAACTTCCGTCTCTAAGCTCCCCTTCAATTTAATGCTCATCCTCGCCATTTTCCATTCTCTTCCTCCCTCTCTTTTTCCAAACCGTTTTCCCTACACCTGCTCAAATAATCACCCCTCCGTCTCCAGAATCCATCCTCCTCGCTGCCCTCTACTCTCCTCCATTACTCATCCTGGTCTTTATCTTTAGAATACTCATAGGCTCTCCAGCTCCCTCATGTAAACCCATTCAACTTCCTCTTCTTTCATCTTTTGCATAAAACCATATCTTAGTTAGGGAAAGGGCCCTATTTAAAGACAGAGAAGGATTCTGTTCGTGGCAACTGAAGCTTTCACATCACAAATAATAATAAGTTGAAAATGCAGAGAGGAAATAGAAAACAGGCAACAAATTGCTACCTATCTTTACACTTCTTCAAGAAGAAGTTAAGTGCAGAGATAATCCGATATCATTTATTTTCTTTCTAATGCGGATTCACATTTTGTAGGCTTGAATATTAGAAGTTTCCAATAAAATGTACTTAATATTGGTTAAAATACACATTAGCTTCAATCACAAAAACCTCTGCTGGTATTACACTGTTGTAGTTTTTCTAGGTTTTTTCTCATGATTTACCTGAACCAATCAAATTTAAGTAGTCTTAATGTTGTAAAATTGAACTACTGACATATTAGGCAAAACCAGATACTGCATTTAGAAGTTGATACTGCTCGTAATATTGATTTATAAATGATAGATTTCTTTTTAAATCCAGACAGTTAAATACACCAAAACAAAAAGAGAACTGTTGTTAAGGGTATAAATAAAGAGGAAGAGGAAGAACATGTTTGGACTTACCTTGACATCAGAAAAGAACATCTTGAGCATATTGGAGCTTGGGTAACGGGTGTAGAAAAACATGAGCTTGGCCTTCTTCAGGTGATTAGGGGAAAGACCCTCTTGGATCTGAACATTTCTGCCATTAAGGAACTTACAAACTGAGTTTGAAAAAAAAAGAACATAAGGAAGATCAAGGAACACAATACAAGATTTGATTGGCTAATGGTTGTTAGTAGTTTGGCAAGAAATTATCATTTGGATGAAGGGTAAGCAAATTTCCTTTCAGGCATGAATGCGGCACTGCTCAAGGGGGGCTGAAGACAGTGCACCAAAGCAAAACCATTTGTTTGCAATTACCATCATCTGTATCAGGTGTGAGAGCGTCACGCTAAATAAAACGCTGGCCAGCACAACAGCCGATGCTTTTACATAAGGCGGCTCATTTCACAGTCAAAGTAAGCAAACGCCTTTGCCTACACCCCATGCTAACATCCACCAAAAAAAGGAAGAAGAAAAAAGAAGACATTTGCATATCACAGACAAAGACAGCAGTTAACGCCAGTGACAGGCAAGAAGGCCTAATGGCTTGGCGACAACACATGCCAAGCCTGAATATGACTGTCTAAAGTTGGCTTCATATCAGTGACAGAACAAGGTCTGGAAGATGGTACCAAACACTGGCCCAAGCAACATGAAAACCTCCACACTCACACAGGCCATATTCAAAAATACATGTCAGAGGCCTTGTCTTCCTAATGGATCGCCTGGATTGAACAGCATAGATGAAGGAGATGGGCTGGTGGGGGCACCTTGAGGGATAGTATGGTTCCAACCTTCAATTACATCCCCCTCCTCCTCCCTCTGCTCCACCCCTGCCCCCCAGCCTCTCTGCCGCTGCCAAACCCTTGGAGATGCAAAAAGAAGGAGGAGAAGAGGGGCTCTGAGGCTTTGGACACAGCCAGCAATGGGGGGGACTGAAACACATCTGCGCCACTGAACGGCCCAAGCCATTTCCATGGTGAATTAACGGCCGTATAATGCATCTGATAATATCAATCTGGAGGATAAGACACTGAAAAAGGGAACAGGGATGGGGGGCAGGCTGCTTGTTAAAACCTCAGGCTGTTTCAGCAAGGGTTTCCATCATGTGCTTGCAAGACAGGGCTTTAAATTACACAGAAGATACAATCCCAAGTTTTCATGAAGACTGTTTACACTTGAGCGGACAAAATACATTGCTTGACATTATTTATGATCTACAGGGGTGGCTGTGGTCATTAAAATCAGTCAAGTGTCCAGATGTAGCTGTAACTATAGAGCGGGAAGAAGGCATCAGCTGCTAGATTGGATTGCCCTTGGCCTCAGGGCTACACAGCAAAGCCAGCAAAAGCTGAACCACACTGAGCTGGCTCCTTAAAGACCCTGTCTACTTTGTCTGATTCAGGGAAAGAGAGAGCATTGGTTGTATACGCAGCAAGGGTCTTGTGGGGGAAACCCTGGCAGACTGGTGTTACTCTGTCAGGCCTGGCCAAAAGAGCAGCACTTCACTCTCCATACCACACCATCTGCTCCAAGTGCAGGGGATACAATGGATCCTCAGACAGAGAGGCAGGGAAAAAGAGACTTCTTTTTCAGGAAGGCAAGGTGGGATATATTTGAAAGCTGTGCACTCACACAATTAGTTTTTTCTGTTTCAATTAGGATTAGCATCCGTTTCCGCTTATCATTGAAATTAAAAATTACTTAAAAACAAAGACATCCTGTTTTTTACCTCTCAAGCCATAAACACAATATCACCTCCCTTCAGACGACAATTAGGAGCTTCACATCTCCTGATGAGTCATTTTCATCTCCAATGCACTCACAGCTTGCAAATGTAACTGTGATTGGACTTAGGGGTGACGTGCATGGCTATTATTTTGTCATGATGGCACACTCGTACCAGCTGGCCCACTGTTTGCCTGCCACATCTGACAAGACATCATCATTCTCACAACACTTCCCCAAAGCCCAAAGTCATGAGAGGAAAATAGCTGCACCACTTCCTAATTCCAGGTGTAAGGACAAGAATATTTGGAGTCGGTCTGAGAACAAATGGGGAAATTGATTGCAGCCATCTGCTCCGTAGCGCTAAAAAAATCTTGTGAACTTGAACACACCTGCAAAATATCTGACAAACTGTCACTGGCTTCTGACACACAATAATTGCCCCCTAGGGACAAATAAAGTTTTTTGAATTGGATTGAAAATAAAAGGAAACTGCAGAAATATATATTTATATATATATATATCTGTCAAATTAACGGAAAAATGTAAAAAAAAAAAAAGAAAAAAAAAAGGGAAAAATGGATTAAAAATCCAGAGAAGTCTTACTAATTGTAATGTAAAAAAACTGCTACTATAAACCTATGTGAGTCAAAAAAAAAAAAGATTAAAACAAACACCTATGTTCTTCTTCCATTTGGGGGAGTACATCTTTTAATGCCCTGAATTTATAAATGTTACTATGAAAGCCACAGCATCTGGCATATGTGGTTATTGTTTGATTGTTTTCTACTTTCTCTCTGTCTCTGTGTGTCTCTCTCACTTTTCTCTTTTCATCCCTCCATCGGGAACCCGTAGAAGCAAAGGATTATGGATCTCTGGAAAGCATTCACCCTTGGGTCAGAAGACAAGACAAGGCGAGGTAATGAAAGATAAACAGCTCGCTGCAAACACCTGTTAACGTCTGCTTCAAAGAAAAGACAGGGAGGAGGGGGTTTGCAGGAGGGAAAAACAAAAAAAGAAGTATTTGGCTGCCAAGCAACAGCCAAAGGGCCCCCCGGGCTGTTGACAGATCTTTATGAAATGAAAAAAAAGGGAAAAGAAACGACAATGATTGTGGGCTTTTTACAACAGCGATGGATGATAAGAGGAACACAAGAGAAAACACAAGCAATCATAAATATACATCTTTACTGAGTCCTCGGGCGAACCTTTTGTGACACGCACTCACGCAAAAGATACACACGCACACTGGCACATACACACCTGAACAGGCTACGCACTCAGGTAAAAACAGGAGACAAAAGGGTGTCCAAAGTTCTACATATACTAATGTATTTTTAAGAAATACAGATGAAATAGAGGATGGATTAATTTCTTTAGATAGTGATGAATGTTTATTACTTTAGGACAATACTTCCTATGACCAACCATGTTTAAAGATGTCAAACTTTCATAAGGGCTGCAGGGTTTTGAATACTTATGGACTTAGGAGGTAAATGGGAAACAAAGAAGGGACAGAATATATCTGTTTAAGCTATTTGTCCCGAGTCTCTGAGGGATTCAATTTGAGCCTCCCATAGGGGATAGCCTCTTTATCTCTAGGGCATGATTGGGGCACACAGAAGTTAACCTATAAGGGAAGCTATATAACACCATTGTGTGCCAAGTTTCTGGATGCTATCTCCCTCTTTATTCTTTTAGGCCATTTTTGTAAAAAGAACTGGGGCAGTAAATGTCGTGGGGACCTAATCTTTGTAAGTAAGTGATATGTGACAAGAAAGCTTTTAAGGCACTTAGGATTGAAGATGGAAGAAAAGGCTGTTTGGTGCTGTGAGAAGGAAGAGGTATGAGTGTAAAAATAAATACAACAATGCAGTACAATGGAGAAGAGAACAGCAGTGGGAGGAAAAGTGATTCATCAACAATTTCTCAGATTCTTAGGCTAGTTTAAACAGACTAAAAAAGATTTGATTTTTTAACTCTTTGAGGCTCGGATGCAAACCTGGCACACTTGTTTCTAATATCCATGCAACATGAAACTAGATTTTTTTTCTTTGGCTGAGTTAGTTTGAGCTTTACAAAGTTAAAAAATCAAGGTAAATGTCTTACATTTTTAGTTATGATTGCCTTTCTATCCAAAGAAAACAAACTCACTACAGATATATTTTAAAGGATACATTGCTGCCTGAGTAGGGTGAGATGTCAGCCATGTCCTGGAGGTCACCGCATTCTGACTTGATAAGGGACAGGGATAGTCCCTCAGCTGTGCTGCCAGGGTGCGCTGGTGAGAGAGAACGATGGTGGTGCCCTAGGTGATGACCTGATGCCATCTTGGTCCTAAGGCTGGTGGTCTCCCTGGACAGGTCCATGGAGTCTGGTGAGGAACGGTCCTTTCCTGGGTAGCCACCTGTAGGTGCACCAAGGTGACTCTGGAAAGGGTAGCCCATGAGAGGCAGTGGAAATGGGTGTCTAAAGGATGGAGGACTGAAGCCCATGGAGGCAGAGAGTGAGGAGGGGTGAAGGGCAGGGTGGTGGTGTCCGCCATGAGCACCCACAGCTGAGGACTGGTGGTGGTGCTCACTGGGGGTCTTCCTCACGACTAAGGGTAGTGCCTCGGTTTGGTCATTGGTGGCACCTGGCATCCCTGGCATGCTTGCAAATGAGTCAAGTGGATTGGGAATGATGACATCGCCGAAGCACTGCAGCCTCTGGTTAGCGGTGTGGAAGTTGGGGTTGTCTCCATTGACAACGGTGGGGAATCTTTCTGGAGGTATGGATAAAGGGGGAAAGGCCTGCTGGGGTGAAGGGCGTGGAGGCTTGGCAAACACCTTAACCACTGTGTCCACCACTTGGGTCATGGCTGAATTAAGTTCTTGCTTCAGTGTTTCTGCCAGTTGTTTACCTTCAGCATGCATGGAGGATCCTGGACCTCCTGTTCCTTTGCTCCGGCCGATCCCCTCTCTCCTTGGCTTCTCTCCATCTGCCAACAGGGCTTGCTGCTGAAGCAAAGCCCTTGCCCTGTCCAGGAAATGGCCAGGGTCCAGGTCAGACATCTCATTGTCAGAGCGCAAGTCATCTCCACCCCGGTCATCCCCACCAGTGTCAGACCTGACTGGGCTGTCCTCGGACATGTTTCCTATGTCATTGTGGAGGTCATTGTGCTCTGAGTCATCAGTTGAGTCGTAGATCTGAAAGAACTTCTCCTGCAGCTGACGTAGCTGCTTTTGCATATCTTCCAGCTGAAGCTTCAGTTGCCTTCTCTCCTCCTGTTTCTGTTCCTTCCTCTGGCACACCAGCTGGGTGAAGCTCTGCTGTTGCTGCTGAGGAAGACGCTGCTTACGCTTGTTCTCTCGGCTGTTACTGCCGCAAACCTCACCTCCTCGGGGGCTGCTTGGGGCTTGTTGCTGAGACTGAGGGGGTGGACAGTCTAGCTCTATCTCCCTTTCTCCATCAATCTCATGGTCGCGCTCGTGACGTGAAGCAGCAGGTACCACAACGCTGGGTGAATGGCTCATACCACGTATAATGTTCTCTACCCTGGCTCGCTTGGCACGCAGGTGTTCATCGTTGAGGCGTTCAATATCAAAGGCGGCCAGACCAGGTGGACGACCAAACGGTGACAAGCATTCTTGAGGAGTGCTATCCTGAGACGAGTTACTGCAGGCATCCTCCTGATGAGCATCTGAACTTGCATTGGACAGTCCCGATCCAGGGAAGCCGGTGTCCCCTCTGTCACCTCTGTCACCTCTGTCACCTCTTTCTCCCCTCTCAGGTCCTCCTCCATTTTTAGCCATGTTATTCTTTAGAAGCTGGGAGATAATGGTGGTACCAGGGAAGGGCATCATGCTGTCCTCGTATGAGTTGGCCCTCTTCAGTAGCTTCCGGAGTACATTGGACTTGGATTCGCTGTCGCTGGCTGATACAACGCCAGGCCCACCATGTGGCTGCACTACAGAGCACTCCATGGAGTCGTTGTCTGATCCGTGGTGAGAGTGGGAGCTCAGAGAGTTCATGGCACTGAAAATGGCTGCTTTGGCGCGGGCAATGTTATCAGTGGTTGTTGTTGTGGCTGAGGCTGCTGAGGAGGCTGTGCTGCCCACGGTCCTCTTTACACCGATGTCCACACGTCTTCGCTTGGTCTGTCTGTTCAGGAGGGATTCGCTGTCATGGTCCGGCATCACGGGCTGCTGCTATTGGGCCATATCCCACAAACCCAGTCCTCTAGGATCAAAGCCTTTGAGTACCTGTAGGCAAAAATTCACACATTTATGACTCATCAAGACGAAAAATGTTTTCAGAAACTAAGTCACTCACTTAGACAGGACACCTCCAGAACACTTCAAATGTTCTTTGTCAACTAAAACAATCATATCTAGCAACCTCTACAGAAATGCTGATATTATTACACCAGAGAGTTTTGAGAGAAGGCAATCACTCCTTATTTGTCTTGCTATGAACAGTGACATTAGATGTAAAGTCTAAAGTTGTGAGGAAAAAGGGGTAAAGTGAACAGGCAAGATAAGGTCAGAGTTAGGCCTTGGCTCGACATTCCAGGACAAAGTCCTACATTTTATCCTGTCCCCTGTTACACGCCGCGCGACACTGAACCAGTTCCCACGGAACACAAAGCTGCATAAAATTATGATAATTACTTAAGTACTTGTCCTCATTTCCATATTTGTGTGGTGTGAGCCAACATAGAAGCTATTAACTAACGAAATAAAATTAATAGAAATAAGGTTAAGACTATCTTAAATGTGTGGCATAAAAGAAGGGTAATTGCAAAAAGAGCTTGTCCTAATACACACTTTAAACATCTTGTTGAAAAAGTGAGCTATGGTTGCATAAGATCAACAAAATATGGTAAATTTACACCATGTTTTAAAAGTGCTATTCTAAAATGTAACATTTGTGTTCACATTATCAATATGACTATCATATCGTAAGCAATGAGGATGGTGACACATAAAAGAAAGACAAAATAGGCCTATTGATTTTGGTGCCAGCGTGAGCTCACTTCTGTGTTTTTTGTTTGTCTTTTCATCTGGCAAGGGCAGTTAATTCTGCTCAAATGAATAGGTCGCAAGGGTCAACTCTGGCAAGGAGCAACTTAAAGCGCTCATACAAAAACCCTAATGCCTCTCTGAAAACAAAACGTTTTGTCAGAACGGGCCTGCATCATTAATGCTATGTAAGCAGCAGTGGCAGTGTCTTAGTCACAGCCCTATCAGATGCATGCAATCTCAAATGTAGTGATATTATCAAAGACAATCTCAATGGTTTTCATTTAAAAAATATATATCTACATGTATATTCACGTTTATAAATTGTTAATTGAATTTTTTTACAAGAGAATAAAAGTAGCAGATATTTAAACCATTTGTATTTTTCTTTTCACACTCCAAAAAAATCATCTCCCATTTTGAACTTTCCGCGGCTCAAACAAAAAAAACAATAAATAACAACAAATACAAAATTCTTTTCATGAATTAAATTTTAAAGCAAACTGTCACCTTGATATAAATAGAAATTCATTTTTTTGATATTTTCATTATGAACAAGAATGTCACTGTCTCAGGGTTCTAAGATGAATCTTAAATATTTGTTTTGACGGCTCTGTTTTAGTGCGAAGTGAGAAAAAATTAAACTCAATTTCTTGCTTTAACTTTTAAAGTAAACTGTCATAATCTTATTGTTGATTATCGAGCGCACATATGCAACTTTGCTGCTGGCCTTGTTGTACGCTATGGGTAGTGTGCTATGCCACACAACTGTTAAATTTCCACTCTAATGAAAACATTCTGGATTTGAAAGATAAAACTGTTGGAGCAAAAAGTTGTTGAAGTGAATCGCTTGGGTAGTTTGCTAGTTTTTTTCTTCATTTAAACACATCTAAATCCAACACTTTTCTTATACAGAGAAAAAGTGCAAAGTAAAAATGGCTTTGGTCCAAGTCTTCATAGCCATATCAGCAGTTCAAACAAGAGGTGATATATCTAAAAAAAAAAACACACACACACACACTTGACTTGATCACTTAACAGTCTTAACAATGAGCTTGAAATAGTCACCAGCACCTGTCTTTTCTGAAGGTGCACCTGTCATCCATTGCCCATGCGCACTCTGTCTCTTGTATTAAAACCCTTATGAACAGTGTATGTGTACAGAGCTCCAAGTTCCATAGCTCTCTTTTTTATCTTCACTGGAAAGAGCTTTTAAATCAAAGTTTAAAAAAGTAGTAATCAAAGTACAAAATGATTAAAAAAAAAAAAAAAAGTTCAGGCTGGAAACATGGTCCCTAACACACATTTCCAGTTACGTTTTTTTTTGGTCAAACAAAAGATCAACAACATTTAATACTAAAAATGTCTATTTGATAATCAGTAGACTGATGAGATTTTATAACCTGAGAGACACGGTTGCACACACTTATTTACACACAACAATAAAGACTACCGGCAGTGTTTCATCACCATGATCCAAAAGTGCTGCTGGACAGGACAGAGAACATATTCCTAAAACAGGACAACTGACAATCTCCTAACTTCCTGAGTAAGGATTTTGTGTCAATGAAAAAAAAAGCATGTTTGAGGTGCTGAGGAAAGACCGAGCCCACAGGACAAAGACAAGATGAGGTATAACAGCAAATTCATAGAAGAGATCAAACCCATATAAATCTCAGCGTCAGTCTAAAATCAACGTGTTTTTAAATCTAGTTCCTCCTTGAAACAACACCAACAACAAAAAACTTGCTTCCCAAACTTACTTAGTAAAGTTTAAAATCAAGTTGATCTCCGCCGTGATGAGGAAGGTTGGGCTATGGTCCGCAAATCATCCTCGACAAAACACGGGCTGCACAAGCAACTCTTTACAACACGTCCAGATAAGGGGAACGAAACAGCAAATAGTTTTTCGTATACATATGGTTAACTGCTGATCAGCATAATACATTTGCGCGTTAATGATGTTTGATTTGTTTATTTTTTTCCACCTACCGCGCGCAAGCGAGGCAGAAAGCGAACAAGAGAGAGGGAGGTATTCGAGGACAAGGTTACTTACCCTTTAGATGAAGAGGGGGATAACCTGAACTCCTACGGCGTCAAAAGGAGAGAATTTACGCAGCGGATTGCTGGATGCAGAGAGACTAAAACTATTTCTCAGAGAAGAAAGAGCTGGAATAAAGTCAGCGGCGCGAGGAAAAGGACGAAAACAGGAAAAATATATAAGATGGAAAAGAGCTCTTGCGCGTCGGTCTCTCTCTCGCTATCCTCTGCTGTGACTAAAAGAGTGAGAGACATAGAGAGAGTGCAAGAGAGAAAGAGAGGGACTGCGTGTGTGCGTCTCCGAGGCGCACTGGATGAGAGGACTGGATGCTGGAGCGCTCCTCTGCCACAAAGATTCACTTTAAGATGCGGCTGAAGGAAACAGGAAGACGTGCGCGTCACGAGCGGCGTGATGTAACTGTCGCTACCTACCAATAAGAAGCGTCCGTCCGGTCCGGAGAACAACGCACTGAACTTGACCAGGGAATGGGACTTGAGCATGCAACTAAAGAGAGAGAGAGAGGAAAAAAGGATATACCACTTTTACTAATCTCTTTCTTCTCAAATCAACGTCCTGCGCGAGTAAGAATCATTACGCACTTTGACATGAAACCATTATAACACATATTCTACACGTTTTTAAACATGTCGGCCTATTGTAATGTTAAAGTTTTATATAGGCTCCTAGAATAAATAATCAAGTTAATAAAGGTTAAAGTATTGCTTTATTCTGATCTGTGTGTCAAAAAAGAGAACTATTTTACGCTGATGTGTGCTTACAAATTCATATATTTGTATGAGATTAGCTTCCCCTCGTGTTGATTTATTAATTGCATTAAGGATTGAAAGAACGACAGTATTTCATTAATTTGAAGATGGATAGTTAGTGTTTTAGAAATGTACCAATTTTCCTTGCAGCTGTAAAATTCCAGTACTTGTTTTAATAAAACACATTTACATCAATTAAAGCCCCAGCAATTTTTAACGATAACCCGCTTCCTAATTTAATACTTAGTATCTCCGATTTCTAATTATTTATTAAGCAGGTTTATTATTATTGTTTTTTTTTCATTGTCCCTCAAACACAAGAGCTACATATTTAGAACACAGCTTCTCAAATAGACTATGACTATTACGAGCTCCTCTGGGTATTGGAGGTTGAGAGTGGCATGTAGAGATATTAAACGTGCACAGTTTTCTCATTGGTTGCAGCAAAGTCTGATTTATGAACAAGCAAAGCTGCACAGAGGCTCTGAGGTTTGCTTTGGAATTCAGATTATCCGGGGAAGCCAATATCTGCGAAGAGCTAAACGTTTCTTTGTGAAATGCTCAGTGAAGAGCCGAATATCATCACGAAACGTCTGTCACTCGGATCCACAAGCTGCCACTGAAATATCCACGCGACAACAGAACTCACCGTCATGAGGAAAAAAAAGTCCATCATTAAATGGAACTCATCTATTTAAAAAAAATGCACATTTATATTTACAAAATATATAGATTTTGTATGAATTTATGTATTTCCTCCCTCCCTTTGAAGCCACCCCACCTGTAAGACTGAACCCTGCAGACTCTGACATTTGATCATGTCCGCAGAAAAACCTGATGACGCTTTAGATTTATGAAAAGATTACGGCTGCTCATCTTCATCCTCCCCGATTCTAACTTTTTATATAAATACATTGCAAATTTGCCGCTTTGAAAATACTCAACAATTCGACCTATACAACAGGTGTTTCGGCTACACGCAATTTTTTTTATAAAATACATCGGGCAATAATTTTTTTGTTCTGTTGGACTATTTTAATCGATACGTTTATAACTTAATCTGCCTCTCAACAAATATGACTATTGTATTGGAAATACAAACATGAAATAATCCTTTGTTTTCTTTAATAAATAACGTATAATGAGGTGTGTATTTATTTATTGTCAGGTATTTACACTTTATATGCTTTCATACTTATTTATTCATTTTAAGGCAGGAAAGAAATGGCTGCTCATGCACTGGTGTTATCAGATCAGCGTGCTTTTGATCTTTCTTTTTCTTATACACTTTCGATTCATTTGTTTCCCGCAGAATCTTCTTTTTTTATCCTCTGCACAAACAGGATCCTGAAGTACTTAACGATAAATCTTATTTTCCATATGCTCGTCTGTCAGCTGCCAAAAGGGAAAAGGCGAGTCCCTTTTCCATGTCGCAAGCAAGTGTTTTTTTTTTTTTTTAGGCAAAACGAATCGCAACTAAGTCAGCAAACTTTAATGTCTGGAGTGTCTTTTCCAAAGCAGGTGTCCCTGCCCCCTCCTGCTCCCTGCTCTGGCCTGTGGTTGGTTTGGCCTCGGCTCCCTTGGGTGCCGTCGGTGCGCACACAGGCTGGAAAAACAGGCCGGGACATTAAAGAAACGCGTGTTTGGAAAAGGAAGACTCGGATGAGGTGTAGAGGAAACGTGCTGCTTAACACTGGCTGCTCTTATCAGCGACCAAGTCCAGGTGGATCGGCCCGGGGATTTATTTCAAACTCACTTTCCCCCCCTCCCCTCTTTTTTGGGTCGAGAGCGACACACCTCGATGCCCAAGACTGACAATGCACGCTGGCATTGCGCACTGATGGCTGAAGTTATTGACATATTTATTACAGCCGGGCCCAAACGCAAAAGAAGAGAGGAAATGAAAACAACATGTCTCCCAGAGGTGTTATAAAGGCACTTTTTTAACATGATGACCTCAATTATGGGAGCATAAAAACGAGCACGCGGTGATGGTATGCCAGACAGCCAGTGGCCTATTTTCCCTCCGCAATCATTTTGACTAACGACAGGTCAAAATTGTGTTTATTATCATTATTATCATCATCATTATTGTTGTTATAATTCGTCAATTGCATTATTTCAATCGAATTAAATAGGCCTACAGGAAATCAACAAATGTCACCTCAAAGGTCGCCTGCATTGCAGTTACGTGGATTATTAGTATTGGAAGATTGAATTCGATTGTTTAAAAAAGTGCTATCTCTTGAGCAGCATGCTGTCACAAAATGTCATTAATCGGATAATGACATGATGAGCACCTCAATTTCTTTTACAGACAGTTTTAAGAGGAATAAGAGAGAGAGAGAGAGAGAGGATAGGTATTTGCGAAAACAGAAGCAGGGAGAGATGGTAGTGCTAAAAGCTGTTTTGTTCCGGAGAGGTCTCCGGGTCCCTGAATAAAAAGGTTTAGGAGACAGGACAGAGGAGAGAAGAGAAGGAGACAGGATTATTCCGAGTGTATAAGTGAGTAGGCGTCTGACTCTCTCAGCCTCTACAGTCCTTGTTGTGCCTCATGTCCGGCACTTAATGTATTCAGCTTTCACCGGCAAAGATGAGAAAAATATGTGGAGCATCACACTTGTTCCTGCTGTCAGGCAAAACCCATTTCGAAAAAGAAGACAGTCATTGTGACCTGAGCAACACACAAGGAACGTCTATAGAAAAATAATAGAAATTTTGCATTGATGTTATTAGTGATATTACTTTTTTGGCTGTGATAGCTGTAACCGCGTGGCCCCCGATGACCCACATCCCTCTTTCCGGCCTAAAAATACTGGTGATTATGAAGGTGTGTTTTTGTGTGTGTGCGTGCATGTGCGCTTGTGTGAGAGAAAGAGAATGAGCGAGAGACACACACTTAAATATGATATAGCCTATTTGCTTGAATGGGTGTCACTCTTCGACACCACTTGGGCTAGAAAAAAACGTCAAAGTGTAAAACTGGATCATGCACAAACCAAGCATTACATAATTACAGTTAAAAAAAAAAATCTAAATGAGTCATATGAATGTAAAAATACACATTTCGCACAAAGAGTTCTTTTTTCTACACGCATGCATTTTCTTCTCAAGACCACGTCAAAGTTACCTCACACACATTCCACCAGAGTGTTATTGCAACACTTTTCTAGATCTGAAGAAATCATATTTTCAAACCTGTTGGCTAAAACCTTAACATAGGAATCCCTATCTGGCCTGCATTGATGGAAATAATAGGCACTTCAAATGATGTTGCATGGTGTGGCTGATGCAACAGTCAAACTCATTAAAACCACACATTGGTGATTCTTGATCACTGGGTAAAATCCTCGAAATTCGCGCACGTGACGTTTCTATAGCAGAAATGATGCAATTGATTCCAAAAAGTCAGACTTCATTTAAAAAAAAAGTCTTGTAAACAACCTTGGAAAGTAAACGCTCTAAAATAATCGCTGCTTATGAGTTAGACGAAAGTCATGAGGAATGATAGGGATCGCGCGCACACGTCAGCACGTGCTCACACAGAGCGCCTTGGAGGTGCTTGTGCGGAGAGACATGCTGGGATATCGCCTGGAACTGTATTAAGCCTGTCGTCCTTTAAACAAACAATGGCACCATGAAATAAGGGCTTATGCGCTCAAAGTCAAAGAGCCCCCTCAGCAACTCTCAATGTTTATCTCTGCCTCTGTCTGACACACTCACGCGCGCGTACCCACTCACCATTTCTTGGGGGTTACACTGTCAGGGGCTGGCAGCTCCAGCGCGAGGGGACCAACTTCGTCCTATGGACTCTCACCTGTCAACATGGAGCAGAGGTCTTTACTGGGTAAACACGAAAGGACTTGGCTGTTTACTTCTGGTGGATTTTACTCACTGGAAGGCCGCGGTCACAGCTGGTTCTCCGGGTACTTTGAGAGCTCGAGTTTAAATCCACGCCAATCTTAGTTCAATATAGTAACAACTTTAATATGGTTGAACTTTTGCTGCATTTTTCGAGTTATATGATGGAACTTATTCTTTGACACAATTTCCTTATTAATAGGCTGCATATCCAGGGTTGGTTCGCGTGCCTTAATTAGACTTATACTTCTTCTCTCACTGTTCTCATAACCTTCCTTTTGTGTAGGCTAATTTGATAGAGGCCAGAGGGAGTAGATATAAAGTTGCATTCATAGTAAGCTACTTAATGCCTTTTTATTAATTCAGGTTATAGCTACCTAAATATAATGATTTGCCCTAAAAAACATTACACATATTTCAGGTGTTTTTAAGTGGAGTTTGGCACAGGTTAATATGACCCAGGTTTGATCTTCCAGTTAGTCTAAACTGAAAATGAAAAAAGAGAGAAAAGAAACAGGCTGCGGCAGATAAGCAGCAGTCTGTTGTCTGATTTGTTGGCATTTAGGTAAGTGGTCCTCCCTGGGGGGTGTATTGTACTAGACTCACTCCATGCCATAAAATAAAATTACAAGGAAAAGGAGAGAAGATAACCTACAATAACAGAGGCAAGTTGTAAAAATCAAAGAGGAGCTAAATTAAATCTGGAAGAGAGACAAAAGCCTCACGGAAAATACATTAGAGGTTTGATGGACAGGGGCAGGCCACTTGAAATAAAACACAGGTTAATGAGTTTTTAATAGCTTCTACTACTGTATAGCTGTTAAACACACACTCAACACACACACACACACACACACACACTCACTCCAAGCTTTCTCCAGCTTATTGAAACAATTAAGTGTAATTAGTGATCAGTTATCTGTGCTTCAGCCTTTCTGCACTTCCCCAAATACCATAAAGAGAGGCATCTATAGGGTATGAAGTGACATTTTCAAGGCTTAAGTAGCCTTAGAGTGCCTCTCTCACCACACACATTATAAGTTTAGCTCTCTGCAACACCGCTCTCCTGTTACAGCAGTGGACATTCACACGTCTTGTACCTGTTGGCACTCTCTTGTCTGGTTTATGTATCTGTGTAACCTTTGACCCCATTCCCCCCTCCCATACAGTGGGGCTGTGTTTGGACCTGGCATCTACAGTTGCCTTTCTCTAATGACCTCTCTTGACCTCACAGTGACATCTCACACCAGAGGAGGTTCACAGACTCAGGGAGGTCAGGAGGAGGGTCACACTGGTAAAGTGGGCCTTTAAAGACACAGACACTGAGAGAGACAGACAAACCAACGCATGTAGTTGAAGTTTTTTGTTGTTGTTGTTGTTGGTTTTTTTTGGACAGGAACAGTGTACAGCCACTTAGCTATACCCGAGATAGCAATGAACTTCTTAATTCATGAAAATAATGTCTTTATGCATTTCCATTACTGGAAAACAAAGTTGACTGTATATATTAATGCTGCTACACCACCCACTTCACGATGTGCTGGTCAGACACGGGACAGCACATTCAGCTCAAGACTGATTCCCTCATGATGCACCACAGAACACCAAAGGAAGTCATTCCTGTCTGTGACCATCAAACTTTACAACTGTGTCAAGCACTCACTCTGAACCCTGAATGACTTCACACAGACTGTAGAGTCCTCCATTATTCATTTTTTATTTAAACTGCAATCCAAATGTAAACCGGTCAAGAAAAAAATCAAATAACACTGTGCTTTACTGAGGCTGCTGTGCAATACTCTTCTAATATCTTACTGTTGAATCTGCACTTTTCAATATATTGTTTAATTTTGTCTGCACTAAGCTTTACTTCTTCAATACTCTGCTTCTTGTTCTTAGCTACTTTCTTTAATTCTCTACACTTATTCGATAATGTGCTTTGTACATAGCTTCATTTCTTCAGCACTGGCTCTTGTTGTAATTATTACATTACTTCTTATTTACATTTTTTATTTCATGTATGTTTCTAGTTCCATAGAAATACTTCTACTACTAAAAGGGTGACTTTAAATTACTTCATCTAAGATCTATTGGTTCATATTTTTGAGTTAGACTCTTCGTAAAATGTATTATTAAACACTTTTTTCATAAACTTACATGATTGTTGGGGTAGGCAACATCAGAGTATGTCACATTATAAAAGTGTCCAATCAGAAAAATCCACTCACTCAAAAAAACTGACTGCTGCATAGTGTATGCATGCTCCTGCTATGATCTCTGTGCATGTACTTAAACGGATGCATTACGCTTTCTGTTCATCATTGCGTTGTTCTCCGCTCTTTTATTGATACTGTGATTCTGTTGAACTACACATACAGTAGCAAATTATTGTCACTTTTTTTTTTTTCAAGTTATTTAACCTTTATTTCACCAGGTAATTAACCCATTGAGATCAAGATCTCTTTCACAAGGCTGACTTGGCGGAGAGGGCAGCATTATAGAATCGTTTAGCTGACTCTGTTGCTTCAACTGCTCTTTCTGTGTGTTTTTTTTTGTTTTGTTACATCACGTCTTACCTTAGGAGACCCCTGCTCCTGTCCTGTCTGACAGGGATAGTTTTCTGTTGTGAAGAGCACATATGAACAGCCAGGTTAAGAGAATATCCTGTAATTATCAAGATATTTTTCAGAGTGCATATTTGAAAAGGTTTATGATGAGCTTTTTGAACATGTTTGTTTTGTTCTCTTTGTTCTGTTACAAAAATATCAAAAATTTGGGTCGCAATTTTGAACAAAGAAATTGATTATGGGTCCTGAGGCGAGACTTGTTGATAACCATTGACTTAAAGAACAACAGGAAGTAAATTACAGGAAGTGATGTCATGTGATCCGTTTCAGGAAGAATGAGAATATGTCAATGTGGCAGAGTGAAATGCAGTTTATCTAGTATCATCTGCATAAATGTCTCGTGCCTTCTATAGTGCATGGTTGGTAAGTATTTGTTTTAATAAAGCTCTAGTGAAACTTCAGTTAGGAAGAATATTCTGCTGGGTTTTTTTGTTCATTCTCATACGACCTTTCATCCGCTCTTAACATCATCTGGTCCCATCTATCCAATAGCACTGCTCCCCTCCCTCATTGTTAGACCCTCATGTTGCTTCTACATGCAACCTTCCACCTCTCCATCACTGCCACGTCTTTGCAGTTTGATCAGCCCCTTTCTTCCCCTCAGCCCCAGATATCTACAGCCGTTTGTGTCAACCCCGTCCTTCAGTTAAATCAGCGTCTTCATCCCATGAAAGTATAATGGGCAAAATGGCATCTCTCAAACATCTGTGCCAACAGGGCAAAACCGTGCTGTTTGTGTGCGTGGTGAGTGTTTGGGAATTTCTTGCTGCCACTGTGTTTACATATTGTGCATCTCAACGCTGTAACACATTGTCAGTACACCTACTGGGACATGAACATTACGCTGTGGTGAACTCAATACTAAAATACAAAGGTGTCGTGAATGTGGAGTTTTGTACCACTTGGATTGTAAAAAGGGCTCTAAATGCATTTAGCTCATTACCACACTGCAAGCTACTGACTACTATTAATACAAACAAATAAATAAGAAAACTCTTTATTTATGGTATATTCTTTCTCACTTTCCTTGACATGTCAATAAACCTGTGGACAAGCCTTCATCTGTATTCAGTCTTGATGTTAGGAAAGTGTCTGACTGTCGAAATACAACACTTTGTCAGAGTATTGTTCTTACATGTCTGTGCATTGCATGTTGGGTACAGTGCAAAGTATGTTTGTGGCTTGTAATTATCAAGAGTGGGCTCTTCATCTGTCCTTTGTTGGGGCATGCATGATTGTTCTTCACCCACAGGTTAACAACAAGGCCTATACTCACAAACGTGAACTTATAAGTACACAAATATACAACATTGAGCCGATGTGCACGTACATTCAGTGTGTATTCACAGGCCTAAATTCATGCAAATCACTCCTGGCATTTTCAAAGACTTCCCCGTGGACAGCCGCGTCTGCCAGCGCTGCTATAAATCACGCTGAGGCTGCTGCTGAGGGCAAGGCACACCTTGTCCACATCGCCCCCACTCCTGGGCTGAATAAACCATAACATCCTGCCTCTCGTGCTGCCCGACGCCCTCTGAGCACGACCCTAGAGAGGACCCCCCCCACCCCTGTGCCCTCATCTCCTCCTTCTCCTCCTCCCTTCCTCCATCTCATATCTCATCCCATCTCTGCCATTGTTCCTCCACCTCTCTAATTCCTCAATCTTTATTCATTTTAGCTGTGGCAATTGGTATCTCGGCTTGTTTGGGATGACACAAAACCCCCTCCTCATCTTCATTTAACACATTTCTTCCCCCATCCCAATGACTTCCTGTTATAAGAGTGGGGTGAGTGGAAGAAATAGGAGAAAAACATCAGGAGGAAGAATGCGTTTAAAGGGAGGGTGCTGACACCCTCATCCTGTCGTGTGCCGGCTTTGTTCAGGTGCTTTGGGTCAATTAGATCTCGCTGTCACTTTTACCTCAGGGTGTGTCCAAGTTGGCTGAGAAGGACCATCATGACCCCCTGAGGAGGACTTATAATGTTTCTGGATAGAAAAGAAGAGTGTTTTACTGCCAGTAAAAATGCTTCACCACCCGGCTGAGAAATAAAAGTGAACAAAGGATAAAGAATGTGTGGAGTGTTGGCTTATCTGATGAGTATTTCCTCAGATTTTTATTGCCATGGAGTTTGAAAGTAAGCAAACACACACCCCAGCATATGGTTCTTGGCATTTTCCTTAAGTTTTTCGAACAAACAAAACATACTCTGGAGAAGATCAAACCTCCGGTGTGTTGCTTGGCATGCAGCTGCACAAATCACCTCCTCTAAAATTTCATTTCTAAATGAAAGCCCCCAGAAGTGCCAATAAATCCACTGATATGCAACAGTGTGTTTTAATTTTGAAAACTCATTTTGTTGGAGCAAGGAGACAGAAAAGTAATTTTTGAACAAAACTGCTCCTGTAGTTACAAAACAACTGTTGTACAAGCACAATGACACACAGATGTGAGTGTACACCACACACTGGTAAATTCAGGTCCAAATCTCTCTTAACACCTCATATGCCTGGGTACACCCACCACAGCACCAGAGGAGCCTTGAGAGGACAAGAATAGCGAGGCATGTGCCTATTTGTGGCGTCATTGTTCTAGAGATAAAAGATCTCACTGTTACACACACACACACACACACACACACACACACACACATAGGCAAATGTACGCCCTCTCAGACACACACACAGAGCAGACTTTAGCCAACAGACACAAAGGCTCACTGGGCAGTTCGTAGAAGAGACAGAGTAGTAATATCCAATATATACAGTCAAAAGCGTTGTTCACTGTATGTGTGTGTGAATGCCACATGACAGCTCCATGTCTTTACCATGGGCTAACCTGGCTATAAATGAGCTGCAGTTCCACCTGTGCCAGTCCAGATGCACTACAGGACAGAGGAAAGTACAATAATAGGATGTTGTCTCGTTTGTTCCACTGCCATGAATCTCTGTTCTAAGTAATACCCGCTCCTCGCTGTTCTGAGATGGACTGAGATAGACTGTGCCACTTTTGTTTTACAAGGCTTGAGTAGTACCTGGAGAAAAAAGGGAAATTCACATGTTTTCAGTCACACAAGCTTCATTATGAAATATAGTGTGGTCTCTCTTTGGTCCAAACAACATAATCTGTATTTTTTTTTTTTTTTTTTTGAGTAATTGGATTGCTGGGAAAAAAAAATCTTACAATAATTTCTCAGATATGGACTGTAAATATTAATGGAAAAAAGCCTCAGTGACTTATTGGCTGCAGCATTCGTCATGCTGGAAACACTTTGACACTAACTTTTAGTCAACCTAACGAGAGGCTGAGAGCTGTGGATAACATGCATCGTTATTAAAATCAAAACAGAGCATTCTTTCCCTGTATAGCCCATGATGACAATAACATCAGACCTATTTTGTTTTTTTACACCAGGCTTTCAACATTTCCATTTATGTTTTGAAAACTGCTTATTCTGTTGTGTGTATGTGACTTTCAGGGTTTCCGGGACCCAGCCTCAAGAGGACTGCAGGTTTTTGCACTTTTGCCTTATCTTAGTTTTTCAAGACAGGTGGTTGCTGCTTCTTCTTATAGTACAAATTCTACTGAATTAGGTGATCCTTGGACTCTCCATCTATTGCCAGCATGAGGTTGAGAAAAAAAAAGCAAGACTCATTTCCAGCACTATAATCAGATCTAAGTTCTTATTTTCTGCATTGGTGGAAATCACAACTATAATACAATATGTGGTGAAAAAGAAACATAACACCTGCTTAATATCAACATGTCACTTTAAGCATGCTAACATGTAGCTGAAGAACTGCAACGCCAAAGAGCAGCGTAACAGCCCCACTGTCAATGTGTTAGGGTATCACTTTTTAAGCTATTTTGATGAACTCTAAGTCTGCAAATTCAAAAAGAAAGTGTAGGAATAGAAACCATTTGTTTGTTGACCTATAGGCAACTAAAAATAGCTACCTAAATCTTATTTTTTTGCCAGGGTTGGTTTCTAAGTCAAAGACCAATATTCGCTTGTTAGAAAATCTTCACAGGTGTTGGTTTACTACTTGTTAGATACAGGCACTGTGTGTGGGGTGCATTTTGCTGCATGTCATCTTATCTCACTCTCCGTTACTTCATTACTGTCTCCTGTCACTAAAAGGAAAAATGGCCAAAAAATAACCTAAGTTTTCCATATGACTGTGTGAAAAAGTCCTTGGACGGTGTCCCAGATGGTTTCTTTTAACCCTGAAGTAAACCAGTTATAGGTTACAAACACAGGGAAGGTTGCTTTAAACACTTGGAATCTTTATAGTATTGTTTTATAATTGGATAAGCAAAGAATATTCGTTTTATTCATGTTAAAATCCTACATTTGAGTTTAGCTGTTTTGACAGTATTTGTTGTATTGGTCAACCTCTACTCAAGCTTTCCTCTGTACAGTACACACATGAATACACACTCAAACACTCGCTGGTCTTGTTGTTAGTGTCTTTAGCTTAGCCAGAGGACAAGTGATGCCCAGGGCTGTTCCTGATCCTCCTGGCCTTTTCCTTGCAGGAATCTCCTCTTCCTGTGCGGAAGTTTATTGTTGTCAGACCGCCTGTCACTGACGCCTCCCAAAGGAAAGTGACAGTGGCTTTATTCATCCGCTGACCCGTAAAGAGGACAACGGAAGAAAGAAAAAACAAGTACGTGTGTATATGTGTGTAACCTGACTAAGGGCTTCTTTTCTCTCATGTAAGGAGGTTCATCCAATCTTGTATAATCAGCAAAATCTGTGTGTGTGTGTGCACGCCAAATTGTGTATGTGCATCCAGTGTCATGTCCTTTAAGCGACCCCACCAACATGGATGCATATTTCCTCCATTTTTCAGCCTTTTGTATTGTGTGCAGACACCAAAATTACAACATATCCCCATGTTAGTTATTTCATGTTCTTTAATTTGCATTTAAACAAACGTTTCCCTTTTTTCTAATTCAATCTATTTGAAAGTCAAGGCCTTGCAGCCTTGAAGTGAGAAATATAGAAAGAAAGAGAGATGATGTCCATCTGTTCTGATTATCTCTCTCCAATTTTGTCTGGCATCAGTTGTTTCTCCATCCCAATCCGCTCCCATCAGCTCCCAGTAGACCCAGGCGCTGGCCTTTTCTTGACCCAGTTTAGGCCTTTCATTCTGGGCTTCCTGATCCGTCCGCCCTCCCTCTGTGTGTGGGTTCAACAGAGAATCCTGAGATTATCAGACGCTCACTTAAGAGAGAGTGAGAGTGAGCGAAGTGCTGTCCACTTAGCTGAAGATTATCCTTTAAAAGGAAGGGAGATGGAGGAGAAAAGGAGAAAAAAGGATGTGCTTAAGAGGTGGATATGGAGGGGGTGGATTGAGGGAGAGATTGTGAGGACAGTTGGAGAGATAGAAAGAGGGTAAATGAATCATATGGAGATAAAGTGTGTGTGGGTGAGGGTTAACAAAAAAAGCGAGGGGAGGAATATAGCATGGAGGGAATGCTGTATTCTAAATGAAAAGCTGAGAATAGGTGAGGTGACAGGGCCTGAGAGAGAGCGGAGGAAGGTTGACAGAGATGTAGAGATGCAGAGATAAAAAGAGGAGGAAGCAGGAAGGATGAGGACAAGGGCAGGATTAAGCAGTAACAACAGGGATTGCGAAGTGTTCACTAATCAAACTGAAGACCTTCTGCTCTGCTTTTTATGGGTAGTGGGGCGTAAATGCTAACTTGTATTCGTCAAACACCAACAGTAGAAAAGACAGCAGAGAGTAAAGACTGATTAACAGATTTATTAAACAATGAATGTTTGTGAAACAGTTGTTTTCATTGAAACACTGACGAAAAAGGAGGTAGTTATACACACATCACATTTAGGGCGGAGCAACACCAGCAGACTTCGAGAAGGTAGACCCTGCACACTTGCTGAAATGCCACACAAAGTTGTAATTAATCACAGCTTTTCAACCAGAGGTTGATATTTGTTAAACCTGTTGAAGACTTGATACAATTATCACCCGAAGAAGACCTCTGGTCAAAACGTTTTGATCAATTAAAACATTTTATTGCATTTCATCAAGTGTGCGGGCCTATCATTGGTGCCATTTTCAAATGGCCCTAGGAGGCTGAGCACTGGGAACACACATACAGTAAGAAAGTCTGACGCTGGAATAAACATTATCCTTATATCCAGCAATAAAGGCTAATCATAAAAAACAGAAATTAAAATTATGTTTTGGTGCAAAACATGTAGGTAGTCCAGACCATCAAAACGAGAGCAATTGTGTGGAGTAAAGTTTGTGTCAATCAAACAAATTTGGGTACATTTTCCACTCCCATTACGCTCTTTTATTAAATAGTCTCTATCAACTTCAGAGGGAGGTCTTTTTAAAATGTGTCCACTGAGTTGACCACTAACTTTGTGTGTCTGTCATTCGGGGCTGGACTGGTGAGACTTAGCATCTTATTTGCTGAAAGTAACAACCTGAGAGTCTTTAAAAAGCCCCAATGAAAACAGATGAGCTGAACATGCTAAGAGGTACTATCATCCGATAATATAGGATTTACGCCATGTGCGCCGTTTGACCATTTACGGTAAAGGGTCTGCTGTCTAATTTGGGGTTTCGATCAAACCATTGGACATTTAAGGATTTTTTAAAAAGATGATAATCTTTTTTCAATTAAACTATTGGATTTTGAAACATATGCAATGTTACATAGGTCCTTTATTTCACTGTTAGTGTTTAGCAATCCACTGTTTAATCTAATTCCCTTTTTTGTGTTTACCTAGATTATCTTCATACAGCTCGTATCACAGGTTATCTGTGCAATATTCAGCCAGTCCTTCAATAAATGCATTGTCCTTCACAAGAAGTCTTCATAAATATCTGTCTGATAGGTTCCAGTATGACCTGCAACAAATGTGTTGTATCCTTCTTTACGTGTTCTTTGAGTGTTTACAGTGAATGCAAACAGTTTTAAAATCCTAACCCATTCAAACTTCCTTTTTGATAGAAGTGAATGAAACAGGGAGTTTGTTTTTATTTGTTAGTGGGTAAGATAAATGAGACAATCATTTGATTGGCTGTGTTCCTGTTAGTGTCATACACTCACTCACTCATACATTTCAGTGGACACTGTTTCAGAATCCAAACGTTCCTCATACAGAAAATTAAAGAGTATAAGCTCCTGGCCTGCAGTAAACTACTTTCACTTTTCTCAATGGAGGAAGCAACAGGACTTCAAGGTAGAGACAGGGAGAGAGGGGCGAGTGCGAAAGATAGGGCATGGGAGGAGGGCACCCCCCCTCCCCCTCCTAACCCCTCCATGTTAATCTCCTCATTTTCATTTCTCTTACCATGTGGGATTAGAATGATTTTATTTAAAGTGTCAGCTTGAGCTACCGGATTGAGAAATCTGGATTTTATAGGGATTATTATTACAGAGAAAATGCACACACACACACACACACACACACACACACACACACACACACACACACACACACACACACACACACACACACACATACACACAGATTTTTTTCTTCTCTGTCACTCACTAATGACCTGCTTGACCAACAAATGATATTTATCCTCAAATTCACTGCTGTGACGATGAACACACACTGTGAAACACTTCAGTGTGTGCGTCAGAGAGATTGTTTGTGTTGTGTGTTACAACTCGTTCCCTCTTTTTGGCATATAACAGAACATTTCTTTTTAACCAGTGTCCAGAAATGACACACAAGACACCTTTTGAAGTTTAAAGTCATATTGAACAAAGGCAGCCCTTTTTTGTCTTTTGTGTTCATCAGAACATGATACAATGTGGCTCTCGTAACCCTCGGCCAGACGACCAAGTGAAACAAGGTGAACAGCCTCTAACCAATGCTTCATCCTTCTGTCAGATTTAACATCTAATCTACATTAGGATAAGGCTTTCACAGCTCAGTAAAAAAAAGGGAAGAATAAAAAACGGCATCACCTTTTATCCTAGGGCCAAGCCTTTTATTCCGCCTCTTCTCATTACATTAAAGGATGAGGGAGGTCGTACCATGGTTGAGCGGTATTTAAAGACACCATCCCTTCATCTGTTTAATTTCTCTTTATTTAAGAGACTCCCTCCTCCCTTTGCTGCAGCCTCCCTCTGTTCATTTCTCTATATCTAATGGCTGCCTGCCTGCATCTGATTGATCTTTGTCTCATTGTAAATGACATGGAAAAGTTTGTTACTGAGAGGTCCCTAATCCAACACCGTGTGCTCAGAATACAGTGTTTCGCCGACTTTAGCTTTCCGTACTCAAAACGTTTTCTCGTATACTAACTGTTTACGAGAAAATGCTTCCAAATTGCACTAAACAGTTTTTTAAAGTTACAATCAGTTTGAGGGCCTACAAGACTCTAAGAAAATGTCATAACTTTAATTATTCTACATCTTTTTCCTGATTACCGTATACATGTAGCCGGGCAGATGGAGCACATGTTCCATTAATGATATACATGACAATCTTGGTTAATATTGCTGATAGAGAAAAAAGTCTAGTGGTACAAAAATCATTTGTGTGGATTGCATGATTCAGGTTGAGGGTTTTTTTTTGTTGTGTTTGAAACAATGTAATTCTTTCATAAGTGTCATATCAAATAATAACATAGAAGAAACACTCTTCAAATAGCAAACACACCTTATGTATTTGTACAGAGTGAAAGGAAAGAGACAATGTGTGAATGTTTGCGTGCAGTAGCAGTACATTTGATAAATTGATTGGGTAGATTTACTATGTTTGTCTTAACCCTTTTAAAAAAAAGAGTTAGAAGACCAGAGACCAGAAAAGTGCTAAATAATCTCAAGTCCATTTACCATTTACTAAATCACTCTGTGCTTGTGCTTTAGATCAGTGCTCCCCAACCCCCGGGCCGCAGACTGGTACCAGTCCGTGAGTCATACGGTACCTGGCCACACAGAAAGAATAAATAACTTACATTATTTCCGTTTTATTTATTATCAGAGTCTGAACAATGTTTTATTTTGGAAAATGGTCCATGAAAATAATGTGTGACGCTAAACCGGTCCATAGCACAAAAAAGGTTGTGGACAGCTGCTTTAAATAACACGCTTTACACAAAACCTAGCACCATGTTGACTTTGGTCCCCCAAAAGTTTGACACCAAATCCCAATGTTGGATCAAAACCAAACTTCATTGAAGTCAAAACCCAACATTTGGTTGAGACCAAAGCAACATTACCTTGTCCTACTGAAGCCAATAAACAGCTTGTTCTGAGTGAAAATAAGCTGTAGCAGTCTTATGTGAAAGGACAGAAAATACATTTTAGTTCAAACAAATTTGTAAAAATGTTTTTGATGTCAAAATCATAAACTGGAATCAATTCCACAGCTGTATTTGTCAGGTGTTGGTTTCAATTTATAATGAAGTTGAGGTCAAAATGAAGTGCTGGATTAAAACCAATTTTGGTTTTACGTACAATCCAAACACATTAGACATTGTCCAGGCATTAAGTTTTGATTTTCTGACTTGGCAATTCATATTCAACCAAATATAAATATTTAAAATAAGGTTTGGCAGTGGACAGGGGAGGGACTATCACACTCAATTAGAAAGCTACTGTAATAAAAGAGCTATAACAATTTTTTAGCCATTAACTGGAAGGTCTAGATTTAATCAAGAACAACCATTCGAGAAAATGTTCACTTTGATCAATTTCCAGATATAAATTGATAAATTGATAAAACCACAAATTGTAATGTTGACAGTCTTGCAACCTATTTTATACATACTGTCTGTAGGACAGATATATGTAAGCATGGAAGATATCATGATGTCTAAGTGTGGTATTCACAGGCACGAATGCAGGTGTTTGGACAATGTTAGCTGTTGATTATGGTTATTAAACATAGACACGCATGCACGCACACACACACACACACACACACACAATTTAAGAGCAAGGTCTTGGGAAGTAGGTTAAGCAGGCCGGAATCACCTCTCGCTGCTCTCTCCCAGCTTAGAAGCACGGCGGGCTGGATGATGGAGGTAGAGAGGGCTGGGAGGAGGGGATTGAGGTGGAGAAATCTTCCTCGGGACATCTGTCGCAGTGAACAACTTGTGAGCTGCTTTTTTCAAGCCCATTCGGTGACCCATGTATTCTCTTGCATGACTGACCCAGAACTATGACAGTTTTAGTGGGGGCTTAAGCCCCTGCTCATGGCCCGGGAGACCCCATGTGGACATGGTTAGGTAAAATCTACATTATATAACAATATGAAAGCTTATAATAAATAATGCTGAACCTGATCACATTTTTAACATCTATTAGAGTCTGTAAGGCTTTTCTTGTGGGAATATTCAAGTGACCACATTTAAATTATTGGGAAACATAACAATTTTCATCTCCCTCTATCAACAAAAATTGCTGTTTCAATCCAATAGAACAACTCTATTTTTGTTTTGTGAGCAGTGGTCCACCTTCGAGGATGCCGTTGGTGTTGCATAGAGAGCTGCACATTGCAAGTGCATGCATGAGAACATGTCTCCCCCTCCCACAGGTGTTTAAGCTGTACAGTAAACAATAACGCTCTACATAGACACACACACACACACACACACACACACACACACACACACACACACACACAAACACACACACACAAAAGGCTCATTGTGTTTCATTGAACCCATCCCTTTTTAATCAGGGATTATGGTATTCCCTTCATGATGGCAACAGAGGAAACAATGCTTTATTTCACAGGAGGAAATATGGAATAATGTTGTTAACACTTCAATCTGCCTTATTTAAGTATCGCATTCTCTCTCTCTCTCTCTCTCTCATATGCAGACCAACATTTTAAGTATTTGCACCCCATGTTTTAGTAAGCCTTGACACACACACACACACACACACACACACAAACACACACACACACACACACACACACACACACACATCTTAATCACCTTAAAAAGTAAAAACAGTCAAAATATTTAAAACTGCATGCTAAAGTTTAGCAACAAAATACATGTGTGATTGTGTGTGCATATGTTTGAGCGAGAGAGAGAGAGATCCTTTAACCCTTATTGTGACTATACACTTCACAGTATAGCTGCTCCCATGGGGTGTAATCCAACACTAAAACTGTCCATTAACACACTATCAAATCTATTCTTCTCCAATGCGTCACACTTCCACGAGCCATTTGTGGCTTTAGTGCTTCCAGCCTCTTTAATGTAGTTCACTGTGTGCAGTAACTGGATACAGTCTTTATGCATTACGTTTTTTTATCCTCTGTTTGAAAGCCAAACCCCAACTTTGTGCATTTTGTTTAAGCAAAGTCACACATTAAATCCTACATTTCTAGACATAGAATTATTTGTTAATTCATTGTAACCATGATCAGGTGCTGTTTGACTTATCCGATGGAAGTCTAAAGATGATAGCGGGTGCTCCTGTGTTTGAAAGGCAACGGTGTGCTGGTCTGTGAATAAGACCTCTGATGATGGCTGTATTTTTATTGTGAGGCCCCAGGTGCTGCCAGCGTCACACATGGTCACAGTCATGGCACCAGTCTCCTGGCACATACCAACCAACCAGAGAAGGGCCAAGACGTGGATTGTATGGCTGAGAGGGAGTGTGTGTGTACAAGTTCTGTTGTCATTTGTATGTCTGCATGTGTGTGTTTATGTGTCTATTATTCCTGAGAAAAAGCCAGGTTGGGTCTGGAATGCAGATAAGTGTAATAATGATATCCCCATGTTAATGCTAATCCATCTCTTTATATTACAAATCTAATCTTTGCTTTGCTTTATCCTTTTGTAGGGCTTTCATATCGGGCTTATTTAGGTCATGCAATGCATCTAGTATCAGTAAGAAAAAGTGAATTAGTATTAAAAACATAAAAAAATATATATTTTGGAAGCATCACTGTCTCAGGTAAAAACAACAGAGCATCTTAAATCCTAATACAACCCCTTTTGATTGTTCTGCTGACCGTTTACATCAGTGCATTTTAATTTCAAGAGAATTTAATTATGTTAATACAGCAGATCAGATGTGAGTGAATGTGCACATACATGTATGTGTGTTTGCACAAATGCATACACACATGTTCATGCATGCATGCGTGCGTGTGTGTGTGTGTGTGTGTGTGTGTGTGTGTGTGTGCACCAGCTGTCTGATCAGTAATCAGTTAGCAGTGGGCTAATGCAGCCTCCTTAACCCAGGGGCCTCATAAGACTGCCTCTGGCCCAGCCCCTCTTTCTGTGCCAGGGACAAATCCATTACCCAAAACAAGGACATCAAATGTCAACAAACACACACACACACACACACACACACACACACACACACACACACACACACACACACACACGCACACGCACACTTAGACAGATTGTATATACTTGTCTAAATTGATTGATGTCATGAGAGGAAAGTGAAATGCTACAATAACTGTGCCGTACAAGAAGCGGTGAGAGTAATTATTGACACGCCTCTGTGATTAGAAAAAAAGTGTTATGTCAGTTGTATGTAAAAAGCTGTTAGTGTTAAAGTTTTTTTTTTACACTGTTAGTGATTGATTTATCTGCTCTGAGGGATGCATTTAAGCTTGCCATTATTACAGGAAGATTATCTTAATTTGCAAGATCTTTTTCAGAACATATTTTTTACTTTATTTTTTTAATTGTGAGGACTTAAAAACCTATGCTCTTAGTGGTTATAAAACACCGGAAGCAGCAAAGAGAAGAAAGACTCTGCAAAGGGATCCTGGGCATTTAGTCAAGTGAGCTCTGACCAAACTGTCTTTCTACAAAGGTTAACATAAATAGCACATACATTGTAGTGAATATAGCCCCTCAGAAGTGGCACAAAGACTGTGGCAGATCCCTGAGGGCCTGATGGTAAGCAGCAGCGTTTACATATCAGTGGCCCTCGTAGCATGTACAGTGATCTGGCAGGTTGGGGAGCTTTGATGCTCCGTCACCCAGCAGGTTGGATGTATCGATCCCCAGGGCGGTGCTCCTTTCTGGGCTGGTCTGCCTGGGTGACAGGGACCCCCTCCCGGAAAAAACCTCCCTGGTGCCCGTACCCAACAGATGGCCTCAAAGAGGGACCAGAGACACAGAGCCAACATCCATCTCTCAAACAGAGGAGCAGAGGAGCAAATGGCCTGTTAATATTTCATACAAACACTCTCACTCATCTCCGAGCAAGGAAACGGACCGGGCTGAGAGCGCAGCGTGTGTGTGTGTGAAGGGGCAAGTGTGTAGTGTGTCTGAAATCAAAGACATTTTGATGAAATATGAATAGTTCTCCCACTCCGAGGTGCTACACAGCGATACTTCTTTTGCATATCAATAAATAATCACACGCTTTTTTGGCGAAGGTGATATTTTGGCCACAGATCCAGGAGGAATTTAAAAAAGATGGACAAATTGACTGAAAACTGCTTGTTAGTAATAATTATATAACCTTCTCCGCTATTCTTTGGAACACACACATCCTTGCAAAGATACACACACACACGACACCCCAATTACTCCCAGTAGCAGATCCTTCTTTAAGCCTCTGCTGTGTCTTTTGAGCGTAATAGTGCACTAATAGCCCATAACCCCTGTACAGATCAGTGGAGGTTATGCTATTTGCTGCTCCGTAATTGCCTTCTTCATCAGTACTCTGTCTGCGCAGGCAGCAACGCGGCCAGCCCTGGGGTCCTACTGATGTCATTAATGTGTGATTAGGGCCGGTGGGGAGCACCAGTTAGGAGGTTAAAAAGCCCCTGACAGCCCTCATCATCGGTGAGGAAAACCCTGAGACTGATGCAGGGGCAGCGCAGATGGGCGAGAGCATTCGTCTGCCAAAGCTCTAACTTGTTATTCCTCCTCACCTCCAAAAATCACGGCATGCTAATAGATGGCACTGACACGGGCCGCCGTGCGTACAGCTGCACAGACACAGGTACACATACACCACAAATAAAAAAAGACAGTATCTTCTTCACCATTCGAAAGGAAAAGCTACCAAAATGTTCATAATCAGACATGAATACAAGTTTCACCATTCTTTTAAACTTGATGACACTCATTGGACTTGAAATGAAGTGTCAATCTTAGGAATAGGGAGCTGACAAGTTAAACTTGACACAAGCAATCTCAACTAACAGCAAAAGTGTCGGTGTAAGTGCTCAATCATGTCAGGGCTTTTGGATTCCTTTAAGTTGTCATCTTTAATACATGAGACGATTTCCAGCCCCAGCAGCGCAACAAAGTCATTAGACTGCGAGGAAAGATGAAATATAAATCAAGCGTCTCTCTTTGCCCCCTCCCCTGTGAACAGGTGGCTGAGTTGAATGAGAGGGTGCACTAACTTGGCTGTCACTGTGTTTTCCAACAGAACCGCTGCCTTCTAAGCCAAACCGCCGTGAATTATACATCTATGGCGGTCATTCTCTCAGAGGAGAGAGAGAGAGAGAGAGAGAGAGAGAGAGAAAGTGATAGAAAGAGAGAGAAAGTGAGAAGGGGGGCTAAGAGAGTTAGAGAGATTAATGGTTGGAGCTGTTGTTTTTGACGCAGCGATCCTTGGCTCTGCTTCCTGCCTGCCGCTTATTGGCTTTTCAGAGCACATTTATTTATTTCGTTAACAAGAGCGAGCGGCCACGTCGCTGTCACTCTTTTGGCTCGCCCAGTGCCACTGCAGACTTGTCATCTCCTGCACCGTGGCGTGCGCCTTTGAACCCTGCCATGGACTACAGAGTGAGAATATTAATAGTGCAACAAACAAGACTTTAAAAATAGCATGTCTCTGTCAGCGGCCAGGTGACAATGGCATTTTGTCAGGCTTGCTGCTTTTCATCTTATATTACCAAATTATTCATGCGATTTAGTTTAACAATTTAACAACAATATAATTTTAGTATGAAATCATTTTAAAATGTAATGCTTCAAGATGCTAATCCAAATAAAAAGGATGAATGAAAGAGAATACAGAGATGGTTACAGTGGGTGTTTCTTTGTGTGTCAGGTGCTAGCAATTCTTAAAAGTGCTGCCGCTAATTCTAAAAGTACCTTTGCTGGAAAATTTGCTTTGGCAAATAAACATAACAAAAAAACCTAAGACCTTAATGCAAATAAAAATGAGTTACGAGCTATTATTCAAACCAATTTAATACTATATCTTTAAAAGATCTTGACAGTGTATTGCTGATAAAACCTGCAGTTGTGATTCTACTAAATCTAATCAAACAAACATACATAAAACAATTTATAATCATCAACCTCATAAAAAAAAGAGGAAAAAAAAGGCTTCAGCAGAAGAACAAAATACAATAAAATGTATTGTATACATTTGCTATGGTGTCTTCCTCTGTTTGTTCTGCAGCAGATTTTCTCTCGATAAGTAAAGACACTGAGAAGAGCGATATGAGAGAAAAACTCTGGTTGAGCACAATCTGATATGAATAGTCAATCCTTGGACTAATCTGTATTCAGCATCCTGAGGGAGTCAGCACAAAGGGCCGTCAGCAGCTTAGCCAATAAACTTATTCAAGTCAGTTTCAACACAACGCGGCATGTTCCAACATAATCTGTCCAGGAGGTCGTGACCTCCACTTCCCCTGCCGGTGGAATAAAGAGGACCTCAGGCCGGGATGACAGGAGAAGTCTTCCAAGGAGTTCATGTTACCGTGTGTCATAATAACAAGAAGCTACTGTTCCCCCGCCGGGCTCCTTCCCCCTTTGTCTTGGAGGGGCTCAGGACAGGGGCAGACAGGACACGCTGGCAGAGCTGAAACTGAATATTATCATTGGGGGGAATCTTGTGTCATGTTACTGAGCGACTAAGTTAGCTAGCTGGGTGCAACATTACTTCATCTGAGAAGAACTGTTCACTCTTTGAACACTCAGAGACAAGTTTACATCCAAACACAAGCATGCTTTCAAAGAAAGCCGCACTTCCTGGTCTGCTTCCTTGACCAACAAACTAGCTTAAAGGCTCGACACCCCTTTCACACATTCACACACACTCCCTTACTCCCCTTGCTCATCCTCAACGGCGATTGAGAGGTCAAAATCTCACTTTACCGCCCGCTACACTTTCCTCTGTCACTCACAGCTCCTGCTTCATTCAAACAGCAGGTTCGCCCAACAAAGGAGACCGCAGGGGAGCTGCCCCAGCCTTCCGCTTACACACATCCACACACAAACACACATCCACACAAAACGCGGACAGTGTGAGCCACAGCACTGCTCAGAACTTGACGGGCGCTTTGTGCTCGTCCGTCAGCCGGCCCCTGGGTCCTGAAGATACCTTCAGTCAGCAAGGCCGGCTACCTGAAAGGAGGGATTCACACAGCTCTGAAATATTAATACCTGCAGCACGCCGGCCTTTTGACCTCCCCTTTACATTCTTAGAGGAGGAGAGGAGGTGGAGATTGAGGAAAGGGGAGGAGGATGCAGGAACTGTGGGATGTGGCCAGGTGTGTAAAAGCTGGTCAACTTTACAGGGAGTCTTTTGAGCTAATTAAATGGAAAACTGAAGGACACATCACACCGGTCAATAAAAATGACAGCCACATTGAAGGAGTTTTTGTCTCCCGAAAAATTTGCAGTAATTTAAAAAAATAATAAATTTAAGACAAGACCAAAAAAAAAAAAAAAACAATCACCAGAGAAGAGATAACAAAGATTTAGCCTTTGACCCTAGGACAGAGAAACTGCAGGGATGAGAGAGAAAGATGGAGAGGTAGGGAGGGAGGGGGGGAAACGGGTCGGAAGTTTGACATTCCTGTGGGCGATTTGTGTCTCGTCAGTGAACGCGCTTGGATTCTTTTAACGGGAGTCGATACCCCCTTCCGCTTCCCAAGCACTCACTGTGAGCTGAGCCGGGGTAATGCCATTGAACAGGGACAATGGGGCCTCTTAAAAGGCAGCTTTTAACTGAGCGTGCACGTGGATATCAATATGACTGATAGTTTTCCATGTAAGAAGATCAAACACAGAGACACTGGTCGAACTCTCAGGGAAGAAGCAGACAGATAAATAAATGAAATGACTGGAGGGAGTGTATTTAAAAGAGAGTAAAGTGTTTCTGTTTGGCTGTTGTACAACATGCAGGCGTTTACTTGCTGCCCCCCCTCTTTTTTTCCTTTTTTCTTTTTGTCCCCCCTCTTTAGTTTTGCTCAGACACACATGCTGCAGCGTACGCTCTTCAAGTTTAAAGCATGCTTTTCAAAGGCGTTTGGGTGCCTGTATCGCTGTTTTAGACAAAAGGGCCAGCTCTTAGGAGATAGAGGGGACATCTAAGGCAAAGAGAGTGAGAGGGGGGAGACAGGAGTAGAAAGAATGAAAGAGAGCGAATGAGCAGAGGGGTGAGAGGAGGGGAGACAGAAAAGGAGAGAGTGAGGGAGACAAGGGAAGAAGAGAAGGAGGGGGCGCGATTGCACGCTTTCAACTGCCGTTTGTGGGCCTCTCTGCAGATGTCACCAGCTGTTCCCCTGCACGGAGGGTTCCAGAGCGTGGAACATAGCCTCCGGCCCCGTCCTCGGCCACCTTTCAAGTGTCAATCAGACAGGAGGGTTGGGGGGGGGAAGCCTGCGCTGGATGAGGGGTGGAGGACTGGTCGAGGGAGGCAGGAGAAAGAAACAGGATGATTTGGTGGAAGGGAGGCAAAGGGGGGCAACAGACTGGGCTTCGGTCACTGTCCTGAGAACAGTGCCAGCAATTCGCCATTGATTAAGCCCCCCCCCCCCCTTTAAACCCGCTCAATAACAGAGAGAGGATGGAGCCAGCCGTGTGCGGCGTGCAGACAAAAGAGGCCCGTGGGCAAGGTTAGCTGGAGATCACACGGCTGCAAGGCTACTGCTTCCACAGCAGTACTGTTAGCATCAGTGTTAGTGATTAGCGATAGCTGATGCCCCCACTCCTTGGTTCAACACACGCAGCACCGTGAGGGTGACCTACGATTATTAGATGTGTGCATTGTAGAGGGGAGAAGGGCATGAAGAAAAGTTGTCATTGCAAGCGAACAAGCAAACATAAAGCGGCTGACATATGCTGTGATTGACACTGAGACAAACGATGTCTAACAAGGAGAAGGAGGAGTGCTTAACACCGCTTAACCTTGGAGCGTCTAGTCGACTGACATAACTCCAAGACACTTTTATTGACGACATCAATATCTACTGTACTCGCCTGTGTGTGTGTGTGTATAACCTTCTGATCCAGCCGGGGATGGTGGCGCTGAAATCTGCAGCATGGAGTCATTCAATCACGCAGACAGGGTCAGTTGTAGAAACCCACAGACAGGAACACAAACAATCCTTGCAAAGGTTTACATTGGCAGACAAATCTGCGTCGAAAAAAGGTGCTGCCGTCACATTTATGTGACATAATTCAAAGGCTGTAAAAACAAACAGATTCCTTTGTTTTATTGACAACCTAAAGTGAGAGTTGCAGCCTCTCAATGCATCTTATCAGGGGGTGTAAGTGGGTCCACTATACACAGTATTGCCGCTGCCCTGCTGATAACCTCTGTAAAACAAAGGCCTTTGAAGAGGAGAGGAACCGGTGAATTTCATGTGATTTATGTCTTCTAAAAACTGGATGGCTGACCCTTAGTATTTCCTGTCACCTCGTTCTGTGTAAGCGGGGGCTGAAGTAAACAAAAAAGTGGCTAAATGATTATTAAGCATTAAAATGTCTCAATCTGTCGCTGAAAAAAATTATCTATTCATCAGTAAAGACACATTTTGACTTGTGCCGACTTTGCCGCCATAATAAAGTTGAAGTCTCTAAAAAAAATTCCCAGATCTGTGGCATTGTATGTATTTCCAGACTGACCGTCAAGCCGTAAAGCTGCAGTGTTTAGGACTCTGAATAACAGGAAGCTGTTTATATATAGAAAACAATTTATATTTAGCTTTGTGTTTGGCATTTACTGTCATTTCAATGACTTCTGCTGATCCTAAGAAACAGCTTCTCAACATATCTGATATCATTGTTGGAAGTAGACAGGCGATAAGTTACTTATTTTTTTAGACACATTTTACTACTGATGCCAGTAAATTGGATTTTTTAAAAATTAAGTTCTAATATAGTAAAAATAATCCCAACTGGTTTAACTCATTTTAAATAAATCAAAAATGAATTTCCTGGCTCATGAACAGCAGATGACCCCTCTTAACATTGTCGTCAATAAACAAAAGGAGGCCAAATCGCTCCTGCCTGTCAGACATGTAGCAAAACAAAACTTCAGTCAAGGGGCCAGCACATTTTCCAAGGGGTAATATCCTTGGGCATTAATCACCCCCGTCATAAATCAAAAGAGCGTGACCACCCCTCCACTTCAATGCTCCGCCACATCCCTCCTTCACTTCCCATCCCCTGTCCCCCCTACTGTGTTGTCCATATACTCTGCAGAGTTAGACAAAGTTAAAAAATCATAAATCAAAAGAACGACCTCAGCTATCCTGCCACACGCCATTGCCCGCCCCCCCTCCCTCCCTGTACACCCTCTGCCGCACCATCACCCTCTCATCCTCCTCGACCTTTCTACTCATCAAAGTTCATCTAACGCGTCAGAAAACAAGAGTGGCTTCCTCAATATTTCCTCATCATCCACCTCAAATCCCCCACATTTGTAGCCAACACGGACTCAATCAGTGGGAGGTCCGGGGGTCACCATGAGGTCTTGAATGTGTCTTTGTCTCTGCTAACTTTTGGAGGCATGCTAATTTGCTAGTAGAGGTGGCCCTATGGTCACAGAGTCCGGTGTTTTTCTGACCCCCCCCCCTCCTCCTGCAGAAGTGAAAAATAGCAGGAAACGTATATCTGTCATTGTCCATTCAGGAGATCACCTGTAAGGAAACGAAGCGGCCAGCAAGTGCTGACACAATCATCCCTGAGCCTAGCAACACATCCTGGTTCCGGCCCAGACGCGAGGGACCGTACAGTATGTCTGAGCTGCGCTGCTTCCTGCCCCAGAAAGAGGGAAGGGGGGGCTAAGGATAGATAGCAGGTTATCACAGACGGGGGGAATAAAGGGGGAATTCTGGAGAGAAAAATAAAGACTGGTTTTTGCTCAGAGGTTAGAACGAGTATTGAAAAAAGGTCAGACACATCAGAGACTGCATCAGATTGTATCTTACAGTTTGTCAATGGTTTCACAAGTAACACACCAAAATATGGTGCATTGTGGGACTAAAAAAACTTGAAGTATATGTGTTGAGTGACAGATTCAAACATTAGGAGTAGGATATGTAACTTAAAAAGGTTTCAACAAGTTTTGTATTCATTTTTTGTAGAGTATTATATATTGGTGTCTGTATATAGCAATCTTACCTGGATGTGAAGATAGTTAGAAATGCTCGCTAACCGTGGCATGTTACCTCCTGTATTTTACACTAATATTCCTTATCATGCTCTGCCATAAAATTAAATAATAAATGTGTAACATTTAATTTATTACACTTGTGGCACCAGCCCTGCATGATTTGTCTTTTGATTCGTTGCCATTTTTTTTTAGACCGATGTATCTCTGTCAGTCACGCATGTTTTTGAGTCAGTCAATGGTTTTTCTTGACCCTGACTCAGCAAACGACCACTCTTTGATCGCCTCTGCTGTTTTCATGTTGTGTTCCTCCCATTACAAAGAGTACCAGGAAATGGTGGTCCCTGGGGAGTTGAGAAAGAGACCCTGTTTATCCTGACCAGAACTCGTACTCGTGATTACAACCCAGCCCTGCACCTGGCCCCAGTGGCATGCCAAGTTCACACACTGTACCTTCCCTTGAAAGCATACAGACACGCACACCCATACACAAGATGGGCCAAATTTCACAATGGATGCCACCGACAGATATCTAATTTGTAAGAAAGTATACTGTAGTCATATCAAAACCATAGGTGATATTACCAACATTAGACTCTCACATTAGCAACATACCACATAATGTTTGATATGGCATTTGAGGTGACTTTTTCTTTATATATTTCAGAGACAATTCAGTACAGAATCCTTAAGACAGGAGTAATTTGCTACACCTCGAGTTATTACATTCTGATACACTCTGAGTAAAACACAGAGAATCTTGTGTTTAGTCTACAGCAGGTCAAAACATAATGATAGCCTTCGTGATAAAAATGTTAGTATGGTAACCAGCTGAAATTGTGTAAAACCAGCAATCCTGACATTCAGTTTAATTAACCTACTTCTTGACCATCCAAAATCATGCTTCTACATTTAGCGCAGTTCTATTAAATTTACCTGATACCTGTGTTGTACTAAGACTCTCCAAGAATGTGGATTGTAGTATTTAAAGCAGTTTCAAACCTCCACGATGGTGAAAAAAGAAACTTGCAGTAATAGAAATGGGGATAATCTAATGAAATGTACAAATAAGAACAAAAAGTTTGTTTGCAAAGGTGGTGAAGGGGTTGTACTCATTGATGTGATGTGCTGTTTTGGTTACGATACTGGAAACAACCACTTCCATATTCACAAGCTCTTCATAGCCTTTTTCTAATAAAATCAATTTGCCAAAATAGCAATAGTACTCGACAAGCTTTCCAACTAATGTTAAAACTTTACCAAAGTAATTACTATTACACACTGTATCTATCTTTGTTCTGGGCCTGATTTACTAAGGATATTTTGACCACACACACTCACAAGCACATGAGCACTGCTTTCTAAGAATTATGTTGGAGGGAGAGGGGTTGGGGCTGTGGGGCAAGGTGAACTTTATTCAGAAACAAGCCACAGGCTGATGGGAAATTTTATTTGTTTCTGATCTCACCCAGGAAACATACACTGTCACTAAAAATACACTGCCAGAAACCACCAAACATGTTGAATGGGGGCCATAGAATCCAACGTGGCAGCAAGGACTTGTATTGTTAGCCTGGTGCAAAAACAGAACGGCCCTTACGTATTGTCTTTGAGCTTGTTTGGAGTCATATTGCAAACTGGTGGAATCATAGACCTGACTGACAACTTCCACCAAGGCCTTTTAATACTTTTTTTGAGCTGAGAGGGTGGTGAACAGGGCGTAGCTTCACATCATTCATACCATTCAGCACTCAAGTTCACTCACCATCTCATATGCCTGTCTTGCTTTCTTTGACACCACTTATTCTTACTTTTCAATTTGGCCAAAACTGAAGGAGCAGAATAGATTTAAAGTCTCTTTTTTTGTGTGTGTGTCACTCTAATGCACTCACAGTTGCATATGCCTCCCCTTCTTCTGTCTCCTTATGCCAGGCTGCTGCTAGCTCTGAAGGAGCTCTTTTGTCCCCTGGAGCAGCACCTGTCCCCACAGTGTTAAATTGCAGAGGAGAGGGGCAGGACGGTGTAGGACGCCCTCAGCAGGCTGCTTGAGATGTGTGTAAGTGCTTTGGTTTGCTCGTATAAACATATGTGTAAACTCACAAGTTACCCCTTGTTAAATTTGGGAGGGATGTGTTAGAGGTGCCGCTGAGGTCACTGAAGCTGTGTGTACTGTATGTGTTAGTGTGTGAGAGTGTGATTAATCCTCTAAGCAAAGTCGGTTTGAGCCGTTAAACAGCTGAGTGTCAAAGGGCTTTTATCAGAGCGAGTGGCGCCTGCACTGACAGACACACATATTTTCACACCACTTATACATTCATATACCATATAAATGAATCACATTAGTACACACACACACACACACACACACACACACACACACACACACACACACACACACACACACAAACTTTGAATGCACATATGTAGACCACAAATATAATCAGTGTCAGACAAAAAGCTGTTACACGTATGGATACACTTAAGGACACACACTCCAATCTTGATACTGAGACACATTGCTGAACTCAGCTGTTGCTACTTCTCACTTTCACTGTACAAGAGCATGTGACGCAGACATGCAACAGCCGTGCATGCGTATGCGCACTTAGATTACAGCACAATTAAAGGTTTTTTCTTTTGATGTAAAATCGTGTGATCTCTACATGTGAAGATGCAAAGTATGTAGTCCCTGATGAATTTTGCGAAAATAACAAGTACTGCAATAGCATAAAATACGAGAAGCAATTACCAATATATAAAATAGAATTTAAAAAAAAGTCAAATATAAAGAATAATAAAAACACAAAATGTATAAAGGGTGCATGAGAGAAAATACATTTAAAATCTAGTGGGCGCTAATGTAAAGCCTAAAGAAACAGTTTGAGCCTTCACATTACTGTGATGTTGTCTGACTGTGGGGCTGATGACAGTCTGTGTTATGTGGGGGGAGGAGAAGTGCAGGGTCATTGTTCATGAGACAGCTGAGAGGAAGAAACTGTTCTTGTGGCGAGAGGTTTTGGTCCTGATGGACTGCAGCCTCTTACCAGAAGAGAGCGTCTTAAACAGGCCATGTGCAGGGTGAGAGGGGTCGGCCACGATCCTACCTGCACGTCTCAGGTGGAGGTGTACGGGTCTTTCTTTCTTTTCTGCAAAGCGAATGACACGCTGCAGCCTGCACTTGTCCTTTGCTGTGGCATCAGACTGTGATGGAGGAGAGGATGGACTCGATGATGGTAGTGTAGAAGTGCACCATCATGGTCTTTGGCAGGTTGAACTTCTTCAGCTGCCGCAGGAAGTACATCCTCTGCTGTCATTTCTTGATGAGGAAGGTGACATTCAGCTCTCATTTGAGGTCCTGGTCGATGGTGTTCCCCAGGGAAGCGGAAAGACTCCACAGTATTTTGTATTTATTTTATTTAAAAGGGACAGTGCATATTAATGAACATATTAATGTAAATATGCCAGAATTAGCCAACGGCTACTTTCCATCTGCAGTCCCTGGCAGGTCAGAAGAAATAACACATTAAATTACAATAACAACAACACAATAAGAAATACAAAAAAGACTTACAACACGATAGAAGAACTGGACAACTGACACACCAATGACAGTAGCAAAGAACACTGAGAAGACACATCAAAGCTTCAATTTAAAATGAGTGCTGACAGATCTGGTCTCTTTTCAGACACTTTTTCAGATTGACTGTAAAGGTGCTCAACATGGTACAGTCTCTTATTGGAGCTGGAATCTCATTCCAGACCTCAGTACCTTTGACTGATAACACCTGATTACTACAGGTTGTGTGTCTATGTGGTACTGCACAGTCACCTCTAGTGAGGGCTCTGGTTATTCTCCCACTGGTGCTGGATCTGAACATGATGAACTCATCCAAAGGCGGTGGAGCAAGTCCATGCAGAATCTTATATACAGAACAAGCAAGTAGACTCCGTGGTGATGGGACTGTGTTTTTCCTGAAGTCCAACCTAAGCTTTAGTTGTTGTTGCTTTACCAGGTCACCAGATGGTCAGCCTCCCACCAGTCGGCAGACTCATCCCCACCAGAGATGAGTCCAATGAGGGTGGTGTCGTCTGTGAACTTGAGGAGCTTGACTGACTGGTGACTGGAGGTGAAGCTGTTTGTGTACACGGAGAAGAGCAGAGGAGAAAGAACGCAGCCTTGAGGGGAGCCAGTGTTGATGGTCCTGCTGTCCGAGACATTCTTCCCCAGCTTCACCTGCTGTCTCCTGTCAGACAGGAAGTCTGTGATCCACCTGCAGGTGGAGTCAGGCACGTTCAGCTGAGAGAGCTTGTGCTGGAGCAGGGCCAGGATTATTCTATTGAGCTGAAGTCCACAAACAGGATCCTGACGTAGGTTCTAACAGAATAATTAATAATTAGTTTAAACAACTGGTGCAGAAATAATGTTTAATTGTTTAACTAAAGCTGGATACACCCTAGACCATTTTCAAATCTTGTGGGAGACCAAAGACATAAGAAGACTGTATATAATAATCCTCCAAACGCACACTAGACGACTTGTCCAGTATTTCACAGAAACTTGTCTGATTACACACGACACCAAATCAACGTTGCCGGCTGATTCTCCTGCTGTGTGTTCTGTTTCATAGTAAAAACAGGAATAGTTAATGCTCTTGAAGAAGAGCATGTTGGCTCTAATCGTCAGTCAGGTTTTTGGTGTGCAGATTGGGAGCAGTAAAATATTTGTAGTGATATAACACAAGTCAAGATTACTATTTCTTTAAAGCAGGGGTCCAAAAACTTCACAGCCCGCAACTTTTTATCCTGTGCATAGCCTGACTTATAGCCATAGCAGTGGGTAGTCCCTGATTGTGGGTGGCATTTTTGTCTACGCAATAGCAACCTCTTATCTATTGGTTCAGCAGCCAGTGATGGATGCTTAGTTTTCAAGTGCTTTAGCATTTTCTCAGGCTTCAGGATTGGAAGTGCATATGGCCCATTAAACATGTTGAACTTTGTCAACAATAACATGAGCAAATCCATACTGGATACGTCCTGATATTTACGACACTTGGCGTGTAAAGTGACTTGCTGCAGCTGATGTCATTAATCTCTGGTAATGTCCTCAGGGTTATGTTGCACTAAAAAAAAAAAGTAAAACACTGATGATCATTTTTAAACATGGTTTTATTTTACTTTTGTATATATGTAAACAAGTATTGATTAAATCTGTAATTTTGCATTTGTTATTACTTTCTGGAAGGCATCTTGTATCCACATGTGCACAAAAAGAGGCAGAGCTCTTTAAGTTAAACACAGACAGTTGCACAGCACAGACCTCCTCCCCCAGTATAACCTACATCTTAATCTAAATAAAGGCATGTTTGAGATTATCATACTAATGCTAAGGCATTGTTTACCAAAACCACTTTCCTATGGCCTCTTAGACCCTCCTTCTATCCCCCCCCCCCCATCCACCTCTGTGCTCCTGATTGTGCATTTGCAGGCCCCAAGTCCTCCATCCTGCCATTATCTCCTCTTATCTCTTTCTAAGCCCATGATGCCCCCTTGCCCAGAAAATGTCTCCTCATATTGTGGCTCCTGAGGACTTAAGATGCTCTTGGCCACACTGAAATGTTCCCAGCAGATGTTTCACCATTCAAGCGCTTTTTATTGCCTGGGCTCTCTTCCTTTGAGGGGAGGAGGGAGGGAGGAAGAATAGGCTAGATGGACGGGAGGAGGTTTTAAACATTAGAAGGCCAACAGCTGGTTGCGTCTCCCTCCCTTGGTGCATTAACCTCTTTGGCCCTCTTGCAGCAGTGCCAGCTCAAGGAGCCTCTCAGCATCTGGAGCTTAAGTAGGGCGAAAATATCGCTGTCGCCACAGTAATAGAATCACTCAGGAGGATGGAAGGCCAACTCAGGCTAACACAAATGTAGAAGATGCTCACACTTTTAGAGGCTGCTGGAGAACACACATCTCTTAATAAGATCTTGTGACATTGTAACGTGAGTTTGTGTTTTAAAATCAAATTAAAAAGTAAAAGTAAATGAAGAAGATTTGCTCTGTTTTAGCTCAGTTGAGCATACACCACATGTACAAAGGCTACAGTTCTCGTAGCGTAGGCTCAACCCCAGATCCTGACGCCAACTTTCTCTCTCCCCAAATGTTCAGTTACTCTACAGCTCTCCTATTCCAGCAAAAGCCTAAACCCGAAACTTTAAAAAAGTATGGCTTAATATGCAGCTTTTGTTAAAGCTTAAATACATGTTATGTGATAGCCGTTGCCTGAAGATGTTGCACAACACTGCATCTTAGAGCATTTTTTGACTTCCAGACCATTGTTTTTAAAAATATATATTTACTTTTCCCCCCACAACTTTATGTTCATCCAAAAAAGGGTCTAATATTTTGAGAATCTAATCCCTGTCCTCTACCTGTAACTTGTGACAGCCTCAGCTAAATATGATGTTTCCATCTAGAGAACAAAACAATGCTTGATGAAGAGATATTGGATTGAAGTCTACTGTGTGAATGGCACATTGTTAACAGCTCATTCCACTATCACGAAGTATCGAAATAAATTTAAGAAGTATCCGAAAAACTTAAACTGAGCTTATCTCGCTTGTTGTTTTGCAAACACATACACAGACACCAATTCTGCGTGTTGTAACCTTGAACCTCATGTAAAAATAAACTAAATCTATGAGTTACAGATAAGTATTTAGTTTTTAAATCCACTTGGCTTTTTCACTCACTGAATGTCTTATATGGTGTGCATGCTAAGCGCCAAATAAAATGACAAACAGAGAGTTTGACTGTGAGATGGGCCTCAAGGCTTTCCTCCTCCACAACACACACACACACACACACACACACACTCATGCAAGAGTCAGCATTCAGCAGCATCACTTTGAACATGCAAAGCGTACCTTTTCTTGAGTAAACATGCCGATTGTTTGCGTCTCTCCCATCCCCTTAGCAGCTGCTTCTCCTTAAGCCACTGTCATCATTACCATCATAATCATCATCATTATAATCATCGGCCTGCTTAAACACGAGACAACAAAGGTACACACACACACAATTGGCCTCTGTAGCTTTGAGGAACATATCAAGGCTTATTGAAAGAAAAGAACGTTTTTGTTTGAACGGGCAGCCTTTTGCCTTATGCAGGGCTGGGCCCTTTCTTCATCTTTGCTCAGTATTGGGTGTTGTGTGCTCAGGGGAAAGGTGTGTGACTGTGGGTGGGAGAGAGCATGACAATAGGGGCAGGTGCTCCCGATTTTGCCTTCATGCAGTCTGTTAGCTCACGATACACATACACGCAAACACACAATGCTCAAGTAGAAGCGTTCTCTCACCGACTCGTTCATCAGCGGTGTCATCAGGATCTTTCTCTTTCAAATGCATGTGTTTCATATCCCTCACGTCTGAAAGTGACGGTGCTTTTGCAGCTTGGCTATTAACGCTGGGAGATGACAAGCATCCACTTCCTGTATTGAAAATGCAGATAATACACTGTACCCATCTTAGAATCCCATTATCCAATTGATTTAAAAAAGGGCACTCCACAGATTTTGTCAGTCTCACTTTACTGATAAGGAGGAGTAAAACCATTCTGTAAAAACAGCTTTTGAATGTCTTCTGTGGTTGTTCATGAACCTTTCTAAGGATACTAGCGTCATGTGCTTGAATATAAAACTGTAGATGTTGCCAGCTTTCTTCATGATACAATGTGGTTCCAGTCAGCCTGACACGACACACTTGATGATTGAGCAAGCATGTTTTTAGTAATCTCTGAAGGACATTTAGGTATATCTTTAATTCTGACAACTCCAAAAGTTTTCTTTTTTTACGCATGTATTTGTGCTTCTCTGCACTGCAAAGTTCAAATTTGAACGACAATAAGGAATGTCTAAGTCTTCTTTTGCTGGCCTTGTGTACCTCTCCTTCTTGAAACGGAAGGAGCATTGAGTCATTTTCTGGCAGCCGTAGGAGAAGCGGGCCGAAATTGCAGGAGCAGACACTTCCTTGGCCAGGACTCATACGGCAGCACAGCTAGAAATTAATTAAAACACAGGCAGAACGTAAGAGGGAGCATCAGGGAAAGAGAGGGGGTCAAAGGAAGGGAGGGAGAGGGAGGGAGAGAAAAGGATCACAAGGAAAACACAGATATGAACAGTAAAAGGATGCTGTGCAAAGCATTGTTGTGTGTGTTTCGCCTTGCATGTGAGCACCAGTTGTCCTCCCTCGACTCTGCCACTGACAGACGAGGGGAACAGTGCGATCCTGACACAAATCCTTGGTAAGGGTCCTTTTTTCTGCCCTCCCTCCCTGGCCCTTTTCTCTTTGCCATCAGTAAATCCGGGTTTCACTACAACTTAAGCACTTAGCTATAATCCCCATGAAGAGGCGATAGCCCTGCACAAGTCACTTTTCGACCATTAAAGGCATACAATAGGGGCGTGTTAGGGACTCACTTAAATGGATTGAGCACAAAGCCGGTGCTTGATAAGTTTTTAGTAGGGAAGAATCCGCCTTTTACACCCCTCCTTTTGTGACTTCTCTTAGATGTACTTGTCTCAACAGTCTAAGCCGATTTTATCCCTTTTTTGCGTTTGTTTAATTCCTGTAACACAGAAAGGCTTTAGAATATGTCCCATTTCTTTCTTTCCCCCCTCTCCCGTTTTTTCCCGAACAAATGTCACAGTGAAAGATTTACAATGGGGGATATCTCTATCCACTTCCTACAAACTAAACACAGGGGATGATGGTCTCTTCTTGATATTTCCAAAGCTCCCCCTTCAAATTAAGCTTCTATTTCTAATCTTTTAAACATGGCGCAGTAGCTGGACTGAGGGGAAGTATTTTGATATGCTTGTCTCTCTTGGACGAAGGAAGTGGACCCAGACTCTTCAGAAAACACTAATACCCATCATCCTCTGGGGTCGAAGAAGAATGCGTTCTGATACCCCTTATCAAAGCAAGAACAGTGAAACACAAGCAGCCAAGAAAAGGGGCCGGGGACAAAACTGGCATTGTTACTGCTTGTCATTTGCAGACGAGCCATAGAGGAACATTTTTGAAAGACAATCCTCAGTTGTCGCTTGTGAAATCAATTAAGGAAAGAGCCCATGAAAACATGGGTACAGAGGATCACTTTGTGCGGGACTGTCTATGTGATTGCTGTTAAGTTCCAAATATTTGTGAAGTGGGAATGTTGTATATTCAAGGACATGGGAGTTTATTTTTGGGATACATAGAGGTCAATTCTTCACTCAAGTAAAGTGTTATGATTCAAGTTTACAAATTAAAGAACTCGAATCAAGTTTTTGGGTGGAAGAACCTTATCTAGTTTATTCACTCAGTGCTTTAAAGGTTTGGAAATTCTTCTTAAGTAAATTTCTTGTTTACTTTAATGTCTCTACGTATGCCTGTGATATACTGCGTATTTATAAATGCTAGCATTTACCAATAGTCTTCTTTATCCAGTTGCTGCAGATGGCTGTTCACCCATTAGCCTATCGCGGGATGTTGGAGTTTTCTGTCCGTTCAAAGTTTTCCTTGCAACTATTACAAAGTGCTTGCTTATGATGGATCAAAGTTAGTTTTCTTTGGTGGTGGTTTTTTTGTTGCCCTGACAAAAAAAATGAATTAAAAAAAGAATTGATTGATTGATTCTATATGCTTTTATCCCAACAGACAGATAAAGCCAGTTAGAGAGGCCAGAGAGAGAGAGACAGAGAGAGAGAGAGAGCGAGAGGGACCCCACTAAGTCGCTGAGAGCCGATCTAATCCAGAGGTTTGAGTGTTTGCTGTTGCCACTGTGTCTTAAAGCAGATCTCAGTAGGAGGTGGTGAGATGCTCCTCAGGGCTCAGGACTCTAATGGTTTGATTAAGCTCATCCAGCTCGGCCTGCACTGCGTAGACTAAACCTCCATTTAAGGACCAAACAAAGACAGGACCGCCGGGACGGATAAGAGTATTAAATCCGACTGCCAGGCTCACAAACACACAGATGTAGATTGTGCACATTGTATACAAATACACAGCCAACCGGTAATGATGAGAACGTCACACACAGCAGCAGCAGATTGTCTTGTTTACTCCTAAACATAACCTTAGTTAATATTACTCAGATTACATCTGAATTACTGTACAGTATGGCTAGAAAACTTTCTGAAATATTGACTTCTAGGTTACTACTGCAGCACTGTAATTCTTCCTATTGTATATGTGTTCTTTTGAAATGTACATAAATCCACTCCTTAAAAATTTGGAAGCAATTTAGGCAACTCCTATTTTTCACAGAGCGTCCGAGTGAAGGAGCAGAATATTATCAGAAAATACAGTGGGCGTGGATGGAGTCGTTTATTCACTGAGATCGGTGCACAACTAAAGGCTGTAAACACATCGATGAAACCATCTCCTTGCAAGTTATTTAACTGATTTCTGTTCGCCGTTCTTCTTTGCCGTTTTGTTGATATTGTCATTCTGTTAAATAACTGATAGCATTGGTAGAGAAGCAAATATTGTCATTAGTGTTGACGAGCAGACTCTGTTGCTTCCACGTCATTATTTTTTACGTCATGTTTTGCCTTAGAAAAACCACCGCCCCCACTCCTCAACCGACCAGGATAGTTTACCACTTTGAGGAGCATGTGTGAACAAACAGGTCAAAAATATCTATTAATTGTTCTGGAGTGCATGTGTGATAACAGCTTTAGACTTACAGTATCCTGTTACAGAGGAAGAGCCCTAATTCACCACTATACTCATCCTAACTGATTCATTATTATAACATGATTTGCTTGTTATATGGCAGCCTATATGACGTAAATATAATGTGTTACTTCTCAAGACCCAAATAGACACTGTTAATGCATTTACTTTCTGAGGCAATTTGAGTACTTTGAGTTATTTTATGCTTTTTGTCTTGTTTTTCATTACCCTTTTCTGAATAAAAATCAAGATATGTAAATGGTATCATAGAAAATAAAATACTTAGGATACCCAAATCAAAAACCACACACTGAAACAGATCACACAAACATTAAACCAGTCAACGAGACACGTACAAAGAATAAACTGATATTAAGGCAAGGCGCCTCACAACACACAACACATTCTCTCTCTCTCTCTCTCTCTCTCTCTCTCTCTCTCTCTCTCTCTCTCTCTCTCCAGTACGTTGTCAATGTTCAACATTGTTTTGGACTATAAAGGGTTAAGTCCACCAGCTCACCATCCCCGACTTTCCTGGCTGAGCTGTAAGGCTACTAAGTAGCAGCTGTCCACCTGGCGAAGGAAGACCCTTCCACTGACACACACACAAACACTAACACGCACACCCAAACACAAACATGCACATATATGCCCTCTTGAGATAAAACTGCCCACAAACACTCATCTGCACATGTCTGTTAGCATGCGCATGCACGTACGCACACCAACACACCAACACACACACACACACACTTTCGTGGAGGAGAGGCCCAGATGGTCAGGGAGGGGAGCAGTGCCCAGTGTCAGTGAGAGAGGAAGAGAGAGAGCAAGCAAGATAAAGAGAGAGTGAGATAGTTGGAAAGAGAGAGACGAGGAGGGACGACAGCCAGACCCAAGTGGAGGAGCAGAAACAGGAAGACAACATCACACCAGTTCAGCGAGCCAGAGCTGCAGACAGACAGAAAACAGGGCCATCTCTGTTAGCAAACACGCAAAATCTGTAACCACATGCCTCCACTCAGCTATGGCCTTCACCAGTACTTCAGAGTATGGATGGTAATACAGTAAGCGGGTTGAAACATTATTGTGTTTTGGATGCTAACTTTCTTTGTGAGAATGTTTTGTGTACGGACCTGAATCTTGGAGGCTTTCAACTAGCTTTAGAATAAGAACTTAGGCTCTATCCACAGTACAAAACTATACCTATCAGAATGGCTTTTCTCATTTTAGGTGGAGTTAGTTTATCCCTCTTTACATGTCCACAGGTTGCCAAGTAACTTCATGCATTTGTGCAAAATTATACCTATCTTATAATGACAATTTCTTTACTATCTATAGCCAATGACAACAAGTCTGCAAAGCTTCCAAATGTATTGCATTCACTTTGCTTTCAAGGTTTGGAAGGTTTGTTTAAGCAGAAACAAGAACTTGTGACCATAAAATGTATTGAGCAGCCTAAAACAGGAGATCCTGCAGAAGGGTTAGATGGATAGAAAAAACTTTTACTGAACTTGCAAACATGGCAAGTAACTATTGGTATCACGATAAGTAAGCTTTACAGGCATGCAAGTATTTTTCTACTTTGGACAGAGAAAGCCAAAGTACTGGATTGCCATGCTGCCTATGTTTATGCTAAGCTAGGCTAAACTTTGGCAACAGCACTGGAGTTAACGTTCATGTAATTAACATCAAACTTCTTGTTAGAAATAGAGGGCATGATGGACCTCATATGTTTCAACAGCAAAATAGATGGTTGTTTGAATTCCTTTAAATGTGTTCTTTCAGTAAAATCAACAAACAGGAAAACTATTTCAAACAATTCATTAGTTTCATCCAGTTCAGCTTACATATTGCACAAATATTCAACTGATGAGCAAATACATAAAATTAAAGGGATAAAGCACAAAGGCAGGCATTCGAGCAATGAGATGATTCTGGGATGTGAAACCCTTCGTCCAGATGGCAGCATTTTTTCCCAGCTTTAATTCATTTATTTCATGTCACAGTTGTGCTTTGATCGCTCCTCTCTAATAATTAATGTGGTTTTGCTGCACGCCGCTCTTGAAGTCATTGTTCCAGTCTCAACGCGAGCTGGCTTTGACTTCTCCACCTGATGGGAAAAGCACTGTGCTGGCTCCCCTTAGATCACCCTCTTTCCCCTATTTATCTGTCTCTCTGTTACTTTCTCTCAGCTTCCTCTCAGCTTTTGAACATCTCAAAGGGGTCTCACTCTTGCTTCCACACATTTGTACTTACACCCACTCTCCCACACACACAGAAACACACACATTGGACTGTCTGGTGTCTCTCCAGAGTGGTTGGGATACAGTGGTTGGCATGTGTCATACATCCATTATTGATCAGATCCAGCTGCCATGAGCTACAGATCACTTAGATTCACCATTGTCCCTGCCTTACACTTTCTAACACACAACATGACACAAGAAAACTTGCTAGTTGTTTTATTAAGTTTCTTTGAATTCACTCTTAATTTATTGTCACATTTTCATTTCAAAGTTCTTTGTATTTGCTCGGACTACTATGACATTGTCCTGAGATTTATTCTCATTTTGTTCACAAGAGAGGAGTAAGACTTATCTTAAAGGCACAGTGCCTTTATAATGTAGACCTTATTTAAGTAAATAATTCAATGTATAAACACTTGAATCACACACTTTTGGATTTGCACAGCGACTTTATGCTGCCTTATTACCCCTGACAGCAACAAATGAATGAACAGTGGGACGATGATTAGAAATGTATAGATATGAAGTTATGTGGAAACCAAATAAGACAAAAAGATTTTAGAGATATTATCATGCTGTATTTTTTTAACTAAATCTTTACAGACCCATTCTACCGCTAATTAATGCAGCTTTTGGATTACAATGCTGGGTATATAATATTCAGTACGTCTTCCGTGGATGAGTAGGCCTCCAATGCTTTCAGTCAAAGGATCGCACCCTACCCTGACGAAAAGTTGTAATTCTGGAAAATGTTTAATTAAAAACAATAAATAAAAATTTGCAACTGCAGATTAAAGTTATCATCATCAATGACTTGTAAGCATGTCTGATCAAGTGTCATAATAGAGGGGAACATACTTTTTTCACGACTGCAAGTGTTATAGCGATGTATAGGTTGATATGTGGAGCAAAATCACAAAATATTATTGCAGCTTTTAAAAAAATGGTCCATAAAATAACAGAAAATGTGCGAAACACAAGTCAATTATAATTTATGAGGAAACACCAAGATTGAAACTAAGGACCCAAGAGTAAGAAATAATACTTTAATTGATTTCACTTTCGAGTTTTATATCTTCTATTGTCTTTTCCTGTTAATTTTGTTGAGTTTCTGTGCATTTGGCTTTTTACACTTGACCCAGGAGCAAGAGCGAGGAGATGCACTTGTTGGCTGAAGGCTTTTGGGGGAGGGTTAGAAGAGGGTCTTCTGAGAGACATGGAGGGAGGAGGGAGGTTTCACCCTCTGCAACATATCCGCTCAACCATGTCTGTTCTCGACATTCCCCCCCCCCCCCCCCCCCCCCACTCCTCTCCTTTTTTTTCCAAATGCAAGTCACCGTGAAAAATGTGCTGGTCCAATATTTGCACAGAAGTGGTGCTGGGACAGGCAGATAACCTATCAGTATTTGAGTTTGGCTTCCCATGCTCCAAATAGCCATCCTCCGCCTGTTTAGCTTATTGATTGGCTTGGCAAGAAACTAGGTCCCCTCAGCAGTGACCAAGGTCATACAACACATGGACTCTGTGCCCACCCATCCACCCCCCACACCACCACCACCACCCGATGTCTCTTCTTCCTCCACCTCCTCCTCATCATCATGTCTCTCTCTCACTCTTATGGTGTTCAAAGATGCATGTATATATATTTGACTGGTGTTGATGCATTCTGTCTAATAACATACTTAGACAAAGACAAAACCATTAATAAAGTCTTAAGTGTGGGAGATATTTAAATGAGTTGGAGTGGCACGCAGTAGAGAACAAAAAAAAACTTTAAAGGATGGATTTGTAAATTCTTTGAAACTTTGATAATTCTGTCTTTTGTCAAAAACAGTAGCAGTGTTTACTTAAGGATGTGTTCTTAATAAAATCCTTGATGAATTTTAACATTGCATACTTTATGAAAAGAGAAACTGGAATGTGAGAAGGCAAGAAATGTGCCCCTCTAGTTTTTGCACTGTACATGTGTGTGTGTGTGTGTGTCTGTGTGTGTGTGTGTCTCTGTGTGTGTGTGTGTGTGTGTGTGTGTGTGTGTGTGTGTGTGCATGCATGTGTGTGTGTGTGGATCACAGGCAGCGTCCTCCACTCCTCTGTGGGAATCAATGAGATTGAATTCTGAAGGTTTTCTCAGGGGCATCAGCCCTGCTTGTCAATATTGCTCTGTGTCACAAGTGCATTTTGTACACACACATTGCACACATACACACTCACACTTCCAGTTCACTGTCCCAAACCAGACCTCTCCCCTGCCCTCTCCTCTCCTCAACGTATCCCTCGAAACATTCCCTGCCTACCAGGTCCTCAATTAAGCTTGCCCCACTTTCCCCCCCGCTACATTCCTCCAATAATCTGCACCACCATGTCCTCCATTTATTCCCACAGAGGTAACTTATTTTATTATTGTACTTTAATGTTTTATTTCGAACATGTGAAGACAACTTTCTATGAAAAGTTGTTATTCTTATCTGAAGCAATTTTACTAATTTCATTAACACACCGCAGGCAGTATTGATTTCTCAGTTACTCGTTTGTTTAGAAAGGTTTTGAATACTAGTTTGGCAAAAATGTTGACTTCAGAAATTCTTTTTCATGTGTATTTCACAATTGTATTAAGTACAAGTACATGTAAAGTAAGCAACTTTTAAAAAATCCTGATAGGAATCATTCTAATTTCAAAATAAATGTATTAATTAGAGGTAGGGTATAGGTCATTTTCGAAAACTAGCATGATTCAAAAAGTAGCATTCCCTCAGTGGACCGTCTACTCTCACCCTGTCCCCTCTGTGCCCCCTCAAAAGCCAGCGTGATTGGTTAATCAGATTGGTACCTCTTGACAGACATTGGCCAAAGTTTTTACAGTCTTACAACTGCTATAACAGATTTTCTTTGTTCCCTTTCAAAGCACATGCATTTACGTTTTGTTGCATATTCATGGGAAAGTTTTGACACTCATGTTTCAGGTCCAATTACAACGACAAAAAAACTAAAAAGATGAAAGATAAAACCATGCTGTCCCCAAAGTCGATTGACCCCATGGGGAAATTTGAGAGGACCAGTCTAGCCCTTAGTCTATATAACATTAACCTGATGGCTCAGTTTAATGCCAGTCTTCTTTATCACATTTTATTCCTGATTTGTACTCAAGGAAAGCCCAGACAGTGTCACCTGTGACTGTCGGATGATGAGCGAGGCAAGCTGTGTGATTTATGACCGCTGCTGTGATGTTCTGCCGTGTTCAACTGTGACATATATCCCTGATATTCCCAAAGTCCTTCTCAGAAACCCACCAGGCTCAGAGGGGGGTCTGATGATACCCTTTACCCTCGCCGCGTTTCTAATTTGAAAGGGCCCTTGAAAACTTGCTGGCTGTGGTCTAAGAGTAACAGACATGAAAAACACACAGACACATTGGTCACCCCACATAATCACTTATGTGGCTCTTAAATATGGCTCTGGGGAGTTTGAGTGTCATTCTCCGGGAGGAGTGAACGCCCCTGGGCCATAGCTGAGTGTGTCTAAGTCCGATCTGGTTTCCTGCCACACAGAGGGAGCCCTTGGAGCCCGAGGCTTGCCTGGAGGCTACAGCCAGACCTTGAAGGACAAAAGACACACAGACAAGAGACGCTACCTCTCTCCTGCAACAAGCCAACAACAGTCATCAAACAACAAACAAAAACTAGAGAATAGTTTGCAAAAGAATGATGAGGAAGAATTGCTTTTGATCTGACTTGCAGCCTTGCTTCTCACTCTCCTGTGAATTGACATGATTTTTATTCTTTTTTGTCACATTCATATAGTACGTACCACTTTAAACCCCCCCCCCCTCACACACACAAACACACTTAGAGTGTTAGCCCCCGTCGCTAAACAGCTGTCTGAGATGTGGCAGTGTGGCGAACCCATTCTTTATCATTGTCATCTCCCCATCACCTGCATTCCTTCTACTCCTTCGCCTTTTCCTCTCCATCCCTCCATCCATCAGCATTTTCAGACACAGGGCTCTGACAAGGGCACATCCATCCCCTGGTCATACATCACCTTTATGGGGGTGATGGTGGAGGGGATGTGGGTGTAGAGGGGGGGTTGGGGGACGCAGTAGTGTCCCAAACTCCTTCACAAGTTGGGGCAAAGCCAAGTCACTGCTGGTCCCTTTCCCATTTTCCTTTGTGTGAGAAGTGGGTTTTCTTTGTTTATCACCCCACCACGTCTGCTTTTAAAAAGATGTTCATATTATCAGTTTTCTGGACAGGTCTTTATTTAAATTCTTATGTTGTGGGTAAATACAGCAGCAGTAGTATTAGCCTGTTTAATGTCGACCTTCGACGTCACAGAGTTTTTGTAGGTTATCTTAGCTTATTAGCTGTGACCTTATCCCAGTCAGTGAAACAAAAGGGGAACTGTTTTAAGAATATAACAAGACTGACGTTGAGGGTAAAAATGTACATTTGTAACAAACATTGTGAACCTTATTCCCTTTTTGTGGCCAAGCTAGCATTTTGAAAAGTAAACGCTGAAAGCAATTTCATTTTTTTCCATAAAGAAGCAACTAAGGATGTGATTATTTGCTTGTTATTAACAATTAGCCAACATTTAAGCAAAACTCATCATCAAATTAAACTACTGTATGTAACGACCAAAGGACAAAATGTCAAGAAGAAATGAAACAGTTAAGAGAAAAATGAAATACTCTATGTGTTGTGCTGTTGTGCTGCTAACAGGAAAAGCACGTTTGTGGTTAACTAACTTATAAGCGCTGTGCTCGTCCAACACAGTAGTTCACCTGCTTAGCCCTGTGAGTCTGTCATCAATCCTGCAAAACTAAATATTTCAGTTTTTAAGTGTTTTATTCTTGGCCACATTCTGGAAGGACAAAACTATTTTTTCATCAATGGCTCCTTGTTTAAATACCAAATTCTACATAAATCAAGAGAAGTGCTTGAAAGGCATCCATAATTTCCAGGCTCTTCATTGTTTTTTGTGACGTGCCTGTTTATCAGGAAAGTATAGAAATGAAAAGACAAATAAAACAAATTCCACGGGCCTCTCTTTGGTTTTCTCTTCTACAGTACAAGGCTGTTACTCAAAGGACACCTCCTGCTGACCCTGCCACACTCCTTCTGTGTTCTCCTCTGTCCTCTCCTTTCTATCCCTGTCTCCCTCACCTGTTCCTTCACTTTTCACACCTGGACTCTATTCTTGGCTTTTTGTTTACTTGTGTTTTCCAAAGTCCCGTCCTCGCTCTCTTCCTCTGTACCCCCACCTCTCTTCTGCTGCACCATCTATCACTCAGTCCCTCCTTCTCACCTCTCCCTCTCCCTGCTACCTTCTCTCTGTCCTTGCTCCATTTCTCCTCTGGCTCACCTCTCATTAAGCCCCTGTGCCCATTGCCACCATGCCCAGTGTCCACCCACACGTCTCACACCTCTCTTTTTTCTCTTATCTCTGTCCTTTCTTTTCTTTCATATTCCTAATCTGCCCTTATGAACATTTCCTTTCTCATGTCTATTGCAAGTTGCCCTTTCTATCAAGGACTTAATAATGTATTCTGGAGGAGTTGCCATCATAAATACATACAGTGCATTTTGTTTAAAAATATATTTTTGAGTTTTATTTTGATTTTCTTTATTCACAAAGACAAAAAAACTGCTGGGATTTTATACATGTTATTTAAATAGTCATCCCACAGTAATATTCAAATCAAGTCATACATAAATTCAAATCCTGATGAAGTGGCAGAAGGGGACCACAACAACCTCACCTTAATGTACCTTGGCGAGCATCTTGTGGCTGGCTTTTCCTCCATGGGAGCCAGTAGGGTTCATCCTGTAGAAAGGACGGTTTGGTGTATTTAGACCGGGCAGCTAAAGAAGGTGGTGGTCTTGGGCTTTCGATCCCTGGAAGTGTAGACTTGGTATTGGAACATGGAACAGCACCTCTCAGGCAGAGAAGGAGCTGGTGCTGGAGTTAGAGCGCTAAGAACTAGACATTTTTGGACTCATGTACACACACTCAAATCAGTCCCCCAAGGTCAGAGGTTTAGGAATACTTACAAACTCCCAGCTGAGTGCCATTGTGTTGGGGTTTTCCCAAGTGAATGAAAGGGTTGCCTCTCTGCGACTGCAAGTGGCAGGGAGTAAGGCACTGACTGTATATGGACTTCAACATGGGCAGGGGTGGAGAAATCTGAATGGGGATGATTGGAAAGAACAGACTGCCCAATCTGAAATTCATTGATGTTCTATTAGTGGATGTTTTTGCTAGGTCATACACATTTATTTAGCATAGGGATCTTCGTAAGTATATCTGGTAATAGAACATCCAAAGCTAAAGATCGATGACTGACTTTGTAGTTGTGTCATCATATTTATGGCCACGTCTTGGCCACTCTGGTGAAGAGAGGAGCAGAGCTTTCAACTGATTACCTCCTGGTGGTGAGTTGATGAGATGGCGGGAGAGGCTGTCGGAAGGACCTGTTTAACCTAAACCAAGGCTCTTCCCTGTGAGTAAAGTCACACTAAGGTTGTGTGAAACAGCTCAGTCAACTGAGTTAACAGTTAACTTGGCTGTCACAACAAACACCATCAATGCAAATGTAGATGTTACAGTATGTAATTTTACCTTATAAGCGAACCCTGCTCCTAGAGCAAGCTTGATCCAATGCTTGTGTGACTACAGCCCAGCATCAAACTTACGATCGTCAGTTTTTTAGAGGCTCTGGCTAGCTTGGATGAAGTCACTACTCTCCAATAAACAATTATATTTTTCAATAAACTGGAATTTCTTGGCTTATAACAATAACTTTTAAATTACATCCTATCTATCTGTTTCCAACCACTGACTACAGTGCATTTTGTTTAAAAAATAAGGTCTGATGGTTTTCCACTGAAGAGGCTCGGAGTATTCCTCACTAAACTGAGCCTTCATGCATACAATCAACAACACATCAGTATCTTGCAGCCCCTCCCTCTCTCCCTCCCTCCCACCCCTGATTGTATGTGTTTAGATCACCCGGCAGCCTTTCCTTGACCGTACGTCTCCTCCATTGATTACTGCCCGTACTTCTTTGCTCAAAACATAATGCATCACAAAGACCAAACTGTCCGTGAAGGGCTAAAATAATTGTTTATAATAGACCCTCCACTTGCAATGACAAGAGTGCTGTGATGTGTTTTAGGGTGTAGACAAGAGCTCCCGCTTTGTGCTCAGGTAATTTTCTTTCCAGCCGTAAGTGGTCAAGGTCCGATGTTTTTAAACGCATGTGAGTGATGTGTTGTGGTTGTACCGTATTGTTTCAGATGTGCCAATGTCCATTTGGAGAGCAGCAACACTCGTCTCCCCACTTGAGGAACAATGAAATACACTTCAGAGATGCTGTGTATGAAGTATGTTTATGAGTGTGCTTGGACAATAGGGGACGATGTTACACAACACAAGAAATGGGGATTGGCTCTGAGAGAAATGAGGTGGGCCCAGCAGACATCCTTGACATTCAACAATAATTAAAGCTTGTTGACATGGTGAGAAAAGACTGATTCACTGGCAATGTTTACAGTAGCATATGACTGCAAAATGAGCTGCAAACACTTTGAGTGCAGGAGAAAGTGGGCTGGAGTCATTTCAGGGGTGGGGAGTTGTGGAGTTACAGTGGGAGAGAGAACAGACTGTGTTGGTGTTTTGTTTGACATAAAAGCCTGCTAACAGTTACTGTAAACCAGGAGCTCTGCCAAGGCTCACAGGTGTCATCAGGGATCTGGCCTCATGCCACAGAGAGGACCCAAAGGCCCCGAGGCTCGCCTGGAGGTTCCACCCTGCTGTGAGATGTACCAAAACACCCAGGGGAGGGAAAGAGGTTAGGAGAGGATGGATACAAGTAGGAGATAACGTCTGAATGTAACATGGTACAAAGTGTTTTTATAGTAATATAAAAACATCGGACCTATGTAAATATGTGTGTGTGTGTGTGTGTGTGTGTGTGTGTGTGTGTATGTGTGTGTGTGTATATATGTATATATATACATATATATATGTATATACTGTATATGTGTATATATATATATGTGTGTGTATATATATATATATATATCAGTAATACCATTCCTTTATTCCTGTGTGACTGTTAATACGGTGGAAGGATGTGAAATGATAGGAAGTGGAGAAAGTGTGGGCTGAGAGAGAAACAAAGAAAATAGGGATATGAAGAGATGAAAGGAGAGATGGAGACAGCAAGGTAAGAGAGCCGAAAGGAGCAATGCAATTAAAACAACACAAACACAGTCTGCGTTTGACTGCTCAACCTTGCCAAAGAAAATAGGTTACCTCTGTTTCTCTTGGTGCCCAGGGGAAGCACAAACTGGCAATGAGTCGTGCCCCTGTGCCATCCTGTATATTTAACCACAAAAACTATCCTGCAACACTACATGCAAAACTGTTCCCTCATACCACGGCACGATGTGTGACATGTAACGGAAAATGTGTTTTATCTGTACACAATGATGAGCATTTTTAGCTAACTGGTCATGAGACATATATTCAAATAATAATAATAATAAACATTGTCGTCACCAAATCACGTCATGTTTTCAGAAGTTGATTTAGTCGTTCACAAACATAAGTAACCATATGTTTTGTAAAAATGTTTGCTGATGTTACAAAGGTTATAAAGAAGAACCCACACATTTCTGAAGTCTTATGGAGTCTGCAAACATTTAGGTTAGCACATGGGAAAAAAATGATGCTAACTTGACAGCAATAGTTGACAGTAGTTGTACTGGTTAATTCATGTAGAAAACTAGATTAAAGGTATGGTACTGAAACAAACACAAACCTTGATGAAACAAATACATCATCATCACCTAAAAGATAGTTAATAAAAAAGGTATAAGCTCATCTAAAAGGTTCAGTGTTAAGGATTTAGTAGAATCGAGCAGTCAGTCTTAGCTTTCAACAAACCTTCAACTAATATTAGTCACATCTACCGAGGATAGGTTTAGATCCATTGTCTGTGCTAGTTTGGGAATATGGCAGTGCTTTGTGATCTGCTCCCTTCGCGAATTAACGGTTTTATTGGTTAGCTTAGGTTAGCATTAGTAGCTACACATGAAAGGTAATCATGTGCCCAAAGGTAAAGAACAGTGTTGGGTTTGTAACTTTACCACAAATAGCGGTATTAGTAGTTTCATTAGATTCTTCAGTAGCATTGTGTTAGTGTCAATGTTTTCTGAATCAAACAGCTGTAGCTTAGCTATTTTATTGGTCAAGTAGTGTGGTAGCATCCAGGCAAGCTTCATTTTCCCTACAACAAAGATAAATGTGCAGCAGAGTGCTCTTACACCGTCCAAAATCAAACTTTGACTTTATGTTTACAAAAAGTATTTGTAATTATTTAATTAAATTACAGTTATAAAATGTACCTCTATCATGGGGGAATGAGATACAATGTAAGTGACTTGCCAATGTAATTTGCTTGAAATAATAGTTTGTAAATAAATAAGCAAATTACAGCACCTTTCTAGAGCAATCGTCAAAAAGTGCATGGCTTAAAAAAGGCAAAACAAAGAGACAGAAAATAAAAAGACAATGTCATAAAAGCACACTTAGGTTAATAAAATTTAGATAAAGCTAATTGTTTTAGTAAAGAGCAGTCTACCCAAACATAACCTTGAAACTGTGAAGTACCTTTTTCATGTCTGAGTTTTAGAGGTATTGTTTTGGAAAGAATATATTCGACATGTTCATGCTGAGGCTGGTAGCTTATACTACAAAACAAACAAATTATTGAAAGAATATATACATCTGAAAAACTGTAAATAATTAGCAGTAACATTTAATAATCAATGTGACAAAAAAAATCTATAGATTATTTTATTGAAAGACTAAATCTAAAATAAAATCTGGAGCCATACTGCAAACATTGCATGGATAAAAATGCAAATGAGAAAAAAAAGAAACAGATTCAGTTGCAAAGGTTAATTTCTTTTCTTGACAGTGAGCATAAGTGCATCCAGCCGTCGCTCCATCCCTCTCTCCTTCCATTCATCTGAGCATCACTAAAGCCCATCTTAATCCTCCTCTTCCACAATCACGGAACAAAGAGCAGAGTGCTGGCAGATCCTTGTTTTTCTAACTAATGTCGATTACATATTTGATAAACATGCATTTGCATTAGCATTAGCTGAGGTCAGGATTAGCAGCGTTCATCCTCAAACTGTTCTGTCTCTATGCTTCGCCTGTTTGTTGATCTTTTTTTCTGGTTGTGCCTTTTCCCCCCCTCCTGTTGTTTGTGGCCATCTCAAATCCTAAAGGACACGACTCCACGAAAGCGACGGCACAAATATTTGAAAGGGTGATTAAAAATCGTTTGGGAAAACAGATTATTGACTGTTTCTTTTTTACCGGTTTTAATCAATCTGTAAACACATACAGCCTGATCCAAGGAGTCAAAAGGGGTCAGAAACAGTTGACATTTCATCTGTTAATTTAGGTATCACCTCACATTAAAGAAAATTATATTAGGAATCAGTTTAATAGGTCAGATGTACTTGATCACTCGGATTCACCCTTATCCCTTGATATGTAACATTTTCAGCAAGTGCAGAACAAACAATAAAAAAGATTTTAAGCACTTCATAAATGCCCTTCGTCAGTCTTTACCAAAAAAAAAAAAAAAGCTATAAAAAAGGGTAGAATTAGCTCCAGACTACTTGGGTTTGCAAAAAGTTTCAAGTGCCTCTGTTGACCGCACACAAAGACACTGATCTGCTTAGCAGGCTTAAAACTCTCTCTCTCCCCATTTCTTTTCACTCCGTCTTATGTCTTTTCCTAAACCCTTTTCATACCCCCCATACACACACATCCCATACACACACATGCCATACACACACATTCTGAGATGACTCAAACACTGTGGCCCAGATCACTAGCCCCAAATAAGGATCTTAAAGACCAATTCCAAACCACCTATTAAACAGCTTACAGGCATATAATTGTCAACCAGATGCTTCTCTCCAAAATAGGTTTTTAAAAGCCACATTGTTCCCTCTGCCACGAAAGGTTGAATAATGCTGAGGCTTTAGCAGCCAAGAAATGGTCTGTCTCATTCTGTTTTCTCCATATAAGATATTTCTTTTATGAATATTCCTGCTTCAATCGTTTGACTTTATTGCTAATCAAGCTTTTGTCTTGCTTTGTAACTTCAACGCCAGACTTAAAAGTATTTGTTTCACATTTCCCCCCTCTTTTCAGCTTGATTTTTTTTTTCCGTCCTGATGCATTTTCTTTATTTGTTTAGAAAAATAGCTATTGGGGAAAATAGGACAAAATAATTGGTAATTATGGAACATTTAGTAAAAAAAAAATGAAGAGAGCTAACGGATGCTGTAGTGATGAAATAAAGGAGCTACATTATTCTCCAGACCCAATTATATTTGTGGAAAACAACAACAGAAAAGAATCAATCAAGGAGTCCTATTGCCGCTGCTAATCAGACTTTATTATTATCCTTACTGCTCGCTCATGGATCACAAACGCAAAAAAGAAATTAGCCAGCAACTTCTTCTGACGGTCAGCTGGTTTTAATTGGAGAGATGACAAAACAACTTCACTGGATGTCTTGACATTTGGAAGATAATTCAAGGGTTGAAGTACAAACAAAGCGAGGGGAGAAAAAAAAGGTCATTCACTCCTTAATTAACATTTTTTGGTCTCTTTTCTCCCTGACCAAACAATAACCATATTAGAGACCTATTAACCTTAACAACGCAGGCAGAAAGACAGAAGATTTTGCTTCTAATAAAGCAGGAACGTGAGATGGAGCACAAATGAAGACATTGGTTGATTGAATTACACGGATGCAATGGCGTTCTCCCTGTTATAGTGTCTTGGTAAGTAGATTCATTAGTCTCTACTTAAAATCAAACAACACTGAGTTTTTCTGAGGACATCTTTTATATTGCTTGGCTTATTAAATTTTGTTTTGTTTTTTTCTCCCATTTTTACTTATGTAATTTTTTTTTGCAAGAGCTATGTCAGATGGTCAGTGGATTATTCCTTGTGTCTTCCTAAGAATCAAGCAATATATTTATCCTGGACAACTCAACAATCATCAGTGGATTTTTTCTTAAATTTCCATAAAGACAAGTGCACCTAAACCACTGTTATTTCTGTCACTGAGAACTTAAGCCATATAAAATGATTCGAGAGATAAGAATTGTTCAATTAGCTTTCATTGAAGCCAAGTGATTGGTGGAAATGAAATCTCGGCTCTCCTGCTAGATCTCCAGGTCGAGGATTCGTAGAGAATGATTGATGTGATTGGTTGCTCGTCCCTTCGAGAGTTGTCCAATTGCTGGTCCATGCAGACCCCTCTGACCCCTCCAGCCTCTTCATACTTCCAACTCCATGGCTCCATTTAGCAAACAGAAGCTGCTAAAGGACTGCTGAGTTGTACTTCAGCAGTCCTCCAGTCCAATCACTCATTTACCTGAAGTGATTTTATCACTCTCCAGAGATAATCATGGAGAGTCCGACACAAAGTGCCGGGTTATTGAACTGACAACGAACAATTAACAAACTTAAAAACCTTGTCCATGTTCAGCCTTCAGCTTAGTAAGGTTTTACTGTGGTGGGGTTTGGGGCACAAAAAGTGCTTTATTTAGATGCTTTGATGTAAATAAATGCTGTTGAGTTAAACCTAGACATTAGTCCCTAAGTAATGGACGCTAGATATCCCCTCCAGATGGATTTCTCTCTGTCAAGTAGCTCTAAAAGGTTTTGGGATTTGTGGAGTGGGCATGGCCACTGGTTTTTGCATTTTGGGTCCTGCACTCGCAGTGGTTGGTCTGAGGGGAGATTTTAAGAGGGGAATTATCTGGAATGGAGAGGGTGGAGTGAAGGCGATTTGTGCATATCTTTGTGTGCGAGTGTGAACGAGAAAGAGGGGCGGAGAGACGATGCTTCAGTGGTCCCTTTGGTCAGTGTTCAAAAAAACCTGCAGAGGGGCCTGAATGCATGAAGCGTTTTTGAGAAGGCTGCATGCATCAGCTTTGCTCAGATCTCCCCTAATCCTTCCCACTTGAACCTTAGTCCACCACAATCTGTATGCCAACAGATTAACACAATACGCAAAGATAAATCAGCCGGCCCAGGACTGACAGTGATCTCACAAATCTCTGAACGGCCAAGGGAAGATACCTACCCAAAATCCAGATTAAGTCCACAGATCTGAAGCCTTAGACCCTCTTAGGGCAAATATTAGCATTAGTGCAGGATGCTTTATTTATATATTTATCTGATTTAACAAACAGATAATGCTGCCTGGTCAGTTTGAGTGTCACAAAATCTGCCTTAGGTAGGATGGAGGGATGAGACTATATCTCAGCTTTAGGGAGCAAGAGTGGGAGGTGCAGAGAGAGAAAAAGGGAGAGAGCTCTGTAATCCACATTATATCATGCTGAGAGCAAGGGAATTATTTAAGAAGCTCTTTGTTGTACTCTTTTTGGATGCGTCATCAGGGGATGGGATGAGGGCAGTCGTTTCTATTCTGCCACAGATTATGAGATTTCAATTAAGAGGCTAAAGATTGTAGATTGAAGAATTATGATTTGCATTTTAAAAAGGATGTAAAATTGAGAGATTTCGGAAAGAAGGAAGAATAAGGACCATAGAGAGGAAGACAGAGGTAATGGTGCATGAGTTCTAGCTCTGTTCTTGATTGAATGTCACCAAATTCAAACTTCCTCCACCTCAAAAATCTTAAAATCATATCACTGACTGTGAGACTTGAACATAAAGACATAGGCCTATGACTCCCAGCACGACAGCTGGACTCTAGCACTTATAATTTAGACATCATTCAATGTTGATAAGACTGCAAGGAAACTTTGCCAGGGTGTTGAATTCTGACTTTCCTTTGAAGAAATGCAATAGAATGTCTGGGGTCTACTCACACACGCAATTACATATCAGGTTATTTAAAAAGCCACATTTTGCATTTCCAATCCCTCACTTTTTTGGGAAGGGATGGGGAGATAAGGGTAGATTGGGATAAAGTTGCCAAACTCCTTTCCCATTGTATTTTTCCCAGTGCCATTCTGGGATAGTTTGGAGAGCTTGCTGTGTTCCTGCGGCGACAGACTGCGGCCCCTCTCTGCCGCGCTCAAGGGCCCTTGAGGCGGCCATTATCTGGACGCCCGCCTCGCTGAGGCATATGGGTAATTACTGAGCTAATAGAGTGATGGAGGGAGAGGCAGAGGCAGGAGCCTAGGCCAATTAGATGATGCATTAGTGCTCTGTCTTTTGTAAGCACCTAATGTGTGGGGAAAGGATGGGGTGGATAGAGAAAACGTGTCATTTCTGAAGGGTCAGGATCCTTGAGCAAATGCAAACAGTCTCTCTCTCTCTCTCTCTCTCTCTCTCACACACACACACACACACACACACACACACACACTTATGGGACTAACTTGTTCGCAGTTGCCTCACACATTCACAATTTTGTGTGTTCGCAAACACTTGCAGACACTGAGACCAGATTTGCACAATTGCTCTTAGAATGTATCGCGCACGCGCGCGCACACACACACACACACACACACACACACACACACACACACACACACACACACACACACACACACACACGGGCGCACACACACGGGCGCACGCACACACACACACACACTGATTACTGAGCTTTGTTTTGCTCTTTTCTCTAAGTGTCTGAAGAGTGTGAAGTTGTAATTATTGCACACTCTGGCTCTATCTCGTGCATCATAGACACACACACACGTCTAAGCACATAAACACGTATGCACAAACACACAAACCAAATGCAGATGAGTCCAAATGAACGAGGAGACCCTGCCCAGTCTATTGAGGTCTGTTATGAGAATCCACTCCATCAATTACATTAAAGAGGCTGCCTAATGACGGCCACAGCTGTAATCACGCTCAGCTGAAGCATTTTACACCCTGCTTCTTTGTTTTCACCTATTATCATCCATCCCACAAAGGAGAGAAATGCTATCTCAAGCATCGGCATAATGTTTTGAGTTAAGAATGTGCCTTTTTTGTCATCATCCAGTTCTGTCACATTGTGAATCAGTGTTTTGGCAGTCGCAGCTGGAGTCATTGAAATTGGCAGGCAACACGAGCAACACAAAGTTGACAATTTGTTCAAAAGTTTTTTCATCTTTGTTGAGCTAGTTACACTGCAGAATGATAACTTTATCAAAACATAGTGTATTTGCAACAGTTGATCAGTTGGTCAATCTCTGTGAGGAAAACAACTGAACTAACGTTTCTGCATAGAAATATTTATTTCCTTAATGACCACGTTTCAGGATTTACAACTGGACATTTATCAAAGTAAAAGTCAGCTTGACTTTCTGACTTTCGAGTCACTCGTTAAGAGTCAGAGACGAACATGTTCTCTATTCACATGCAAACAGCGCCATATTATTAGCTTAATTGTCATGCTACTGTACAATTAGCATAAGAACAGACTTATCAGAGTGTGGACACAACCAGGACTTTTTCTGGATGAAAGCCTATGATTAACAGCCCAAATTGACTTCATTGTTTCCCCAGTTACAATAACTCCAAGGACATTTGACCAAACACATCTGTCCACTTCAATATCAAACCCCACAATTACAGACCTACAGAATGTCTTTCAGTGCTAACTTGTGTTGTTTGTTATTCAGTCCACATACTGTAGATGATACTGTAATAGCTATACATTATTGTTCTGTATCAAAAATAGCAGCTCCTATTATCAAACACAAAAGACTGTATTACTGATATCATAATCAAGCGGAGGGGAGGGAGGAGGGGTCTATAGCTGTCAAGGCTTTGTGGGATTGTCGCAGTTGTCCTGAGTGACATATTTGTGAAAACCAGGTCAGCGTCACATCTTTGACCTTGTTGCTGCTGAGAGACAATGTGTGAAGTTAGTGGGCGATTATTTGTAACAGTGAACCGCCACAGCTCTCCCATCATGTGGTTTTTGTTTTATGGCGGCTGTGGAAATACCTTCATTTGTGCCTAATTAAAACCCATCTTTGACGTGTTTGCCTTTTCACAGACACATTGATCCTTTGTGCAGGTAGGAGTAGCTTTAGGGATGTTCAAAGACATTCCTAGGCTGATTCAACTTGAGGAGCTTGCTTCAGGCGATTCTTAGCCCCACTGATGCTCGCATGAAAGCAGCTCTCAGACGGGAGCTGGCATAACAATATGTTTTAAAGGCCCAAGTTAAGATATTGCGACTGCTCCACACAACCTCTGTCTCCCTGGTATGTTTCATTCATGCAATTTTCTTTCAGTATTTTGAGTAACTGTCAGATGGCTACTCTTACCTGCACAAAGGATCAACGGTCAGATGGCTCACTTCGAATATCATAGCATCTAAAATCATTGTTAACACCAATGAAGTTCTTACTGACCATCATATCTTAAAGATAACACGTGTCCTCGTTTCCCCTCTAGCTCCCAGAATACAGACCTGCTTAAATATTGAAATTCTACCTTCAGTCTCCCAGAAATCTTTACAAAAGTGGCTTCATCTTAGCTTGCAGCAGAACTTTCTGAAGCCAACTCTACATGTAATGTGCAGTGTAATACAGTGCCCAGCATGTGTCGGAGTACAAAACTTGTAAGCACTGATAGACTTAGTGACTTGAGTATGTTTTGTTTCCGACCCCATGCACAGAGTTATATATATTTTCTTCCATGCTTTTCCTTCCTGCCTATATTCAGTTGTGTCCTCAAACAAGGACTAACCAAATGATCAATGATCTGTTGGTAATACACTTTTTTTAGTACTGTGTGCAACATCAGTCTTCAAACTCTCCTGAGAAAGGTTAGTTTAACTCAGGGATAACTAGTACTTTAGGTCTACTAGACACAGACAGGATACTCTCAAGTCTACTGAGTGTGGGGTATCAATATTAAACACTCCCAAGTCTGTGTAGTATGAATGTGTGTTTGAAAGATTAACATATTTTACATAAGCCTAACAGGCTGTGCAAATACCTCTCAGCAAACCAGACAGTGGATCTACCCTCCTCTTCCAGCGACTGGTTGTTAATGATACAACTGAGTAACGGACTCTGGGACAGCAGAGCTGCAAACAAAACACATGCTAATGTGTGACCTGGCTCTCCAGTCTCACCTCCTGCGATAGAGAACCATAGTCTTCAAGTACAGCCAACCTGGTCCTTAATCTGTCAATGGGAGGCCCTTCTCTTCCAACATTCAGACACATAACCATCCTCCAGACAGAGATCCAAACCACGCCCACCTAGTGCCCCCTGCCCTGGGTAAGACCAGTCCCCATCTCCTCTGGGTTTAAGGGCCCTTCAGACGTCTACTGAGAAAGAGCAGAGGGGTGGGAAAAAGAGGGAGATGAGATGAGTAGAAGAACAGAAAAGACTGGAGAGAGGGTTGAAAATGTTACAAAAAAATGACAGCGAGGTGTGAAAAGAGAACGATTTGAGGAGGGAGAGGAGATGAATATTGCATCGGGCCCCTGAGGGTTGTGTCTATAGTTCATGCTGTGTATTAATGTCTGAAGCGCTGGTATTCTCTGTCATGCTAATCTCACTGTGTTTCTTTGTTGTGTTGGCTGGTGTCTGCGAGTGTCACATACATTCATCTGGGCTCTCTTCCTCTTCTTTCTTCTCATTATGTCCCGCCCTTTTGGAGTGGACGATCAGAGAGAGTAATAGGGGGTAAACAGTGCTGTTGTCTAAAAGGATCACATTTGAATAACTAATACATTGTTTAGCATTAGCATACATTAATTATTCAGCCCTGCAAAGGTGCTAGCTATTTTTCAAATAAGCTTCAGTTGTTTTTTCAGTCGATGTTGTCACAAGGAATGCTTCCAGGAATCAGGTACATGAAAGAAAAAAGAGAAAAAGAAAACTGTTCGGGCGCCTCGGCTTAGCATCATCAGCTCTGTGGGCCCTTGGGTTTAACGATGATATGTGCATCCTTGTTTAACTTGTTTGATGCAACTACCAGAGTGGAACATTTCAGAGGTGTGTTGAATAGTCAGCAAGCTGTTTTTCAACTTCCTCCTGATTACTTTATCGATTTGAAATCTTGGACTAGAAGAGAATTTGCGAGAGCCAAAATTTCCTGGAGGTAGCGTATCTCTCAAGTCTCAGTTGGTGTGGATAGAGGAGAGGAGGGGGATCTCCTCCTGCGTGTTTATCCACAGTAATCAGGAGTCTGTGAAGCAGGAGTGGAGGCTTGGCAGTGAGGGGACCCTGCCACATTAGAGAGGAATGAATAGCAATGTGCCAAGCCTGGCACAGCAACACTTTAGACACAGCATCCTTTCTGATTTGGTCAAAACTTAGGAGGCATAGAGAGAGAGAGACGTTCAGACTGTTAATCTGGAGCAAACTGGACCAATGTTTCAGTTTTGTTGTGCTGTTTCTTTTTCTTTTTTTCTTCCCTTCGCTCATGAACTTTTGCAGCAAAGCAATGGGGAGGAACAAAAGAAACTGTTCTGGGTTGACAAAGAGGAGAATAGATGGTATGCGAACGACAAGCCGCCATCTGCTCTGGAGGACGACCAAAATCTTGACACACTTCAGCAATCCCACAATCCCCTGCTCCAGGAGCGTTCCAGGCGCCCCATTCATACTCTCCCCTCCGCTCCCAGAGTCTGTGTGATTTCCCTCTTTTCTCTCCTCCTCAATTAAGTCATTAATTCCTTTCTTCGCCCCCCTCTTAATGACCGCAGAGGCACAAACAAGCCCTGGTTGCTTCCTATTGAGGCCCTGTGATTGGGCATAATTGCTGCGAGGGCCTAAGTACAGGGAGGCAGGACTGAGGGAGGAGGGAAGCATTGTTTTTTGGCGGCAGCAAAGAGCAGAGCAGGGAAGAAGATGCACATTAAGTGGGACCCTTCCTCTCTTGACCCGTGACACATTAGTGTCAGTGAACATTCACCTATCCTATTCAGAGAGAAGGTGACAATGAATTGAACAAATCCGGACCGGTAAGGCAAAACAAGGGGAGAATTGCTAGAATCGAGCCTGATAGAAAACACAGTGGACTGCATACATTTCCATGTTAAATAGCAGATTCTTTGTCAAACTCCTTTTTTTTTTTTTTTTTTTAACTTATTTTGGATTATTTTAAATCCTTCCTTTGAAATCAGGATTCTCCTCAACCTAGAGCTGAATTAGCAAATTTAAAAAATGATTGGTATAAATGGTTGGTATTGTGACACTTGTTTGCCATATTAACAAGCTTTAGCATGTCCTAATCACCTGACAGAAAAGCAAGACTCACTTTTTCCTGCTCCAATTCAACTACACTGTCTTACTCAGACAAACCTGGAAGCTGGTCCAGTAAAGGGAAGACACAGGATTGGTTGCGACCAATGCTAGCTCCCTGCACAGAGCGAGCAATGGCTTCTAGCAAGCTATGTCCACCAAGGATGCCCTCCAAGGGAGAGAGGGAGTCAAACATTCCTCCCTAAAATCAGCCGACTTGTTTGGCTGATTGTTTATTATTTGACCATCTGCAAAAAACGTTGAGTGTGTGTTCGTGTGTGTTCGTGTGTGTGTGTGCATTTATGTGTGTTGTTGTGCTTGGCAGGGAGGGCGGGGCTTGGTCAGCCCAGGGATGTGCGGGGAATTAGACAGTCTTTAATAACACATTTTGGGGATAAATGCATTTTTGAAATACTCACAGATTGCTCCATTTATAGATGCAGGGAGGTCGGAATGGAGAGGAAAAAAAGAGAAACAGAAGCAGAGGGGAACAGATATAGTAAATCTCCAGATTAGAGATTAGCCATAGTAGCAGATTTAAAGGGGTGTCTGGTCCATGGCCAGCCTGCTCAGGCATCTATCTGGCTTCTGCTGGCCAGGCCTTCCATGGCCCTCTTAAGTAGATCCCTCAACCCTTGCTGTCGACGCAATGTTGCTGCTGTTATCTCTCGTGGTATCCCTTTCTTTTCTCTCTATCTTTCCAGGGGCAAAGTGTTCTGCTCGACAAAGTCCTAGATGGAAGATGAGAACACATTTTATTCAACCTTTCCTTCTCGACATCCAGAATCTTTTGGTTCACTTTCCATTATTATCCCACCTCAATTTTAAACTTCAAAGCCCCCTTGTTAATATCCAGAGCATAGACGCAGTTAAGCACCACACTGACAGCTCACTTTGCTACTTTTAGGAAGGGATGGAGGGGATGAAGGGGATGGAGACAGGGCGAGGTTGGCACATTTACTCTTTTTAAACATGCATTGGTAAGAGTTGGTGTTCGTGTGATGCAATGAGTGATGTTCCACTTGGCACAAATGATTATCTTTGATGTTTTAGACCCTGTAAGCACTTCTTATTGGGAAGTAATTCCTGTTTTAACATGGGTTTAAGTAATCTGCTGTAATCGTCACTTTCACCCAAACACACTCATGTATGTACAGAAAAGCAGTAGGTCAAATAACTATTAGAAACACTAGTGGTGTAAATCCCATTGAGGCTAAGCTGTAGGGGTTGGGCGCCAAAGGTAAGAGGTTAAATATGATCTGTGGGAACTTTTACTGCATTGGCCATTTAACCCTTTTATATCTTTTTAATCGGGTTTAGAACATGTTTAAACAGACATTTTGGGCATCTGTTTACTCCCCAAATCTCTTGAGCATACAAGCTCATTGTCAACAGCTGGACACAAGTGCAAGTGCACTGATGCAGAGACTTCGTTTAAATAACAACTATATATTTATAAATTATCCAATAATCAGTAACTCCCAAGTGTTGGCCATTGCCCCCTGGTGGTCCCTGAAGTTACTGTGGGTGGGCGACACAAGGTCATGACAAACAGTTTTACATTTGACTTTAAACTTTAAACGTCTTTAAAGTAGTGGTAGGAATATGTATGGACTATTTATGTGCACTGTATTGTGTTAAGCGAATAAACATTTTTTACTTTTGGTTTATGCATTAGAAAGGGAACCCAGAGCTTCAATCAGAGAGGGAAGGATTTGGAGATTTCAAAGTGGGCTTTGTCATTTCAATTTGTGAAGTTTACAATAATCTGCCATACAATATTTTCTAAACAATACATGTTTTTTACCCAAAAACAAAAAAATACATTTTATTAAAAATAACTCTTGCATATGAAACATTAGAATATTCAATATTCCCAATAACTTGCGCAAGTCAGTGTATTTTACACTTCAGAGCCTTACACAAAAACTGACCTGCTGTATCTTGCTATCCTGCATTATTCTTCTCTAAGCTGCTTACAACCCAGTTGTGGTCTGATACTGAGATGAAATCTTAGAGAGGCGTGTCTCTGGACCCAGGAAGCGGTGGCCACTGATTGAAGAATAGAGCTCTTGGATGGACGATGTGCTCTAGGGGTATCATACACACCCCAAAAGACGGTGGGACACAATGAGAAATCACAGCTCTTTCACTTTCCCTCCATCTGCCCGCCACGGAGCGTGCTCAGTGTGTGCCACTTGGCTTAATTCTGTCCCATCAGCCACCACAAAAGCCCCCCGATCCAATCGGAGGGGATCAGACCCGGGCCAAGACCATGAGACGGGGAGCCAAGGAACAGACCAGAATCAACAGCCCATTCTCCCAAGATCACAATTACACACACACTCTCTCACACACAAACACACGCACACTCTCTCTCTCTCTCTCTCACACACACACACACACCATGCACACACACGTAAAGAGGGAAGAAGAGACACAGAAAAGAATATGGCGTAGGGAATGGCTTGGGAATGTGAAAAAAGAGATGAGTGATATTTTCAACTTTAATTCTTTTAGTCCAACTAGTTCCATCTCTGCCTCCAGGGATGGATGTAGAGAGTAGACAAAAGTCAAACAAAAAATGAGAGAGGAAAATGTACCATATGTTACAGATGGTAAGCTATTTAAAAAAAAAAAAAAAAACAGGCCAGGAGATCAGGGTAGAAAGATGAGGACAGAAAACGCTTTTCTCTAATACCACAGATTCTCTCTCTCTCTCTCTCTCTCTCTCTCTCTCTCTCTCTCTCTCTCTCTCTCTCTCTCTCTCTCTCTCTCTCTCTCTCTCTCTCTGACTGTTAATTGTGTGAGAGGAGGTCATCAGTAGCAGTGCATTAGAATAATGGAAATAGATGGCGGAGACCTACGGATGGCAACACAAGCCATCTTCCCTATTTGCATGGCTGTGTGCTCCAGGACAATTATGTCATTATCACAGACCTCGCTGTGTGTGTATGTGTACGTGTCTGTATGTGTGTGTGTGTGTGTTTTCTGTACGTGTGTGTGCTGCATGACAGGTGGGCTAACGAAGCTGCTAAGTGCCAAAGAAATCTGAACTTACATTTAATTTTTGGTTGATTTTAAAAATCGCTTTTAATACTGAGTTCTCTGTCTGTAGGGGCCTTTTAAAATGTTCTGTTTTATTAAACGAAACTCCTCAACATCTTAGTTAATTCATTCTTCCAGACTTTCCTCGAACATTTTTTCAGGCTTTTGTCTTTGTGTTGAATATGAAGGTGAACTTAATGGACAGAGGTGTTGGCTTACTGTCAGACTGAACCTACATATAATCCCTGGAAAATTATTTACAATGATGTTTTTACAGAATAAACAGTGAATCAGTGAGTGTTAGAGATGCTAGCAGGTGAATCTTTTGACTATTGAACAGAGCCGGGAAAATCTTTCCCACATCAGGTTTTGCACCAAGCTAAGGTGAGCTGCTTGTTGGAGCCAAATATTTAACAGATAGTAATATATCAATCTCCTTATCCAAATCTTGACAATGAATATCCCTATTCAGACTTCCGTTTGAAGCCCTGATATTTACTTGAGCCTTGTGTATTTCGCCTTCAATCTAACTAACCCTAACCCTAACCCTAATGTTGCAGAGGTTTAATAGCTTTTCAGAGGCCAGACTGTTCATCAGAGCCAGCGCTGTGTGAATGCATTTCTGACTTTGTGTATATTTAGAGCTCCCACTGTGCTTCCACAGCGCAATGTTAATTCAAAGACTGGGAGCCCAATCTTACACTGTCGTGGAATCAGTTTGAATGTACAAAGATGGGAGGATAGCTGAGCTTAGTTATGGCCTTTTGGGAAAAAAGCAGTCTGAAAAAGGTTGTAGGCAAAAACTTTTCGTTTTTAACCCAAAGCTTCAAAACTGTTTGTGTTTTCAGTTGTTCTTTTCTAAAATGTCGCCGACTTCAAGGAATTTTTAATCCTTCTTTTAACCTTTTGAGTCATCTTGAGTCGTCTCTTTTCTCAACACACCATCAACTTTGACTCCAAAACAGGGGGATTCCCATCTTAGCTCTCTGCCCGTCACCTTGTGACCCTGCCATGCTATATATGGATCCAGACATGGCCCTTCCTCCGTTTCCAGGATGCGGATGAAAAAAAAAACAACAGACATGCTTAAGAAAATAGTCAAAACTCATCAATGACAATGTCTTCCCTACTTCCTTCTGTGTGTTCTGCACCCCTTAAATGAGTGTGGCCTCTCAAAAATGTCAAACGTCATCAGGGACCCAAGACTTAAAATAACATTGCAAAGTGTAGAAATGGGTGACCTTAGACCCAAACAAGTGTCCTCTGCCTCCGCTGTACATGGCTGACACTTCCTGTAATCATCAAGACACGGAAAAGAGGGCCACTTACTAACCACGCACTGTCACCTCTGTTACGGTGGACGCAGTGTGTGTTTGTGTGTGTGTGTGTGTGTGTGTGTGCTCTTTTCTCACTTAGGTTATTCCCCTCTAAAATAAGTAATAACCCTTTCAAATCACCACCAGCGTGGGCCTTTTCTCTCCACTCTCAAAACAGCAGGAAACATACAAAGTACATGTTTTGATGGAGGCAGCCGGACCACAAATTTAAAAAATTAGAATTGATATGACAAATCGGAGCAGTTATGATCATGAACAACAAGAGGCCATTAAATCCATCAGCTTAGTCTTCAGGCTGTTTCGGTAGCGTCATAGATGTTGGACAACATGCATTTATCTCACTAGCAGGCGGCATTGTGGAGAAAAGGTGTGAGGTGTTTTTTTTTCTGTGAAACCTCTTAGCGTCCCATAATCAGGAGTGATAATGTGTCTCATTCTATGCTAATGTGTGTGTTTTACAGCAATCAGGCGACAGGTGATGATAGCACACGCACTGAGAGATGTTCTGCTGTGTTCATGTGAGGCCGGTATGTGTGTGTGTAAACGCGCAAGTGTGGACGCAAGGCACCATTAGTGACTTCCCAGGTCCTCTTCAGGAATACAATGGGCGGCGAAATTGCTTTAATGGAAAAAGGCTAATGTGAGACACACACACACATACACATGTACACGTCCACACACACATGAACGCACCGCCTTAGCAAATCACTCAAGCCGCTGAGAGGTAGAAAAAGGGAGGATATTATCACTTACACTTGAAAAAATAGAGATGGAGGAGAGAGAATAGACAGCGAGGAGCGAGTTGGCGCTGCTCTTCTTCCACTTACTTTATGCTTCCACCCACTAGAGTCGGTAGTTTTCCAAAACAGACTCACAGATTCTCAAGTAAAGATACAACAGATTTTTTTCCCCTAACCTGTCTCTTTATCCTTAAAAATGCAGGTTTGAAGCGAGACAGAAATGAAAACTGAGCAGGAGGCTGTACCATGATTCTGTTCTCTTACACCTCTGGTACCTCATCCCCTCATTAAAAGTCTTTTTGTTGGTGTGACAGAGCCGAAAAATGTTTGCTTAATTTATGACAAAATATTAAAAAGGCAGACTCAAAGGAGCCATACTTGAAGGTATAATATATATTATTGGTCTATTGGTATTATTGATCCAAAACACAACTGTCCCTTCAGCGGATCGCTTGCCTTCTCCCCTACCCGAGCTCGTATAGCATGTTTCTAGTCGTCTGACTACTCAAAGCGCTTTTACACCGCATGTCACACCGACCCATTCACACACTGATGGCGTTGGTTGTTATGTATATGACCATCACAACAAATCCATACACATTCACACACCCCTGGCGCAGCAGGGGGAACAATTCTGGGTTAAGTGTCTCGCCCAAGGTCACATTGGACACATTGCTCGCAAGAGCTGGGTAACGAACCCTCAACCTTCTGATTGAGAGACGACAGCTCTACGAACGCACAAATTACTGATGCTCTGTCACCGACAAATTAATGCATATGAAAATAATTAGTTACTTCTGATGGTCACTTTACATAGCAACCACTGCCATCAGTGTCTGAATGGGTAGGTGTGACATATGGTGTAAAAGCTCAAGTTTCAAGTGAAGAAACCTCTGAGCAAAACACAAAGATGCTGAAGGAAGTGCAATCCCATCCTGTATGAACGCAAAGCCAAAGACATCAAGCCCAGGGAGTTTGAGTTCACTCTTTTTTTTATAAAGGTATTACTCATGTAGTATTCAGAGAGGATATATGTGATATCTGTTGTATGTCGGAGACCCCACTTGAGCTTTAAACGTTTCAAATACAACATTTTAAACGTTTAAAGCTCAAGTGGGGGACTTTTTGTTTGGGCTAAGTTTGGCAACCCCTGTGGACAAAGTGGTACTTCTTATCTCTTTGCTTATTTTATCCTGTGTTGGTTAGAAGTGTTTTTGAAGAAAAAAAAAAGAACATCATGCTTTCTTCTAACAGTCATAAATATCACACATTGGGTATCTGTGTCATGGAAACATCTAAAAATAGGCTTTAGTACTACGTCTGACACCTACGCCTGATTAGCATTTACAGGCAGAAATACTAAACTGTTTAGTTCCTAGAATGGCTCAAGTTCTTGAAAACACAATTCTACTCAAAGTAAGCTGTTTGAGAAAGTGTAATAAAAAGGGCTTCAAAAACTGTTTTTTCTCTTTATTTTGTTGAATCTCAATGTCTCCTTTTTTTGTTTAGCTCCTTATCGCTGGGTGTCACTACAAAAACCTTTTTTCTTTTCAATAATGGAAATGTTCAGGCATAAGTAATATAAAAGTATAGTACTTGTTTTGGAAATGATTTACATTTGTCTTGAAACTACGAGGAACTGACTTTTGGTTAACAGTGAACCTGCAAATCCATCATGATCTGAAACCACTGAATGTGCAATCAACCAAATTAGCATAACTTCAACAAACAACTCAGGCTCTCTTTTCTTTGAAAGACAGGTCGTCACACACACATGCACACATGCACACACGCACACACACACACACACACACACACACACGCTGCTCTGTAAGACGAGGCACGTCCCTCCTTTGCTTCTAAACGGTCTCATCTGTGCCCTGCTCAAGGCTGGCGAGGCCTGCAGCATCTGTTTGACTGCAGGCCATGCCATAAGGTGCCAGGACTCCAAGGATCCTCCACACTCCCTCAAGAACACTGCTCTCAGCCCTGCTCACCCCACCCTTCACCCCTTTGTACCCTTTTCACATCTCACCCTCAGACATTCTGGTTTTTCCCCTGCTCCCAAAAAAATAACACCCAAAACTAGTTAAAAACACCAAACTAAAACTAGCCCCTGTCTGTTCATCTTTTTATCCCATCAAAATTTCTACACCTCCTCTGCCACAAAGTTATGCCCCACCTAATTGTGTTATGCCCTCCCTATGACACCTCCTGTGAGATGTCATCTACCTCCCTAATCTGCAGCCCATCTTCCCAGAGACTCCCCCTTTCTCTCTCTCTTTCTCTGAACCTCTTCCTTTGCTCTCTCCCTCGAGGGTGAGTGAGTCTGGCTGGGTCTGTAACGTGTGCTGTGTGTGTGTGTGTGTTGTAACAGAACGTGTCTCGCCAGGAAGACTCGGCCTCGCAGGAACAGACAGATTAGTGGGTAGATTTTAGCTCCCAGGGTGGCATTCAAGCTGCATTCCCAGGAACACTCCTTAACAAGCGTCTCATCCCCCTCCAGGTCGCCTGCGGCAAACCCCACAACCCCAAACACAAGGAGGGGAGAAAGTGATCTGATGGCACTCTGTTCTTTTTCCCTTATCTTTTTTTTTAAAGCAGGATTTGCCGTAAGTGTTGGAGTTCTTAGCATGTGTTTGTTCGTACTAACAAGAGCGCCTGCTGATACCTTCTCAACCCTGGAAAGGGAGGATGGACAGAGTGAGTAAGGAGAAAAACCGGAGGGATGATAAAGGCCTTGGAAGAGACACAGTTAGGGGGAAGGGAAGAGGGGGTTGTCGGCTAACAAGCGGTGTGTAGTCACAGAAGGTGTGTGTAGCCAAGCGTGAGGAAACGGTTGAGACAGCGAAGGCCCACTGAGATGACTGTGGAGCTAATGCTATGTTAGTGAGCTGCTAACGGCATGCCTGGGCCCCGGCGCACTGCCCTTCCACACGGATCACAGAGGCCTACAGCACAATGAAAGGAGACACCTCAGGTCTGGGGGGGAGGTATTACAAGTGACACGTCTTTTGGGCACCGGTTGGGACTCCTTTACCATCTGAGCCTCTCGCATCATCATGAGTCACACGCAGACTAGTCGGTTATATAAAGAGACGCTTAAATTCAATGTGGCAGGGAAGGTGAGATAGACCAGCGCTCAGAGCAGGAAAAATAACCCACACTTCTAATCAAGGTATACAGAGGATGCTGTATGCAGCTAGGCACCTTAGGTAATTTGATTTGAAAGGAGTAGCGTCATCTCTCGGGCATTTGGGCTGCATTAACACTTTTTCTCTTTCTCTTGACATTGTTTTCCATATCTTAAACTTAAGTAACAGTTTAACAAACTGTAAAATGAAACAGGCTTTCACTGATTAAAAAAATAAAAATGCTGCTAAGCTAATTCTTGCTAGAAAAAGGGAGAACTTAAGTTGTAGTTTGCTTTTCCTGCTTCTTATATGTTAGGCCTCCATCGTCTTACACAGACAGAGTTGTTACTGTGCCAGACAAAGCACAAACTTGCCAGCCACATTTTGTCGCATGTAAAATACATGAAAGGGAAACCATTCTCCATTCAAACATTTCAGAACTGTCTCTTTGGAGTTATATGTGATTCTATCTAACTAAATAACTAATTAACTGGGAGTGACCTTTGCCTTTAAGCATGACAAACAAAACACAAGTCCATCCAGCATTATAAATAGATGGAATACCTCAAAGAAAACATGTGACAATGGCTCTCCTTTTAATAAGCTTCTTGGATTTAAAAAGATGACAATAATGAATGTTGGAGAGCTCCCTCTTCACAAACTGAAAGTCATTTCTACAAGGCCTTGTCTCAGTTTCAAATAAAGAGGACTAATGAAATATACACCTTGTGGTTTGTATCATTATCTCTGTGACTAGATGCTAAAATGGCCTACTTGATAAATAAGTTCACTTGTTTCTGAAATGACATTTTTGTAACTCTAATCATTTGTGTCATGTACAATGTGCCTGGCCCTGGTCTTGTCTCGATCATGATTTGATCCTCACACCTAAAACACCGTTTCCACAGAGCCGTAGTTTTGTTTTTGCTTAACTTTTTTTTTTTTTTTTTTTACTTAATTTATCTATGGCAAACTAACTTATGGCTGGCCTCACATATAAAGCAGAACATGTGTAGGGATGTCTTACGATGACCTGCTGGGCCTATGTTTCCACTGACCTCTCCTTGACTGTTGTACTGTTTTGCATTACAGTAAGAAGCCACACAGATAATAAAGGTGCACCAGCGAACTGTAGGTCAATGACCTGTTAGTATGATCACCAAACCCTTCAGGCTGATTAGTGGTTAATTTTGGGGTTGTGTTTACTGACTCTGATATACACGCAAGCTGATTCTACTGACAACACATGACATATCTTTTACATTTACCTCATCTCTACAGCACAGCTTTATTTTGTTCAGCCCGTTGGAAGAGTGGAGGTAAGAGACAGAGCTGCTTTGTACGATCTGATCAGATTAAGGCGTGAGACAGCCAGAGGCAGCAGTGACAAGTAGTATTACAGCAGTTAATTAAAGGCAGACCAAGAGAAGATTTAATTAGACCTTTATTTTTATCTGGAGCTGACCACTTTTGTTAATATATGTTCTTTATTACATTGTGTAAGGCAGTTAGATTTTTTGCAGATTTGTATAGTTTCTGCGTTTTGCTTATGCCTTTGCTCCTTTTCTTCTGTTTATTGCTATTGTTTGGTTGGGAGCCTTTACGTGCGAAGACACTGAACACCAGCTGCTTTTGCATGTTTCCCAACAAAACCACATTAACCAGTATATAAAGAACATCGAGAGACTGAATAAATAACAGCCTGGAATAAGTGATGAAATCAAAATCGTAAAAGCTTAACCTGTTAATAATATTGTTTACCTGTACATTACCATGTGCTTTTCCCCATGAAGCGTGTGTCCTTTAAGTGGTACAGTAGGGGTGCATGTGTGTATGGGGGGATAATGAAGAGGCATTGTGTCTCTTCATAATGACATCATGGCTCTGACAGAAGCTGGAGAAGATGCCTGGGGTCTCCGAGCGGAACTCTTCAGCTTGGCGCAAGTGCGAGTGTGTGAGTGTTTGTGTGTCCGTCCCCGGGCTATAGGAGTCCTCCTGGGCTTTGTGAACGAAAGTCAAACCGTCAAAGACAAAAACAAAACCTGACCAACAGCAATATGAAGCAGAGGGCAGGCCATTTGGCTGCTGCCCGCCCGATGCAGCCTGTGTGTGGACGCAAACGGGCATGGGATGAGAGAGGTGGGAAAAGACTGCAGAGAAAGAGAGAGGGAGGTCCAGGAAGTTGCAGAAGGGGTTCAGGGGTCAATTCAGCCTGCAGGCCCGAGTTTCGCTTTCAGGGCTCAGAAAGAGTGGCTCACATTGCATCACGGAGTCCTTGGTGTGTCCTCTTAATCTTGCCTCTGACCAGACGGATCCTTCCCTGTGGCTTTGTACCCATACAAAGACACACACTCAAAATAAAGCACATGTACTGTACCTTGGTTCTTTGTGTGTGTGGAGACAAATGGACAGCAATGGAAGAAACACTCAGTACCATTTAGCAGTTTAAGATATTTAGAGTTTAAGTTTTGAGGACATTCGTTTATTGACTTTCTTGGGTTGAGTAAGATGAGATGAAGGACATCAATCTAAAATCTGTTGTTTTATTTCAAGCTATGGCTAGCGGATTGTCAGCGTAGCTAACAATAAAAAATGCAAATGGAAAAGCATACTGCTTCATGGTTAGGTGGAGGAACTTCTGCAACCCCAGGCGTGTTTGACTGGAAACTGTTCAGAGCCAAAAAAGAAGTTCTAAACTGGGGCCCTTAAATGGACACAGAATAGTTTTGTAGATTGTGAGATAATCAAAGACGGGTTATCTAGTTTTTGTTGGAACGAAAAGTTATGAAATCCCCTGAGAAGTCTGGAGTGGAAACTGCTTTTTGGTGAGTGTGCTAAAAACTCAAAGTCATCCAAAGAATAACAAAAGGCCCCAAATAGACACTGCTTGATTGTTGGGACTCAAAAATCTTCTAATAACAATAATAGTAATTGTATTTGTATAGCACCTTTAAAAAGGCGAAAACCTTTGAAAAGTTGACAGACTGCTTTCAAGTTGACAGTTATTTAGTAAATGGTACAGGTTATTAATGTATCTTAGGTTGTTTTTGAGGGTTTCGCTAAATCCAAATGTCCTGCAGTCTTGTAGACTTTAATTAGTTCACAGTCTGCAGGCAAACACAAGTAAACTTTCTCTACACTTATAGTCTGCTTGGGGTCTTCATTGACTTAATCATCCCAAATCTAATGTCATTAGGAGGTGATTTTTGTAATGAAACGAGTTATACATTTGTTTATTAAATGGATTGATTGATATTTACAGTAGATAGTAAGTTTCCATGATGTACTTTTTCCATCCATATCAAAAAATATCAAACATTTAGCATTCGAGCCATAAGTGGAAGATCTTCTTCTTCTGCATGTGAAGCATCATAAAGTCTGCTTGGAAGAATGGCTCAGTTTTAGTGAACACATTGAAGGCACATCACATGTACACTAAGTGAGATTGACAGGTTTGTTCTCTGAGTTGAAGTGCACCTCCTGCCCTGAGTGTGTGTGTAATGAGAGACAGGTCTTGTGACGAGCACTAATCAGCCCAGACTCTCGACCCTTTGGCAGTGAGTCTGACACAAAGGAGTACACCCTGACACTGCTAACAACTCCTCCGACCTGCATGTGTTGTGTGTGTATGTATGAGCCTGTGTCATTTCAGGTAATGGAGCCATTGCATTAAGTTCACTTTATATTCAGACAAGCAGAGATGTTATTTCCCTTCATGTGAAAATCTTCTGATTTGATTATTTTTGTGTCTGTGAGGATTTTAGATTAAAAACAATGTTAGGTGATCTTATTTAACTGAACAAATGAACAATGTAAATGTTAAATAATAACAATTAGCTAAAAATGAAAACAGGTAATTTAAGACCAATATGTACAAGACTATGTACGAGTGTTTAAGCTCTTAAAATAATGCTTTGGGGTTTTTTTCCCTTCAGCCCTGCAGCGGGTCGCAGAGCTGTCTTCAGTGAGTTCGCGACTGAGTGCCTGAAAAAAAATCTGTTAAAAAGTCCATAAAGTGCTTTTTAAACATCTGAGGTCCAAACCACACCATCTTTTATCAGAAAATAAACCTTATGGCTTAAAAAACAAAACAAAAAAAAAAAAATCAGAAACCTGGGTTGCAGCTTTCATAGAGAAGTTGGTGGTGGGTCTTGAGGCTACACCAGTTTTGAATCACTGCTTTAGGCGTTTAAATGACTCTTAGCTCAGGTTAGCTGACATTATAAATAAAAGACTAACCATTTTTATCTAGATGGAAAATAATGGAATTTCAAAAATGATTAGAAATGGGAAGATCAAGGTTATTTATTGAAATTTTGCAATTAATTGAGATTGTGTTTTCCCATGGAAAACTGTAAATATCATTTTAATTGTATTAAAGTTTAATGTTAGGTTCAATCAAACTTTTCTATTGCCTATTTTGTAACATTAAAACTGCAACTTATGAGTATCATCAATAAGTGCTGGTGATTAATCCCGCTGTGTGTGTGTGTGTGTGTGTGTGTGTGTGTGTGTGTGTGTGTGTGTGTGTGTGTGTGTGTGTGTGTGTGTGTGTGTGTGTGTGTGTGTGGGCTCATATTACTGTCACAGTGAGGCTCAGTATGGGTGACAGGGGCTTTCTAGGAGTATCACAAGTCCTGCTGACAAGAGGGCTATAGCCTCAGTACAAATACACTCACAACACAATCCTTATGGGTAAAAAAAAAAAAGACACCTTAAAGCATGAACTCATCCAGGTAGGTTTTTTTTTTTTTTCTCCCGAAGTGACTGACAGACCAGTACAGACATGAAGCACACACAAGAGTGAGCATCCAACAGAAAAAAACAAATAGTATGATATGATTTTTGAGTCTGATAATAAGCGATCAATAAGTGGACAATGGACCTGGTAGTTGTCAGAATCTGATGACATTATTGTAAAGTACAATAAGATGTGTTTGATAAATGCGACAAGAAGTCCTCCCGTTATACAAGCTGTTTTAAATGGTTTCCGAAGTAACAATTAAAATGTTCATCATATAATTCACTCATTGTAAACATGACAAAATCAGAAATTCAAGCAGTGAGATAAGTTAGTAGATGTGTTACCAAAAAAAAAAAAAAAGGGGAATTTGATTGAAGTGGCAGGAAGTGATTGACACATTCAACATAATGCTTTGACACCTGGGTGAACCTTCCGCTCAGCACAACGTCCTTTAAACAGTATATTTACAGGACACACATTAGTTATTGTTCCATAGTTTTCTTGTTCAGAGCGTTTAGTATTTTACATAAAAGTCAGTGTTGTGATATTCATAAAACGATCAAAATCCTTGAAAGAGTGACTCTCAACTGTGTTCTTCAAACCTCTTCTTTCTTCACTCCATTTTTTAAAACGTACAAAACACACCGTCATTGTCATACACCAGCCCTCTTTTCAGGCATGATCTCTTAATTACGTATTAAATCAAATGTAAATATAAATTGAATTGTTCAACTGCGTAAACAATATACTCCTGTTCCTTCCCCTTGCATAGTGTCCATCTCTGTGACTGTATGTGGGCTGTTTGGCAGCTAAAAAAAAAAAAAAGGTACGACGCTGTAATTAAAGAGATAGGTGTGTTTTTTTCATCAGAGCATAAAACCACACATCAAGAGCTCAGTCATAGCTAATCTCAGTGGGCTGGGTAGGGAATGATGTTAAGTGTTATAGGTCGCCACAGACTGAGTGTATTGCACATTGATCTTTTATGAAAGGTGACTAAAGAAAGGTGTCAGTTTAATGTTCAGCATGCAAGAGTTAAGGTATGCAAAAAACCTAAATCACAAAAAAGTCCCCCTGCTGCTCTTAGATTTTGGCTCAGAGCGAATGAACGAGGAGTGTTAAAGCAACAATGCTGTCGTGGATCGTCGCTTAGTACCAGCACGTCCTGTGCCAATTATTGCACCACATGTTACATGTTCCCTGCATGAAAACAATAAAGTTACACAGTAAACAAATACACAATGTACTAGGAGGTGAATACTGCTTCTTGGTAAATTAAGTAAAAAAAAAAAAAAAAAAGGACAAAGAAAAAGGAGAATGTGGTGATTGGGTGGCAGCACAGAAATTAGGACATGTGCAGAACTGCATTGTTATGTACGTCGTCTCTATTTTTTTGTTCAATCTGAAAGTAGTTCATCCAGGACAATTAGTCCCCCCAAAAATGCGATTCTGGTTTCTTTAGTCCCACATTGCACAGTGGCTATTTGGGCCAGTCCAATTTGGCAAAAAAAGGGTGGGATTTGATATCATCCACGCCTCCAACACCTGCTCCCAGTCTCTCCATTGGATTGTACTGGAGCAACTGCGAAAGATACCAAGACAGAAACAAACCCATTTTAATCTCACAAGAAACCAGACGTAACAAACAAAGATTGAAATGTACTCAACAGAAAGTCCTAGTGGATTATAGTGATGCCACAGTGTCAGCTTCTACACAGTGATGAGATTTTACTACTCTACTTCAGTAAAAATGAAGAAGAAGAAAGAAAGAAAAAAAATCACGCGTACATAAGTATTCACAGCCTTTTCTCAATACTTGGTTGATGCACCTTTGGCACCAATTACAGCTTCAAGTATTACTGTGTATGATACTACAAGCTTGGCACACCTATTTTTGGGCAGTTTCTCCCATTCTTCTTTGGAGTAGCTCTCAAGCTCCATCACGTTGGATAGGGAGAATCGGTGCACAGCCATTTTCAGATCTCTCCAGAGATGTTTGATCTGGTTCAAGTCTGGGCCACTCAAGGACATTTACTAAGTCGTCCTGTAGCCACTCCTTGGTTATCTTGTGTGCTTAGGATAGTTGTCCTGTTGAAAGATGAACCTTCGCCCTAGTCGTAGGTCCAGAGCGCTCTGGAGCAGTTTTTCATTAAGGATGTCTCTACATTGCTGCATTCATCTTTCTTTCCCTCGATCCTGAATGCTCTCCCAGTACCTGCTGTAGAAAAACATCCCTACAGCATGATGCTGCCACCAACCATGCTTCACTGTCGGGAGGGTATTGGCCAGGTGATGAGCGGTGCCTGGTTTCTTCCAGACATGACACTTGGCATTCGGGCCAAAGAGTTTAACTTTTGTTTCATCAGACCGGAGAGTTTGTTTTTCCTTTTTTGTTTGTCCTTCAGGTTGTAATGTGCCATTTACTAAGAGTGGCTTCAGCTTCTGTAAACTCTACTGTACAGGCCTGATTGGTGGAGTGCTGCAGAAATGGTTTGTCTTCTGGAAGGCTCTCCTCTTTCCACGGAGAAATGTCGGAGCTCTGTCAGAGTGACCATCGGGTCGAGGGTCACCTCCCTGACAAAGGTCCTTCTCCCCCAATCGCTCAGTTTGGCCGGGCACCCAGCTCTAGGAAGATTCCTGAAGAGCTTCCAAACTTCTTCCACTGACAGATGATGGACGACACTGTGCTCATTGAGACATTCAATGCTGCAGAAATGTTTGAATACCCTTCCCAGATCTGTGCCTCTAGACGATCCTGTCTCAGAGGTCTACAGACAAGTCCTTCGACTTCATGGCTTGGTTTGTGCTATGAAACGCACTGTCAACTGTGGGACCTTATAGACAAGCACGTGCCTTTCCAAATCAACTGAATTTACCACAGACGGACTCCAATCCCAAGAATGATCAGTGGAATCGGGATGCACCTGAACTTTATTTTTGAGGCTGTCAATACTTATGTACGTGTGATTTCTTTGTTCATTATTTTTAATAAAGAAGCACACATGTAAAACCTTTTTTTCACTTTGTCATTATGAATGTTGAGGAAAAAAAAACTGAATCCATGAAGCGCTGTGACTACTTTCCAGATGCACTGTACACCCCATCTCACCTGTTAGTGACAGTACATTACACATAGTTTCTAGTATTGTTGTGCCTTTTTTTTTTTTTTAATAATCAATGAAAGTTTGAAAAAACTCTTTTGATTGTCTGTAGCAGCCCAGACTTAGCCAGCTCTTTTTAGGGCTAAGCAGCTGTAGTTTAACATAAAAACAACTTCCTCTGCAGAAGTAAGTCACCTATAAGTCATTTCTCCTAAGTAAATACTTTTACATGAAATTTGTCAAATGAGCCGGTAGTTCTGAGCTGACAGAGCTCACAGCGTTCGCTCCACTCTCACCTGCTCCAGCAGAGACCTGGCCTCCTCTGACACAGACTCTGGGATGTTGAGAGCCGTGTGGCGACCGATTCCGGCTGGGTGACAGTGCAGCAGAGACTGTAACGGAGAGGAAGGAGGGGTGGAAAGAACAGATAACTATCAGTCAAAACAAAGAATCTAAAAAGGACAAATACAGTGAGACCCGCAGGGCCTACGGGTCAGTGTGAGAGCAGCAGGGCTGGATAAATAGGAGGAGACCAAAGAGCTGGAGCCCCTGAAACAACAGTGATCAAATCAACCACAACAAGGCCAGGGTTGAACTACTGTTGCTCTTCCTTGGAACAAATGCAACATGTTTGTACACTGCAACTTTGCTGGAAGCAGGTGACAGCCTAGCAGCAGTCTACTCAGTACAATCTGACCTGGTCACAGTGTCAGATGAAAGGAGCCGTCGCATTCACATAAAACTCAAAACAAGAGAACGGTAGCACGAGACATGAAAGTGACCACAGAAAGTCGCCTTATTGTTCCATTATTGACAGTAATAATCTTGCTGCAGCACATCTTTTAGTGCATCTACAACTACAAATTGAAAAACATTGAGGCTGAAAACGTACAGCCAGAAAAAAAACAAAACGAAACGGCTTCTGTTGGGGGATCTGTGCGTGTGTGTTTTTTTTTTTCATCAGTTAGGTCCGTTGCCTGTCTCTCTCTCTCTCTCGCTCGCTCGCTCCTGTACGTGCTGCAGGAGTTCTGGCTGTGTTCCTAGCAGCAGTCAAGATTGCTCCAGGCGAGATCTTATCCTGCAAGGATCAAGAGACACTGTGTGTGCCTGCGTGTGTGTTTCCTTGCCAGGGCCGTACCCAGACATAATCATCAAACGAGACATCTGTGTGACTGACTTTCCTTTTTTTCCCCCTCTCTCTCTCAGGTAAGTGGGTGTGTATCGTTCAATAAAATATCACTAACATATCAGCCCCCCGACTCATGTTTTGGCCCATTGATGGGAGACACTGATAGCTTATATGAAAATATGCCCACTGGCAATCACTGGCAGTTAGAATTTATTCAAATTTAATAGCCTGTACTGGGTGTGTGCGTGCGACTGTGTGTGTGTATTTGTCCTTCAAGAGAGCTGGAAGTTATAATTAGCATGCGTTTAAGTTCACGTATGCAGGCATGATTTGTATCTTCCAAACAAAAGGCCAGTCTTAAAACACGGTCCCCGATCCTGGACCAGCCGAGTTCCAGCACCTTGAGAGCCGCCCTGCTCCTCACCTTCCACGCCGACCTCAGAGCAGTGTGCTCAAAGCTCAGCGCTGCGCCAGGAGCCAGCGAGGAGGCCCGGTGAGAGCTGACCCCCTGGCCCAGCAGATGGAGCTCAGGCTGGGGGAGAAAGTCACACCGGCACCCCTGGCACTCCCCGAGAACCAGAGTACGAGACGGCAGCCAAGACGCACCTCACACACATCCACAAACGCGCACAGAAAAAAAGAAAAAAAACCCCCCCAATAAACTCCTCCTACTCAGACATATACTGACACGCGCGGCAGAATCACACACACAACCTGGCAGCACCATAAAGGGTGTGAGGGAGTTGAAAGCCAAGACACCTACAGACATCCCACAACACCTTCGCAACAAAGATAACATTGTTTTTTTTTCCTACTTTCTCACTCACCATGCCTGTCAGTAGCTCGAACAGGATGGCACCTAAACTCCACCAATCACATGCTGCCATCTCCTCGCCGATACCTCCCACCTCTGGAACAAGAGCAAAAAACAAACAAAAATAAAACACTGAAATAATCAATAAATAAACAAACTTATGAGGCTGTAGGAACCTAGGAAAGAAGATCAAGCAGTAAGAGACGTTAAATAATCAGATTTGTAGCATTAAAAACATCCTCTCTCTCTTTCTGATCTTGATCTCTCGTGCGTTAAACCCCTTTAAAGAATCATTTGGCTTTTAAATCCCCGACATTACACACTTTGACAACAACATCTTGGGTACCTCAATGTTTCATTGAATTGACACAATCAATTGAAAATGTGCACAGAAACATGGACACAGTCACACACACACACACACAAACAAGTGTGTGCGTCTCATAAAAGGGCGATTTGCATAATAAAAAAGCAGTTAAATTGAGGAAACCGTCTGCTGCAACTTCACACCATCTGCATGACCTGACCTCAAACACAAACACACTTGTGCTATAGACACACACACACACACACACACACACCAAGACATGGAAGCAGGAAGAATAGCGCACATATTTGTTCAGTTTTCTTTAACTGGATACTATTTTAAGCCTCAGAAGAAAACTACTACACAGACGCATCTCCATTATTTTTATTTCCCTTTTCTTTTTTTTTTTTTTTTCAAAACGTGTTGATTTGTTTGCACCTTGTAAGGATGCATCTTTCCAATCTTCTTTCATGCTGAACAAAAGTCGTATACAGCCTTATCTTCAGATTTCACACATCTTTGAATTATTTGTCCGTAAAACATCCAGACCCCTGAGATGTTCAGTACAAAGAAAACAGAGACGCAGTAATCCTTTGGTTCAAAAACAACTGGCTGTTAATAATGACCAGTTTTAACCTCATCATTGTGCCTTTTATTTTATTTTATTTGCATCTACAACTAATGACAGGCCCTGAATATTTACATATTGGCACCTTTATTGTCACTTCATGTGTTACCTGAAATTCACACAAACTAAATTGTGCACAAGGTGAGTGTTTTATCGAAGGTCTGACCACATCCAGCCCCACTCCTTGTGTCACATTCTGACCCCTCTGAAAGGCTTATGAAGCTCCACAAGGGCTTTAAATGTAGACCTGAGACTCATTTGTTAAAGTCAAAAGTGTATGTATGACAGAGAGAGGGTGTGTGTGTGCGTGTGTGTGCAACTGGCTCCACTGGGTACCAGATGGCCTCTTGTGCCGCTCAGCTTCCCTCTCTCCAGAGGGGCCGGGACCCCTGGGTCACTGCTGTGTGTGCCCAGAGACCAGGCTCCTCAGCTGGGGGAGCATCGGAGACAAAGACCCCCTCGTCTCCTGGAGGCTGAGGGGAACTCCAGAGGGCAGTGAGGTTCTCTTGCAGCAGAGGTTATGATACACATACACACACACACACACACACACGAACGCACAGCCAACTGAGCAACCAGTCTTCAGGGCTCCCTAGGACGACTGTTTTGACAGCCAAGGAGAGAAGATCGTCATTGAACGGACTAGTGATACCTGCGTAGTTATAAGCTGGAGGGGTGATTCTGGACACAGACGCACACGCACACACACACACACACACACTCGTACACATCTCAGAGCAAGGTCGATGTCATCACAATGGATTAATGTCTAAGGAGCTGCAGGGAGAGTACAGTGGAGCTGGCTACACTTACCGCTCTGTCAGAGCGAGGCAGGGCGAAGAGGAGACAGAGAGCAAGAGGATGAGAAGGGAGAATTAACTGCGTCCAGAGGCCATGGGTCATTCAGAGCTCTCACTGTTACACTTGTGTGGTAGGGAAACTTTCACATCTTACCAAAAACCTCCACGCACACTTCTTAAACAGCACACAGAAAACTTTCAAATCAAAAAGGACAGTTTACTTTGAGGATACTTAGGAGGAGTTCAGATTGGCCACAACAACAACACGCTCACCTTGTGGCCTTTTCTTCTTCCCTTTCCCCTCAACAACGCAGTTCCCTTTTGCTTTGTATCTTAATCACACTCGATCTCGTCTCTCCCGGGGGCCATAAGGAACTTTCTCTCTTCTCTTCTCAGCAAAACTTCCCTAAAAACCTAACTGAAAGTCATTGTTAAAAGAGGAAGTAGGCTGCACGCAGGTAGGAAGTAAGGAAGGATTTGAGTATGATCTTCCAAGACTGTTTGCGTTTCATGAAAAGGTTAGGGCTCCGGGTTTTTGTTTTTTTTAAACAAGTTATTTATCTTGGAGGTTAAGAGCTCTTAAAGAGAAGTTACACAAAACAACAAGTCCTTTCCCTCGGCTCCAGAATGGAAACTTGTTACTTTTCTGAACAATGTGAGAGCTTGGTTGAAAGGAGAAAAAAAAGAAAAGGGGAACTACATGTTATCTTCATTTACATCTTTCTGTGGCTTAGCAGGTAAAAGAGCAAGCAAAACAGCAAAGGAAAAAAAAGGGTGGGTATAATAATGAAGTTCTCAGTTACTGGCTTGTTACCTCAGAGGGGAAGAAAATACTGCATTTCCCTTTTCTTAGACGTTGAAGACAATCAGTTTTGTCCTTGCTTCCCTCTCAACAGAACAATAAACAATCCTCTTTTTCCGCTCTATGACGCTGCAGCAGGCGACGCGACAGCTTGTACTTGTTCTTATTAAAAGAAAAAAAGAAAAAAAACGAGAGCCATCTGATGTTTATCAATAATGACGTGATGGTGAAAAGTAAATAAGCAGTAGTGTAGAATAAATAGATTAATTCCCTACTGCTGTATTTTCAGGGTCCACTCCCCTGTTTTTTACTGGGTGTGAAATGTGTGCGCTTTCAAAAACATGTTTCTCTCCTTCTTCTTACACACACACACACACACAGACATAAGTACACACGCACACACGGTCACAGCAGGCCCCCTGCTAGCTTTCTGGCAAACAGTCATAAATCTGTCATCAGGAATGAAGCCATCGCTAGAGCTGACCCTGTCTGGATAAACAGCAATACATAACAAGGGCAAGAGAGAGACGCACACACTCACTAACCTCTGTGTTAGTGTGTGTGTGTGTGTGTGTGTGTGTTAACAAGCACATACATCTACAGGCACATGCATATTATTACAGGTTTGTAAACAAAGAATCTCAAGACAAACAGGACACATTATTTAGTTTCTTCTGTAAAAATCATTCGGGCCAAACAACAGAGATGATGGAAATTAAAGACGCGGAGGAGAAACGAGAAAAAGTTGCCACTGGTTGATGAGGACCGTCTATGTTCCTATCGCTCAACTAAAGGGTAATACACCCCCTGCTGGCTGCTTCTATGTATGACATGGATCGATCCACGCAGGCCCAGCAGTCGTTTAACTAACAAGACCTTAAACAACTGGACTGAGGTCGATTCATGTCCACTTCATCTCACAAAAAGGTGATGCCTTTTCTCTCTCACCCTTTTCAAATATGTTTTTTTTTTTTTTTTAACGGGGAATATTTGGCTGTAAAAATAATTACATTTTGTGTGAGTCACTCGCAGACATTGCGGTCAGCAGTTATTCACAGCCTCTCACACAGCTTCATCTAAATGACGCCGTGTTCAAAAGACAAATGAACCAGCTTTCAGAGACATCCAACAACAACACGTTTGTCCGTCACTTCATCACGTTCTCATTTGAAAGTTGGTCCAATGAGAATGTTTGAATTATTTTATAAAGCGGGTCTGTCCGTTCTTTTCTCTGGCGGATGGAAAAACATTAATTTTTAAATGGTACATAAAAAATAGTCAATAAATTACTCAAATAAAATAACTGTTAGTAAAACGTACACGTTTCCTCCGTGTAATAAACTTATAATAACTAAACTAAAGACTAAAAGGAAAAAACTGGAGAAATCTAAAATATCCTTATAACTGAAATATGTTCAAAAATGATGAATTATGAATTCTGAAAATATAATATACTTTAAAGAGGATTGTTGAAAAGATTACAGGTGATGTTCAAACCTACCATCCACTCGATCGTTGTCACTTGATGCTGTTTACAAAGATTCCTCACACAATATTTCCACAGTAACTTTGCAGTTATCATTTCCAGCCTCGTAATGCATTAGCATCCTCACGCTTACTTCTGTGTCTTTAGGTCATCTCATGCCAGTCACAACCACACATGCCTCTACGTGCTTCCATTATCAGGCTTTCAAACAGGATGCTGCTCCAGGAATTAAACTGACGCACACTTCAAATGTTGGCTGGAGCATTTGTTGCTTTCAGCTGAATTACACTAGTGGCGTACGTATGTTTTAGTCACAAGAAGGATATCTATCTGAAGTGACCTTTCTGGAATATGAGTGAGTAGCTTAATATAAGTGTGTGGGAGAGAGAACGGGTGTAAATGTCTCAGAGTGCATCCAGCTAGCAGGGCTACATCCTGCATAAAGAATAGACCAGCCAATCACCTATAAAAGTAACATACAACTCAACTGTGAGGCTGTAGCAACATGTTGGAATACGTACCCACCTACAGTATATGTCAAACACATGCCCCATACACACAGACGTGCTAAGTGGGGACATGGCGCTGTAGTCTTAGCAGCAGTTTGTTTTCGGCAGCTTGTAAACAGCATGCCAGAGCTGCCACAAGCCTGCTGGGGGCAATGCACAGGGGTTACTCGCACCACGGGCTCACAGCTGCACAACAGCAAACTCTACAGGGCAATTAGAGAACTGCAACAAGATCCAAGATCCTACAACTGTTACAGCAAGATTTTAAGAAAAAGGGATTAAATACGTATTGCCTACATATCAACCAAATGAGCGTCCATTGAAGTCGTCAAACTTATCAGCAGGATTACTGCATGCATCCCGATGAGATTCCTTTTACTACAATAAATAATTAGGCAAGAACAAAACAGAAAGAGGACATTGAACTATAGATTTCTTTGTTTCAGAGGCAGGAAGAATACGCTCTAATCTGCTGAGGGGTTTGTGTACATGTGAGTTGTTTACTCATGCCTGGTCATGAATGAAGGGTGTGTGACCATGGGAAAGTAACCTACTTATGGCCCTGCATGCCTGCATAGAATTAACCCAACACGAACATCCGGAGTGACACACAAACACGTATAAATGCAGGCTCCAAATTAATCAGTATAGAATTAATGCGTAAGAGTAATCAGAGATAAAACAATGGATCAGTTCAGTTTGAGATGTCGTACCTGGTGCACAGTACATATTGGCAATGGCGTCTTTGTCACAGGACTCCTCGACGTCACTCCAGCTGCAGAAGTACGTAAACTGAACGTGACCTAGGGAGACACAGAAAGGAAGGCGACTCAAAATGCGATCGTCTGATCCACCTTTCGCGCAGTCAAGTGTCCCTACGACTCGCTGCTTCTCAAACTGTTTACTCACCTTTTCCAACATTTCCTTCCTCTGCTCCTTTTCCGCCTCTCTACATCTCCCTGCAAGCTCTTGAAGCACACGGCCCCACCGATTACTCCTGTTTAGCGGCTACCCGTTAGCACTATCATTAGAACTAATGGTGTCATTAGGTAGCCGTGGCCATTAGCCCAGGCTAGCCAGACTGATGCACCACACTACACCGTTGATGGGCCCTTTAGAACAATAATTACCGGCAGGGAGACGAAAACAGCCACTCAGCTAATTAGACGCTTGTTGATAACGAGGTGGGGAGAGATGATTGTAGGATGACAAAAGAACAAGTTGAGAGGGAATCTGTGACCTCCTGGTACAACAACACTTTTATCTCTTGAGGAGCACTGATTGGATTAAATACATGACATCACAGTTGATTGACAAGAGACACCCCAAAAATGATCGACCCTGTAAGAAAGAAAAAAAGAACTTGAATCTTCAATCTTCTACTTTTTCTTGACAACGAAGGGAAAAAAAAAAAAAGTATATTGACAATTTATTGAAGAGTCAGATTAACGGGATGTTTAGCATCCCATCATAGAAATGATGATTAGAAGCAAAGCGCTGATATCTGAGCTGCTTCTCAGTCATCCAGGTCTTTGCAATTAAAGGTTGAATCCAAATGGGCATTGGGCTAGATTAAAAATCCTTTATTGAAGTGTCACATCAGAGATACTTTGCAGTTTATGACTAACCTTTCTGCAGCAGCCTTTTTTTCCTATCATACATTATGTTTCACTATCCTTTATCAAACTGACCTAAAGCTACAGGGTTTGTTGTTTAAGTTCATTCGTTTCAGGCCGTCTTGCCGTCAAAACATCTGTTATGTTTGTGATTAAAAAGTCTCTGAGGCAGAGAGAGGAATGACATGTAGCATGTAGGAGAGAGGAGCTTTGAGTTCTCTTACCCTCGTTGAACATTAAAGAAACAGCTGTTTTCTGCTTTAAGCTGCTCATCCACAGGTGTGTCTAGCTGCTCTGTCATGCAGCTCTAAAATCTGATTTTATTTGAATTTGAAAAGTTCAGTTAAAGTTTGAATGTTCAGCTCTTTCTCCACAAACGTCTCACATATTCTTTTGTCTTTTTGTCTTCTTTTCATCTTCGCGAGCTATGAGACAACTTACCTTAACATTTCGACACTTTTTAAAAAAAATCGACATAGTGTTGGGGGAAAAAAAGGAGCTGTGAACATAACCCACGCCTCACCTTGGTGGTCCAGCAGGATGTTGTTGGGGTTCAGGTCTCGACAGATGATGCCTTCTCGGTGCAGGAAGTCCAGGGCCGTCACCATCTCCGCGGCCCAGCATCGTACAAACTCCTCGGGGATACGCGCTTGCGATGCAGCCAACGACAGCTCGTCCAGCTCTCTGAACAGCCTTGATACGTCTTTATCAAACTCGCTGCCACCTTTAATATTAATAACGCTTTGTGATTCACCACTAAGCCCCGGTAAACTCTCAACCCCTGCACAGGCCTCACTCCCGTTTTTGGCTGAGATAGAATCAGCGTTTCTACCACTGGGATCTGGAATCAAGTCTTGATTAACTCCTTTACCGGCCTCTAGTTTCTTTCTAAGTGAGTCGATGTCTGGAAGGTCGAGGGGCACGCTATTTTTTTGGCATGCGAGATCCACTCCCATCTTTTCAGAGGCCTCTTGTGCAAACGCCAAGCTGCAGTCATCCCACAGCGAATTAAAGGGGGAGGAAGATGCAACACTGGTGTCACAGGTTGCGGAAGCTGTGCAGTAAGATGAAAGCTCCTGCTCCAGCGTCTCCTCCTCCTCCTCCTCTGCCTCTGCCTCGGGCTGGCTGTGAAGCTGTAAGACATCCGGCTGGCTACGTTTCTGAGGAGAAGCTGTAACCTCGAGGCCCAAACACACCCCCGAAGACTCTAACTCCTCTTGTAAAGAGTCTTCTGCCCCGCTCAATTCAGGCAGGTTGACCAAAAGGTCTGGTGGGTGACCCTCATCCTCGACTACAGCCTCTTTGAAGGAAATGACTGGCACTGACTCATTAGAGCCTATATCACTGCAGTCCAACCCCCAAAGCTCCGAGCCTTGGCTTTTGACCTCCTGAGCCAGCTCGGGAAGATCCTCAGTGGCGTCTGAGCCGAGGTCGGATGTAGAAAAGATAGAGACCTGCTTGTGAGAGGGACGCTGCTCCGCTAGGTCCAGACAGGTCACCTCACTCGCGCTGTCTTTGCTGTCGATACGGAAGAACTCCATCGGCGTGTGCTTGGACTGGTCCAAAGAGAGAGGCGCAGCAGGGGACGGCAAAGGGCTGAAGACTTCGCTGTTGTCCTGGGCATCCCCGCAGTATTGCTCGGCGTCTGCAGCGTGGCCGCTTTTGTCCAAGGGCTCAGTGAAAAAGCTGCATTCCTGAGAGCTGATGGGAGACGAGAGGCTGTCGTTGCTCATCAGCGAGCGGCTGTGTGAAGACGTGGCGGTCGTCGCGTTGGGCACCTCCAGCGACAGTATTTCCTGTTCGCTCTTCTCCCCCTCCCCCTCCCCCTCCTCTTCTAGTGCATCTGGTTCTACTTTATCTTGTTCGTATTCATTGCAAAGTGTGAGATAACTGTTGGTGCACTCCTCCTCGGAGGTGGCTCCAGAGTCCGAGTGGGCGCCGATTTGTTTGGTAAGACTGGATGGAAGAACACTTTTCTGATGAGCTATGACAAGGTTCTCCTCTTCTTTCTGCAGCCCTGTAGCAGGCGGCACAGATCCAGAACTGGCCGATCCTGCATCCAGCTCTGGTACAGCGTGTCTTGGAGAATGAACAGCTGCTGTGTGGCTCTTCTGGATGAAAGGAATATCAAAGCTCTCCTCTGGGCTGGAACAACGCAGGTATTTTCCGATGTGAGACCACAGCTTTCCACCTAAACATGAAGAACATTTTTATCTGATGAATACGACTTTAACCCTATTTCAACTGGGCTCAGCTCGTTTCTAAATGTGGCTGCGTGTTTATGCCCATCAATAATGCGTGCCTTAAGAAGCACAAGTCTGAAAGGATGTGTGTACATTTGTATACAACAAATATGAATACAAATATCAAATAGGGTTAAACATCACTTATGTGAACATCTGTGAAGAATCATTTCTTGAAGCAATTGATTTTGTTTGTTGGGCACTTTAAAGAGGGTGACAACGCACCTTAAGGCCCCTTATGATTTCAGTTTTGGACATAAGCAAACAGAGTTGAACTCATTCAAAGTCCCAAAACATGCTACATTAAAAACTTGGAGTTTCCTTATTGTCTTGATGTCATTGGACAGATTCACTACTGCGCCACATGGTGGGCAATCAAGACTTCAAAAAAACAAAAACAAAAAACGTTTCTGCAGCTCCTTCGTTACTGGGACTATTTGGAAAAGTCTAAAGAATCATGACTTGTTTACCAAGGTAAAAAAAAAAACAACGTTATTATTAAACCCCATTTGGACTATCAGGGACTGCGACTCTTGTTTTGACTTTTCTGTCTCACTCAAACGCATGCACAAATGCGCGTGTGCACACACACAGCTGTAGTGAGCAATTGGAAGCGAGCATCTGCTGTGTGTGATGAGAACAGATCGGGAGTTTGCAGTGATGATAATGATAGCGGGGCAGCTCGATGGCTTAGAAAGTAAAACATCCACATGTTGTTTTGTCCAATGTCACTCAGGTCACTGCCTCGCCTCTTATCTGCCTGACTATCCTTTACAAACACGTCAGCTGATGTAGACTATATGTATGTATATATATATATATATATATATATATATATATATATCATTCTACTCTCCTATACAAGCATGAAGTGAAACCTTGTGTTCTTTTAATCCAGGTGTTTCACCCACGCTCTCTCTCTGGCTTTGATTAGCTTTATTAGATCATGTTGAACAGCCCCACATGATATTTAATACTGTCCACTAATATTAGTGCAGGGTGGTTATAGAGTGCTCCAGATTGAAGAGGTTACAGGGCGTTAAAAAAAGATGGCTGCATTTCACTGTACGCACTCACCCACACACGTGAGCAACACACACATCCTGGAGTTAGTGGGATGTAAGGAGGCCCAGGTGTTGGCACAGCTAATGAAGCATGGTGCCACCTGGTATTCAGAATAACGACCTGTGACACACACCCATCTCTATCAAACATCTGTCTGAAACAAGGGCAGAAAGACAGCTGGAAGAGATGCAGGGGAGGAGGGGGGGGGGGGGGCAAATGGGAAGAAGAAGAAGAAGAAGGTGACGAGTGTGAGATACGGGTTTGTTTTTACCTTCAGCGTACTGCAACAGGAGGAAAACCACGTCTTCAGAAACAATGAACTTCCTCAGCTGCACCATGTGGGGCACAGAGTGAGGCATGATGGTCCGTTTAATCCGGCCACAGTCGCTGCTCTTCCTTAAACCCTGCAAACGGGAGCAGAAGAGGGGACACATCGTAGCCATTAAAAACAGAGTTTAACCCAGAAAAGGAGAGTGTGATAAGGAGCAAAAGGAAAGTGAGTGTGCGTGTCTGTGTGTGTGTGTATGTGTGAGAAGATAAAGGTGTCAAGAAAAATTATGCAGTGTTGCAAAGGAGAAACCTCCCATTAAAGAGTTGCCAGCTATGCCCCGTGGCAACTCAAAGTCACTTGATTCATCAAGCCACATACAGCGCGTGACTTTAACAGAGCCACACAAATCTATCAGCGCTACACGTATAGTTCACATTGGCCAACAGAGAGAGTGTGTGTGTGTGTGTGTGTGCGTGTGTGTAGTCATCTGTGCCCGCGCCGTGTGTTGGCATCTGGCACACGTCTCACACCTGAGAGCAGAGGAGCTGACAGGGACAGGCCCATTAGAATCAATTAGAGCAGTCACACACAGGGGCTTCTGGCACACTTCACACTAACAGTTACAGACACACACACACACACACACACACACACACACACACACACACACACACACACACACACACACACACACACACACACACACACACACACACACACACACACACACACACACACACACACACACACACACACACACACACACACACACACACACACACACCACACACCACACACCACACAACACACACACACACACATTATACACTTACTTTCAGGATGAACGTCTCTTGCGTTCTCTTGTCCATGACCAGAAGAACCTGTGATGGAAGATTGCCATTAATCGGTATGAACAGACATACAAGGTCTGACATGATGTAGTGGTGATGTCCTCCAGAGCAGTGTTTTTTTTTTTTTTTAACCACAGGGTCAGAGCACACATAAAGGCCACCGCAAGATAAATGTAGCAACTTAAATTATACACTCACAAAAAAAATTAGCATGAACACGTCCGATCCTGCCGTGTGCACCAAACTAAATCAGTCACATAACACTGACTTAAGGAACGTGAACTCTGTGGTAAAAAGTCATGTATTCATCTGTCAGTTGAGATCGTCTACATGGTAAAAGTTTTCTTCACACTGAGATGAATCACTGAAAACTAAGTCGGTTCACCAGACCAGGGATCCCTGCTTCATTTGATAAAGGTGCCAAAGAGGAACAGGGTGCAGGGTTGTCTTCCCAACGGCTCATCTCAGTGCTTTTTTTATTTTTGAACATTTTTTGAACATTTTTTTAATTTTAATCAAATGTCTGTATTTCTTCAATGAAAAAAAGGTTAACCTACTCTTTAAAAAGTATTGTAGTAATAGGAGTGATGACGATAGAAATGATTAAGGTCTTGGATTCTCAAATCATTTTAAAGTTGAAATGTGCTATTTAAATAAACCTTGCCTTACCTTGCCTAAAGTCACAACAAGAACTCTTCACACAATAAAAGTCCACATGACCACCATTAATTATAAGTATTCAAGTTTGGTTGTTCTTTGAACGAAAGAATCTGACAGAGAAGGTAATGGTGAAATGTTTTTTTTTGGTTATGACTCCACTAAGGTATAGGATAAAAATCTGTTTTTATATCTTTATTTTGAACCCTAAGCAACACGTCCAATAAATCTGAAATCCAAACAGCCACGTTAAAATTGTACTGTAGGTTCTTACAGATGCATTTATTCTCCTCTAGTCTTCTTAGTACCTTCAATGCTCAAATGTAGACAAAGTAGCTGTCAGCAGTACCATCTCTAATCTCCATCTCTTCGAATCTGATACAAAATATAAACTTTTAACATCTCGAAAATCTCTTTCACTTCCTTCCTCTCCCTGATGTCTTGATTCACTCTTACTCTTCCTCTCGGACATCTCCATCGCTCCTCTGCTCCCTCAGTCTCCAGGGAGGGTCTGAACATATGTGTGTGAACCTGCCTGTGTGCGGGGTAGCGCAGCGTGCGTATATTATGCGAGTGCCTTCTCTCCATGTGACCCTGGCGGGGACCAAACAGGTGCAGGCTAAATGGATATGAATGGAGTTGTGAGTAAACAGAGTGGCGGTGGCGGCCAGGGCGCTAATATAATTAAGACACAAACATCAGGGAAGGGGGGAAGGGGGGAAGGGGGGAATAGGTGGAGGGGAGGGTGCAGGCGGGGGCATCAGGGTGAGGAGCTCTCTCTCTCCATCTGTCCCCTCTGTCCCCATTAAAAGTGAAAGGAGGAAGGAGGAGGTGGAGAGGATAGCTGGGTCATTTCACGTTCGCGCAGTATGCACTTATCGGAGTGTTTTTCCTGCAGTGTGTCGGGTTTGTTTGGGACATATTGTGGATTTTGCGTGCACCTCTGTTGAGAAACACATGTTAGTGTTGTGTCAACATTTTCCTTGGAGTTTTGTGTGTGTGTGTGTGTGTGTGTTTGTGTATGTGTGTGTGTGTGTGTTGGGGACGAGCATCATTGATTCTCCCAGCCGCTTGCCAAGTCATTTCATGGCTGAGTGGTGAAGTTGCTTCGCCGGCAGCTGGTTGAGAGGACCAGCAACCTAAACTGACCTTGGGGTCGACGTAACTGATGCTAAAACATACACACACTCAGCTCTTACCATACCAGCTAGTAAATCTATTATGTTTTACAGCTTCATCAAAGTGACGGTTGAAGACAGAAAAGGACACAAGAGGGAGAAGTGTATCTCGTCTGGGGTGAGTGCCGGCTGCACGAATCGGTAGCTTCATTGCATTTGTTTGCCTCCTGAGTATTTTCGTCATCAATTTTTATATCCTGATTTGTTTTGTTTTTTTTGTCTGTTGGTTGCATTTTTCAGTTAAAGTTCAGAAAAGAACAACGTCGCTGGAGCAGACTCCCAACACTGCAAGATTAACAGTGAACTGACCTTATCAATGACCCCGAGCACCCTGTAAGCTCTCAGCTCCTCAAAAGGACTCTGCTGGCTTCCTCTGCCGCCGGATGAGCAGCACTGTGCCCCCAAAGCCTTCCAAGAAAAAAAAACGAAAAAAAAAACAATCACATGTGATTAATCGGTAACCAATATTATCATAAAATGTGAGCAAAGACATAAAGCACTGTGCAGAGCAGCAACTAGGGTTAGTAAAAACATGACCGAATAAACTCCCCAATCATTTTAAGTTATCATCCAATAAATACACTGTGATGATACCAATATTGATTATTTTACTCTGCGAATGTTCTCTGCACAATAAAGAAGTGGGATGATATTTTCACACACAGACTTGCAGCAAAGTTTTCATGTGTATTAAACCCAGAAGCACTCTGGTGTACTCCCTCAAGTGGTTCGAGGCCCGTGGTGGATGCATGCATATAAATATATTAGCATACAGGCCTCCCACTCACCACCGTCTGTGTTGACCCCTGACCCATGTTGCTTCTCAGATGCTGACTAGATATCTGTTCGGCTCGCATCAGATACTCTGCAGTCTTTTTCTTCACGGCCTCTCGCCGCGTGGGACTGGGCTCACCTGAAAAGAGGTGAGGAGGGTTCAGAGAGTTTTCTTTACAAAAAGCAGGTTTTAAAGTGCAGAGTTAAACGTTTCTGTTCCGGCGTTTACTTGTGTACAGATAACATGCGCATGGTTTTAGCAATAAGCTTTAACATGCAAACTGAAAGTGACGGTTTAGCTAGTCCCCTCCATAATCGGGTGGTGAGGTTAGAGTGTGCCAAACGAAAAAGTCGCTTTCTTCACTTTTAGACGATTTTTTTTTGTTCTCAAAACTGAAACAGGGTTATTCTTTTAAGTAATATAGCTTGTTGCAACAATAACTAGTGCCCAAACATGAGCCGCTATTTCAGTAATATTACCTCTGGACTTTGCTCAATAAAGAAATACATACATATTGTATTTTTCACATCTGCATGTGTACCAACGTTAAAAGCAGATTTGGATGTAGGCTTGTAGCTATAAGCACAGAATAAGAGCACTGTGTTTGATTTTCACAATATTGCATCAGTACTTTTACCCCTTCTCGTTCTTCAACTCTGAGTACAGAACAGTTAACCTCCGCTCTCTTCCACACTGACCTTGCACTCCTTGCAGCAGCAGGTCCACTCCGCTGCGATAGCAGGAGAAGGCTGCTTGGAAGTCCTGCTCCTTCTCTTTTTGCACAGCCACACAAATGAGCTCACTGGCTCTGTCTAAGTAGTCTGACTTCACGTCCTTCTGGTTGCCGGCGGCGGCTTTCTTCAGGCTGCCGGAAAAGAGCGGCGTTCGGCCTGGCCAGCTGACCTCTGGGTTTGGAGCTGAGGAGGCAGGGACAGGGGCAGGAGATGAGGCGCGGGGTTCGTGCAGAGAGGGTAAGCGAGGGCTGCAGCTGCTGCTAATGTTGGTGGCTCCCCCCTGTGGCTGGTTTGGGGAGGTGCGGCCTGAGGCCATGCCATCATCCAGCCCAGTCAGAGAGTCTGAATCCACAGCCAGGGAGGTCAGGTCGCTGTCACTGGACGGGCCTGAGGGAGGAAATTGGGGTCATCAGATAAATAATTACATACAAGCGTTCATAACAAGCTTAGACTGCAGGGTTTTTTCATTATGTTTTTTTTATGTGTGTGTTTGACCAAAACTTACCTCCATACTCAGATGTGATTGTCAAATCATCTGCACCACTGAGGTCTCTTTGCACTGAAAAACATGTTGAACGAAGATGAACAGGTCATATGAATTAAGAGAGAGAGAGAGAGAGAGAGACGGAGAGAGAGGGTTGATGTGTGTGAGAGTACCGTCAGAGCTGCAGTCTGATAAACTGTCTGCCAGGAAGTCAGAAAAGGGCTCAGCTGGTCCGATGAGCTCGGAACCGTCATGGACCTCGCCTCCCTTGAAAAAGAAAAAAGAAAAAGATTGTGTTCAGGGGTCTGTCTGAGCATATGTTTTGGTTTTTCTGAACCTGTATGTTTGTGTACCTTGAAGAAATCTTGTATGTGCTCACTGCTGTAAAGAGCAGGGATATTTGCAGAGAACTGGAGAAGATCCTCAGAGCACTGTCTCCTCTCCTCAACTACCGAGTCATCAAAACGACCTGCACATTGCATACATGGAGACGAAGAGCGATTAGAAGGTAGCGCTTGATGACTAAGCAATAAGACTGAGCGGCCACCAGGAGGCAGAGTCATCAGCAGTGTTTACCCCATGTGCACATGCTGCTGAAAATTCCCCTTTATTCATTTTCTTTGGTGCATTTCTGACTCCTCTCGTCTTTTGCTATTACCCATGAGCCAGGTTATAACAATAGGGTGGTTGTCGATTGATTATTTTTTCCAATAAATGTTGATAATTACTCTAAAGAGAATTAATTTTTTTTTAAATTGCACGCAACTAAACCATTGTTCCACTTCACCTCCGCTGCTACAACTCCAACCTCGGGGAAACACTGACCTGTCATCCATTTATTCAAGATCAGGATTTATAAATTGAGCACTACAGCAAGAGTTCAATGTTGCTGTTGGTTTCTCATGCTAAACAAATAGAAATATTTAAAGGTAGCATTTTCAATCAATCAAAGATAAACATGTCTTTTTCTTGGTTAAAATATTTGACACAGTTGGAATCAGTTGGTTTCTTACCAAAGACTTTGGCCCTGGCGAAGGGAGGGAACAGCTCCGACTGGCTACATACATTCTTGTGCAGCTGCCAGAGGTTTTGATGAAGCTTACGGAAATCACTGTACCTCTTCCATACTGTTATCTACAGGAAGAGAGAGAGGTGAAATGGACGAAGACTGATGAGACAGTGTAATGGAGAATCAATACCTATGTGAGTGAAATTCGTTTTGTAACTTGACCTTGTACTTGTCTGATAGAAAGGATTGTTATAACTTCTTTTTTTTTTTAAGTTTGTAACTCGTGAAAACATTTGTTTCCTTGTTAAAGACGATGACAATTTAAAAAGACGTCCGAATTAAACCACAACAACATCCAAAGGAAAATCCACTATTGCTCCAAAACCTCCACTTGGAACATGTAAAACAACTTCATTTTCTATCGCGATGAGTCCTAACATCACACACCAACATTAACAAAGCACTTCCTGTTGGATAAAGAAAAACTTTCTACCTCAGAATGCTGAGATTCCAGTACGCTTTGCTAAAATCCTGGCCGGCCAGTCACTGTGAGAAAACTGGACTGAGCTCCCAAACAAGACCACTGTTCAATAAGGGAGGTATGTGTGTTTCCAATTGACATCATGCCTGCTGCATTTGCGCTGGTTCCAGACTAGACTGCATTCCTCGTTGTGGAACAGAGCATGCATGTGTGTTAACCAGAGTGTTCATAAAAAGTTTCATGGGAAAGGAGGAAAGTTAAATGTGCTGTTACGTCTTCTTTAAAGACAAACTGTGGTCTCCTGAGCAATAACTTCACAACCAGTGTCAACACTCAACTGTATTTTTTTGTCAAATGTTATGTTAAAAATTTCACATTTTGAAACGTTATTTGATATTGTAACAGAAGGCAATTAAACATACTTCAATCATATGAGTCCTTATATTTCAACAAGTTAAAAAACAGAGGAAAGATAAACTGAAGTATCTGCTTTGTACAATCACATTGTCTCTGACTTCTTACCTCCTGGACATCTTCTGGACTCTTCCTGGAGATGATCTGCGTGGCAAAGAGAGATGATTTGTTATTTGACTTCTATGGTGGTGATTTATTTCTAAAAGTACAAGATGTCACTGCTGGTTTAGCAGCAATGACTTATTTTGTGTGTGGCTGCCTGAGCAGGGACACTGAGAGTGACAATGAGCGTATTATAGTGAATGAGGGAAGACTTCAGAGTAGACACGAGATATCACCAACAATCAAAACAAACAGGACGGCAGGCAGACGTGCTGAAACGAGCCCTCCGATACTTTTTGATACTGCTGAGGAATCTTTGGGATTTTATCTCTCGATATAATCTACCTCACTTGAACTATGTTTTTGAAACAGCAGGACTTTGGGAGATACACGGGATGTAAACCACAAGAAGCCTGTTAAAGGACATCCGAGCTTTGGCACATTAACCATGAAAACGATCCTGTACGACACGTATTGTTAATATTTGAGGGTATATTATATTAAAGCTGTATATCCAACTATGAAGTGAATGTTAACCTCCTAACAACCTTTTTATACATTATCAAATGTTCTCCTGTTTGTACTTTGAGGAGTGTTTAATGTGTTATCAAATGTGTATATTGTTTGAGCCTTGTCATAGGAGAGTGACATTTGTCTAATCTAATCTAATGTTAATCTATCACTTTAACATTAACAATGCTAGCTCGTTAGCTGTTAATACATCGTTTATGGAGGATTCAATGAGTAGAGCTAACATTGCTAATCTAAATGAACAGTGTTGAATAAGAAAACAACTATTCATTTGATTGTTTTTTTCTGCAACAACGTCGGTGTTTACCAGTGTAGTTACCATTGTCTAATAAAATGGGAGTAACGAAAGTGTTGTTTACATCATCATTAGCACAAGATGGATAGATAGCTAGCTAGCCAACAACACTTAGCATTAGCCTTGCTGTCAGACTGTCTTCCCTGTAACTTACCCTTGCGGTGACTTTGTATACTGTATATCCTTTCTGATGCTTTTTGGGATCTGTGACAGTATAAAACCGAGCAAATTCTCCTCTGTCCCGCTGCGATATCATTCTGATAATGACAACATTGCCAAAGCTATCAGCCGGCTAGCCGTACACATTCACTCCCCTGACAGCAGCTCAAATATGTTAGAGCGCCCCCCTGAGGAAATACACTAAAACTGCCAGCCACTCCAATTTACATCCTCTGGTAAAAGAACTGAAAAATCAGACGAATAATGTTAATTTGGATATACTTTATTAAGTGAGATGTATCAAATGATTACTTTTTACAACTATTATAACAGAATAAGCAATAAGGCTCATAGTGCATGTAAACAACACAATAGAGGGACAGATAAGTGCGGACAGTACGTGCAAGTGTCAAAAATGCATATTGCATATATTGACAGAATGAGGAAAATGAAATTGTTTATCTACTTGAGTATATCACAGAATCATTATACATTTCTGACTTTTATTTAGCTACTTTGATAATAAGGTGTAATGCTAAAGTTTTTCAGGAATTCATTTAAACTTTGTTTAAATAAGGTAAACTACTTCAATAAAAAAAAAATAGAGGTAAGAGATTCTAAAACAGCGCAAATAAAAACAAAGAACATTCTACATCACGTCTAAGCTGAATATCTAAGTGGTAAAAGTAACTAAAATGTATCACCCATGCCTCTTTAATAAGATTGTGATGGTGTTCTTCTTTTGCTTATTCGATCATCTACATTATTGCAATTAAGAAAAGAATGATTCCTGCTGCGCTCATGATCCAGGTAGTGCAGAGTCTGTTTGACCTATTGGCTGTCTGACAAGTGACAGTTGGTGTGGTCTTCATGTCTCTGACAATGCCATTTTCATAAAATGAGAAGTTACCCTGTGAAAAAAAAAAAAAATGACAGTAACAAGCAAATAAGTAAAGTGTACAGCAAAAAATACGACTTAGATTTTGTGTTCGTTGTCATAAGATCAGTAAATTAACACTTGATACTGAAACTATAAATGGAGTATGAAAAGCAGGAAAGAAGGTGACAATTTTGAAGGATACATCCTTGAAGCATAGGACACACGTATAATAGACAGATAAAATATTCTCATTTTCTTAGTATCATTTAAACTAGTCTATACAAAAGCCAAGAAAACACTTCAACACAAAACAACTAAAAGAGGCAGAACTGAGAGACTGAAAGGAAAAGACACATTGTAATTAAACTTTTGAAGGCCAAACAGTGTGTCTGAGATTATCTTTGTAAAATAAAGATTGCTAGTGAACAAAACAGCAACACATGAATCAGCTGTTTTTCGAGAATTGAGTTTCTATGCTGGATATGAATAGTTTAATAATACAGGTATGTGTCTACTCTGTAAAGCTAGGCTTAAGGACAGCTGTTTAACTGAGTGAGAAACTCACTTGAAACGAGAAACATAAAGCCCTTCAGAAAACCCCGCCAAAGATAGTGATTGTTCATATTGATTAAAAGGAGAAATGAAAAGACAAAGTTGAGACTTTTACCCACCTGGACATCTGAGATCAACTGAAGTTGTGGTACAGTCTTTAACAGACGCTCATACTCAACAATTTCCTCCTCGCTTAAAGTTGTGGTCCCCTTAAACATCCTGTGAGAGAACAGCAAAGAGTTTAGTAAAACCTCAGCACGTCAAGACACATCTGCACAGAAGTGCATTCATACTGCATGAAACCTGTAAGTTGTTGGTTAAACCAGGAAAGCATCAGGTCTTACTGGTTGCTTGCGCTCAGCGATGGATGCAGTGTATTTGGGTGGCTGATACATGTGGTGATCTTGATTGCAGGGTAATAGAGGAGGAAGGCCAGGCACATTTCATCAGTAGTTCCTAGCCCCATCTAAAGGAGGAACATGTAGAAAATGGAAGATTTTAATACTTACTGTTTACATGCAGATGCACTGTCTTACTGTACAGTATTTACCCACTTTAGTGACTTTGGTGCGGCTGCTCGTACTGTAGGTGCACTCCACTAGTAATTCATCACCCTGTAGAAGGGGGACAGGTAATGTGTTATAAACATATAGTTTTTCATTTTAGTGTTTAAGAAATAAGCATTGGAATTGGGCATGGACTGAATGGAAATTTACCGGCTTGATGGTCTTCATGCTTCCCAAACTTATGATCTCTTGGTACTCAAAGTTGTAGTTTTCATCCAAAGCCAAGAAGTCTATCTGCTTTCCATCTCTAAAGAGAACAAGCAGTATAAAAGACACCATTTATAGTAGAAAGAATGGTATAATAATAATCAAGAAAGCTCTATTCAAAACAACAGTATTTCTTTACAAAGCAGAACTTCCCTCAAGTTATTATTTATGTTCCAGTTACCAGTAGTGATTGAGATTTTACATAAAATCATCAAATATAAATCTCTTTTCAAACCAGCTCAGTCATTGACCCTGAATCAGTCTTTCTTACCTATACTGACCCACTCTGAGTTTCCTCCCAGCCAAGTGAGTGTGAAGCAGCACAGCGAACACATGAAGTTCAGGAGAAGGATTCAAAAGCTATATGTGCAAAGTTAAGTAAACAGTTATTTACAATAACACACCAGTTACTTCAAAAGTCAATGTTGCAGTATGAAATCTGTACCGAGCCACTACAGACCTGTGAGAAGACACTTGTGTTACACACGCCATATGTGTGGAAATTAGTGGCTTTTGGGGGGATTATATAATCCATGTGATCAAAATGCAGCAAACCTGCAGTCAAGGTGGCCCCATCATGCTGCCGGAGCTGGTCTGTATAATACATTTTTAGTCCTGAGCTGTCTGTCCTTCCTGTACACATAAAACACAATTTAAAGGATAATGAATTTTAATCAGATCACAATTAAATAACACATATGGTGAAATACTTTGCTTATACATCATCAATTCCTTAAAATATCTGTTGTGTAAAATGTAGATGAAACAGAATATGATGATTTGCAAGATTAAAACCACATAGTTGATTATGAATATTTCAAAAAACGATTGTCTTTTTATCGCTGAATTCACAAATGTTAGTTGACAAACCACAATGCAAACAGAAAACCAGAATGTGGATGCCTTTTTGGGATCTGGCATGTTTAAAATGGACTGAGGTGAAAATTGTCCTGAGATCTGATGAGTCAAAGTCTGATCTTTCTGTTTGGAAATCCTTGATGCCCAGTTTTAGGCAGAATGGGAGAGGGACCATCCAGTTTGTTATAAGTGCACTGTTCAAAGGCCAACATGATGGTACACATGCTGTGAATCAATGCACATGGCATGGGTATACTGCACACTGGTGAAGGCACAGTCAATGCTGGCTTTAGAGTAACAAATGCCACCTAATGGACAGCTACTTTGACAAATAGTAAATGTTTAATATTGTCCAAAAAGCAAAAGCGCTACAGTGCAAATGCATCAAATTCCACCAAGGGTATTTCACCATGAAAGTTAGTTTACTGATGGTGTAAAGTAAGAGCTTTAAAGTCAGGCCAATCACAAAATGGTCTTTTTCTCTTCTTTTTATTTGGGGTTATTCTAAACATTGTTAGAACTTTTTGTTACGCAAGTGAGGAGTCTTTTCAAATCAACCAAATGTCTGAGTATTCTGGAGAATCAGAAGTCATGAATTTCATGTTGTAAAAAGCTGCTTAGTTGTTGTTCCAATTGGTTCTAATGTCCACAGGCTTTTTTTTGTCTCTGCCTGTTGATAAGACCCCTTGTCAAAAGGGAATGAACCGGAGTAAACCTCAATATTTTATCAATATCATGTGAAGGGATAAAGTCTTCTGTGGCCCTTGAGCAAAACTATCTTATCTGTAAATAATGTATGTGCAGTATCTTATGTAATATCACAATCCTTGAATATATACAGTACAATGTAATGGGATCAACAGTATTAACCTTTTACTCCATTTGGATTATTGTAGTGGATTTCCAGCCTGTAAAAAACTTCACTCTCCTCCCCTCCAATTGGCAAACCCACATTTTCTGGAAGCACGAACGCCTGAGGTTGTAGGAAATAAACTTTGGATCAACCTAAACATGCACTATACCTGAATATTGAAGCACACAGATCAGAAAATAGACCAGATACTCAGAGATGGATTCAAAAATCTCTCTCACCCCTCCTCCCACTGCCCATGAAGCCACTGTGTCGAAGCAGGCGTCACTAATGTCGCCCATGAAGCACTGGCTGTTGTACAGTTCTGTCACAAAGGAAGGGCAGCGGTACAGCAGCATGTGGTGAACGATGTCAAGGTGCTCAATCTCTGGTTCAATCTGAGAACAAGTCAGAGGAGGTTTAGTACAAGAATGGCGAACAAAGAATATGAAAAATATGGCAATGATCATGAAGCTGTTGTACATTTTTAAGTTATTTTTCTTTCCTTAAATTACATGAAAAGACAGTATTGTAAAAACATTTGGGGGGATCGTCTGTGTAAGTTGTCAGTTATCCAGGTGATGGTCAATTTGAAGCTTGATCCAAAGGCCACAGGACTGGTTGAAGATTTGGGTGGCTTGTTTTTCTTTTCAAACCACAATTTACTGAAAAGCTTATCATAGTCTTGCTAGCAAGCAAAGTGCTGTTTTTAAATGCTGATTTTGATTACAGGTAGTATTACTGTACTATAGGACCATAACTTTACACTGATTTGGTACAATAGTTTTTAAGCCCCTCCTCCAAAAAATGTATTGAAGGTTAAATATCTGGTGGCAATAACAAACAATAAAAGTGTGTTGCTAGCAAAGGGTGCAATGTTCGTTAAATCAAGCCAAATGTAAGGAATCCGGGTTATCCACCAATAATAATGTATTCTTTACACCCTGTCAGTATCAGAGGAATACTCTGCTTGGTAGATAAGTTAAAATGTCGAATCAGTATTGTGGAGAGTAAATGTCATTGGGACTTCTCTAGTTAAATGTGATGGAAGAGAGGAGACAAATAAAGAAATCATACTTACCAGATATATGTGATGTTTTTTATTAAAGGTTGGAAGCTTCATGACCTTACAGTGGTAGTAGGTATGATTTTGTGGGACAGTGATCTGTGGAAAAAAATAAAGGTAAAACAAAAGTAGAAGACATTTCCTTAATTCTGATGACTACAGTATTTAAACCATAACATGTTAAACAAGTTATCCATCCAATAATCCAAACTTTATACAGTAAAAGTTCTCAACAGTAATAGAAAAAGAAAACAGAATCATAAAACATCCTCACTCATCCTTGTTAGGAAATGTTTACATACATTATCCACCCTGGCCATGAAATAGTTGGTTCCTGTTATCGTTGACTTGGGCACGTAGTTCAGCAGGTTGACGTCCTTGGTTCCTCTTTGGGATGCATGATATTTGATGTCATCTGTTGTTCCATACGCATAGATCACTTTTATGGCTTTAGCCTGGAGAAGAGATTTTTTTTTGACATAGTGCACAATTTTATAAATATATATTGCAATAATATACTAATTAAATTAATGAACAGAGAAAGTTTCATGTTGCACATTTACAGATAGCTTAACAACCATAATTGTCAAAACATATGGAGGGTTTAATCTCCAAAATCATATAGTATTTCAGGCGTTCAATGTTAAACCAAATCTTGATCTCCCCTCTTTGTTGTTGCCATTGTCTTCAGACCTGAAAACACCCATTTCTCAGAAATGTACAGAAAAAGTCAGGGGAACCAAACAAAAGAACTCTAATAGCAGAGATAACGTGCATGCAGGAAACTTGAGCTGTACAGAGAGAATTAGAGCACAGCACAAAAGAATATAGCATTACCAATAATGAGACGCATAAGGGGAAAATGCATCAAGTGTTCAATTCTTTTTAAGCTCCATGGCGTTACGCAAACAGTGTTAGAGTGAGTAACCATACAATTAACGGTATGCATCGGCATGTGATTGTTATGATGGCAACAGCAGCCTCCTAGACAATGTTATCATCGCTGTACATTTACAAGCAGCCTGACAGCAACACCTTTGACATATTTCTCTCAAATTATCTCAATTAATTTTATTACATTTTTTAACCTCCAGTGTTTCTTCATTGAGAATTAATGACAGTGTTTCCTCGGTCCGTCAGTACCTGTTGTAATCTAGTTATTTTACCTTAGTTTTTGAATTGTGGGGTGAGGAAGGGGAGGGAGTTGTGTTGTTGTTTAATTTATTATGATGTAAAAGCACTTTGTGATACATCTTTGAATGAAAAGTGCTATACAAATAAAGTTTAATTGATTTTTATTTACATCATACAGAGAACGTTGTCACTCATTCAGGGTAAAAGAAAAGATGATCAGAACTTAATGAGCCTTTACCAATTAAAGATGTTCAACTGAATAATGTACTAACAGTTACAGTGGTAACTGGGGTTTCTCCATGTTTTTGTTCACTCGTTTCCATGTCAAATAATCAAAATTGATATATTTACTTTTAGATATAGTTAATTTTTCAACCCTAAAACAGGGTTGACATTTTTGATTGAACTTGTTTTACTTTTCAATACATTTGTACTCAAAACAGATGGTTTCTTTTCGTACTTTGAACTGTTTCTTTTTATTTAATTAAAATTGATACTATGACGTCTTCTTCTTTTTATACATTTTGTATTATATTTCTTACTTACAACTGAATAGATTTTATTACATTTTTTTCTATTACTTTAAAAAAAGTAGGAATTACACATGCAATATGCTGCAGGTGCTTCACATCTATGTTACTCCTACCAGCCCTGTAGAACACACTTTCAAAAAGAGAATTTCTTACAGTGATATGGAAGTCTTGCTCATCACAGGACTGAATTGCCCTCTGAAAGGTCATGACGGTTTGACCTGCACTTTCAATTAAGGAGAGGAGAGTATAGCTCTGCTTCTCGTCCACCAAAGGCATGACGTTCCCAGTGGCATGATAATCCTTTGGAAAAAAGAAAAACTTTAGGTATGCTTGATATCTGCTTTTTGAAAAATGGAGGATATGTAATAATCAAATATTTCTTAGAATGGAGCAAATGTTAAAACAAACTCACTTGGAAGTACTTTCCACTTGGTCCCAGTCCGCCAATGACGATATCAGCTCCTTGCATTCCTCCATTCGGGCTTAACCCAAAGCCCACCCAGCCTGTAGTGTTGACCACCAGTTTGAATGTTATGTCCCCCTGCAGGCTATCAAAGCCCCACTTCAAGCAGACCAAATGGTTCTGGTCTAGGTACTCCATGAAAGGTAAGTCAGGGTCTGATGCTTCTGCTTGTATTGTCCAGAAAATAAGCAGATAGAGGAAAGGTTGAAGAGAGCCCATGTTGTTTGTGTGACAGTAGCGATCTTGAAACTGAGCTTATTGTATGTGGAGTTGTCTGATACCCTGCCTCCCTCTTTTCCTCCCACCCTGCTACGACACACCTGTGTTGCTAGATGAACTGAAGTGATACAAACAAAGAACGCTCAATCCTTTAGAATTTGCACTTGTGAAGCAACCAACACTGTGGATCTTATTTCATTTTATGCTAAATTTCAAAACACATTAAAATGTATGGATTTTTTCTAAGAAAAAGTGAGTGTTAAATCTGCAGTCTCACTGTCTTTGATGTGAGATTGTCTCAAAAGTCGTGGTCAGGTGGCCAGCGGACTTCACCTATATAGTACTAACAGTTAACTGTATCCCCCTCTCAGCCCATTGATAACAACCCGTTCCACCGGTTCTTTTCCACTGACAGAAAAGTCAGACTGCTGCTGGACCCAGGTGTTTGAAATATGAGGATGTGATGAGGAAGGGTCAGGAATGAGGTTTTATCTTTCAATATGGCCAAAGTCAGGTTTTTCAGAGTATGGACTCTGGACAAAATGAGCTAAATACTTTTTACTCTTTTACTTTCCAAAACAATTGTATCTCATACTGTAGCAATGTAAACATGGCCCATATAGCAATCTGTTATGGGGCTGTATTCAGATATTTAGTAGTTTAACAATAACTGAGTTATTTCTGTGCAGTGTTTTTGATTGGATAAGAAGTATTCCACAAGCGCAACAGCATTTAGAATTGTAACTGTATTACTCCAAACCCAGGAGTGCTGACCTTAGTTTACATCATAGTATAGTTTGCCATTCTCTAGCTTCTAACCAGAGTCACATTTTGCACCAACTGGGCTGACTCGTTTCACTCAGCGCACAATAAATGGAATCATGCATGTACATTTGATAACCAAAAAACAATGATGTGCTGTTGATTCATCTGTTTATAACTTAGTGCTGCTTAGAGAAGTGTTAAAACAACATCACAATTCCATTTCTTATAGGCACTCAGCATGCAGAAAGCATGCAGCGAATGCAGTTACCAGTATTGCAGCACTCCATCTTGCAAAAGATTATCACCTTCAATGCTGCACACTTTTTCTGCATAACTTTTCTGCATTTGAAGAACATACTTGAGGAACACTGACATGCAATTAGAATATTTCGAGTATTTCCAAAGTATCATTTCATTTTATTACCCCCACAAAAAGAAATTTATTAGGGCACTAAGATGAAATCTTTACAAGTCATTTATCCTTCAGAAGTAAGACAGTTTAACTGAATTTAAAAACATTGTTTCAAAAGTGAAAAGTTATAATAAGTTCTTCACACGTTTGATATTCATGCACAGGCGATGGCACATAAATGTAACAGCAGTCTGACTCCAGCAGAGGCCGACTTTCCCATAAGAAAGACAACCAGGGTCCCTCTCTTTCAGCCGTTGAGTCAAATGAGTCAAACGTGTGCCGTCAGCTTTCATAGCTGCCCTTAGATAATAATAATAATAATAATAATAATAATAATAATGATGATAATAATAATAATAATAATAGGCTACACTGTAACTTTATGGCTTGATCTCTTTAGCATATACAAAACTGGAAGCATGTCGTAATCGCATTTTTTTTATCCGAGGACCCAAATGTAAAATGTAAAAAATTCGTTAATGTAAAAAACAGAAAATATGACTTTCATTTGGACGGCTGCAATCGTGTTAGATTTGCAATTTGACTGACATTAACTATAGCCTATACTTCAAGGATGTGTTAGGGCCTATTATATAAACATTTCGAGGAGGGTTTAGGGTTATGGTTTAAAGCTATAAACAGACTACATATAAAGTCTTCATGATGTATGTATAATAAATAAGTTGACTTGAAGTGAGCCAGTTTCCAGCTTGTCATAAGTCTGTTTCAGTCATGTCTTGGAGAGCTGTGACGGAGCGACACTACCTTTCCGGTTTCTCTCGGCGGTGCAGGTCACTCCCTCCGTGCTGACAGCAGCTCAATACGCGGTCAAAACTTACAGTCTTACTGAACTCCTCTTTTCATACCGCTTTTTTTGTGAAGGTTTTGAACGTTATAGTGGTTTTAGTAACGAAATAAAGTCGCGGGAGTTGTCGCTGTCTTCCAGCAGGAATTATCTTCTTTTAGTTGAAACAGTTGGGGGGAAATGTCCAGCTGAGGACTAAAACTCCTGCAAACCACAGGGCCTGTGTTTTTAATGATAGATCAATGCTTCGATAATGGCGGTAAAGGTAAGTCAAACTACTCTACTATGCCATTTTTAACGCCAACCAACCGTATAACTTCGTTTAATTTCCCGACAGTCGTATCTGTTTTATGAGTAGTACGTGTTGTGTAGTTGTAGATGTGCAGAGTACAGTTTCACAGTTAGCCAACTCGATAAACTACAGATTAAACATTCAAAAACATTTAATACTGTCTATAAGAGCGTGAAATGACCACTCGAGACTTGTATTGGCTTTCAGATAAAGTAAAGCTTGTGTGTTTGCTGTACATGGAAAATGTGCCTCATAAGAAAGTGTCTTGTGACATTTTACTACCTTTCCAGTGCGGGTCATTGTACATCCGCGGAATGCTGGGAAATGTAGTCTTTAGCGTGCGTTTAGTATTTCATTCATTCCATACAGCCTAAGTGTAAACTAGAGGCATTATTGTACGTTTTTTTTTTTCCATTGACCAATTATCTATTATTAACACAGTTGGCTTTAATATTAAACAGAGTTATTTGAGAGCAGAAGCATTAGTTTTACTAGCAGCACATGAGTCTTTCTATTAACACGAAATAGAGACCTGAGGCTTATTTTTTTTTAAATCACAATTTAAGGTGTGTGCAGTGGGGCAAGGGGTTATTCATTGATGTTAAACATGCACTTGTGCACTTTTTTCAAAGAAAACATAGATCATTTATATCATATCTTAAAGCTTGGCAACTTAGCTGCTTTGTCAAAACGTTTGTTGGTATGGATTATTGAAGTCTGATTTCAGGTGGGCACAGCTGACTTTTTGGAGTGGGTGGGGGCAGCTAGTCAGAGCGGCTTTCTAGTCACAAACCTCGATAAATGACCATCATTTTAGACTCTTTTAAATTGAAGGGAAACTTATAAAAACCTCATCATTCCACCATGCAGACTTAATAACAAACAAAGTACTTATATTAATACTACAAAAATATAGCATCTGTGCCAGTAGAGCTGTGGCAAGAAACATGTCGGAGTTCCTGTTAAAAACAACATCCAGCTTCCTTAACTCCTGGGAGGTTGCAGGCTGACGCTAAAAATAGATGATTGTTCAGGGAAGAACAAATTTCCCTGTAGTGTATGCCATTGGTTAATGAACTTGTTTGTCAAACACAGTGTATCTGATACTGTTTTGACATGGCATGCAGGACAGGCAAGGCAATCGCAGTTAAGTTGAAAAGTCATATTTATGACAATGAAGTTGGATGATCAGTGAAGTAATCATGGAAAGTGAAGCAAGTGTGTGTATGTGTGCATGTTCATTTCTTGGGGCGGGGGGGGGATTTGTTGAGGCAGTAGATGTGGGTCAGTGTGTGAAGAACTGCAGACTGTTGTATTTCAGTGAATCAGGTAACATGATGATTTATGGCTTGTTTTTGGTTGATACTGGTCCCAAATAAAGAGTCAGCTTAACATGGCCTGAAGAACTAGTTTGTCTTGTTTCCCCGAGCCTTTGTTTAACTCCACAAGCTTCAAATAATGGGGCTTCTTCTGTGTTCATACATGTCTTGTAGAAGTGTTTATTAAACATACAGTAGTTTTTTTATTTTCTCTTGATTGTGTTCAGGCACAAGTTCTATATGACTTCACTGCTGAGGCGGGAAACAACGAGCTGACAGTGAAAGAGGGGGAGACAGTCACCATCACGAATCAGGTAAACACATACAAACACTCGTCTTTTTTTTTTTTTTTTGTAACTTACGTTAATTACTGTATTTTTTTAACCTGAAAGTCAAGTGTGACTCCACTAACACATCACTCTTGATAACTAACAGTCCTCTACAGGCCCAGCCCGGCTCACATGATCTCAGGTTGTCCATAAGTGAAGAGTAAACATGTACAGAGGAAGGAAGGACTAAAGAGTGGGAGCGAACATGATGTCATTAAAGCGAGTCACAACAGTTTAAAGGTCACTCACTGTGTGCTGACCTACATAGTTTTCAAATCAAAGTTTGTGTTAAGCCCATCAGGACCTACCGTGTAAGGACGACAACAGCATGCACTTTTTCCTCATTGGATAAACTGTCTGTGCAGGAATTTGTCCTGGAAGCTTTAGCTGTGTTAACAGATACTTTGGTCACATCGTTCATGTCAGTTTTTTAATTCAAGTGCAGAAACTAGTAATGTAAACAATGTTAGATGGAAACAGATTCCCCCAAGCATTTCTGCAAAAATCCCATCACATTAGCTGCACAAAGGCTTTTATTATATTACACTTACAGTAAGATTTAATGTGGCAGCAGAGGAGCGATGTGAGGATATGGATGTGACTTCAACTTGAACGTACTTTACTAAGTCTGATTTCTGAATGGATGTCAAAGGTGTTTGTAGAGCAACCAAAAAAAAAAGTTGACTTTAGCTTTTTTGATTAGCTGCAGCAATACTTTAAAAAGCAGCATATTAATGTGACATTTCGTCGAGCGTGGTCTTTCTGAGCTTGCCGCAGGCTTGGGCTGGTCTAAGCTGTTTTCTGCTTCTCCTGTTCTTCTGGCTCTCCTTCTATTTCAGGGTATAGGAGGCGGCTGGATTGAAGCACAGAACTCCAGAGGAGAAGTTGGACTTGTGCCAGAGGACTACATCGAGGTGAGATACACTTTGTGTTTTCGATGGTGTTTTAACTGCCTCCATCTCACATCCCTTGCATGATTCTTTTCATCAGCCACCCTGTGTTAACGAATTGAACAGGATGTACTAACTAGCAAAAGTGCAGACACATTAAACACTGTTCTGTGTGTCTCTCTCAGTGAGATATTTGAAATAGGAAAGGACGTGTTTCTGCTGCGACTGCAGCCTGCAGTGCCGCCTCTTGCTCTGAATTTAAATTACAACAGGATGTGCCTCCTTCAGGGTTTTACTTATTAGGGTATTTTTGGTGTTTGTGTCCAGTTTTATCCTGTAACTGTGGCTTCATCATGGGGATATGGTTCACCCTGAAGACATTCAGACAGAACAGTCTGTGCAGACTGCTTTTTCACAGTTCAGCCTGGCTCTGAGTTTGAACAACATTAGCTGCATCACCTAACAATGCAGGCTCTTTGTAAACAAGAGAGAGGTTGATATTTTCCATCTGCTTCACTTGGCTAACAAGCTCATGTAGATGTGTGTCTTTGTCTGACCTGAAGTTACCTCCCCAGCTCTCCCCGTACGGTTTCGATTGTGTTGCGGAGTCACTGATGACATACGCACTCGTAGCTTTTGTAATATCTAATGAAAGCCAGAGGGGCACAGTCTGATTCTCAAGAAACTATCTTGTATGTTATTGCACCCTGCTGGATAAAAATATCTGCAAAAAGATGTTCAAACATATTCATATTTAAAATGATTAAGCAGATTCACATGTGCAACCAGACGGTTTCTATCCGCCTTGTATAAACAGAAAAAGTTAAAAAGCCAAGATCGCAAAACCAGGGAACGTCACAAAGACACGATCACATTACCACCGCAGCCCGTACCTGTTAAAAGTCATTAAATCACACATGAATATCTTGATTTCATCTCCTAATGGGACTGTTCTTCCTTTTTCACAGTTTCCATCGTTCCCAGCTGCAGCACCCACAGCAGCTCCTCCAAGTTTAGGAAATGTTGCCGCTCCAGATCTGTCCATCTTCGACGCCTACGCCCCCCCATCTGCACCTGCACAAAACCAGGTAACAGACTCACCTGGTGAAAGTTTATGAAATCCATCCACGCATCGAATGAAATGAGTTCTTTCAGTGAGGCGTTTACTGGCTGTAGTTCATCAAAGCATTTGATTTGATTTGATTAATTTCCTGGAAGTTTAGACGTCTTGCATTCTCCCACTCGAAAACACTGCACGAAAGGTCAATGTTGAAGGGAAAAGCAGAAGTGAGTGATGACAGTGTTTCTCGGACGTTTGTTCAGCATTGCGTGAACACCAGAGATGCAGAAGTGAGAGCAGCTGCTGTGGAAGATGTTCATCATGGTCATGTCATTTATAACGGACCCTGGTGTGAGCTTAAAAGAGAGTACAAGCAAGAGGAAACGAGTAGAGTGAAATCTCAGGCAGCAGGCAGGAAGTTCCACAACTATGAGCTGTCCTGCTGGATCAGGAGAAATGTGGGCACAGGAAATGTGTCAGCCTTCATCCCTCAGCTCTCTTCTCTCTCGACACACACATTTCTATCCAGCATCACTTTAACCCGTTACCTGCTGAGTGTGAACCTTCACTGCTGGCGCTTTGTGATGATGTCACCCTTCCTTCCTCTTAAGGTGGATGGTAGGGGCTTAAGTCCCCAGCCGGAGACCCCCGATACCCCAGTTTCCCCTTACCTTTCATCCCCTGATGAGGTAACCGACAGTTCAGGCGAGGTGGAGGCCAGAGGCATGCACCCTCCACCCTCAACCAAATCTCCGAACCGACTGCTTCTGATTTGCAAATTCCTACTCCTACCCCTCCTGCCTGCAGAACGCATGATCATAACATCACTTTGCACCATCGTACAAACGCGCTTTGTACCCACATGGAACCAATCCACACCAATAAATGATCACACCTGTATGAATCAGCGCCGTCGTGAAGCCAACGATTCTTTAGCTCACATCAGTGATATCACAGACAAATAATCACGACCAGAACACACAAAAAAAAACGTCCTCCAGGTGATGATTACAATCTCACAAATAAAATCTGCCACTTTGACCTGCTGCTGTATTTAATGTTAACCTGTTGATCTGCAGGTAAATGTTCGAAACGTTATGCCTTGCTTCACTGCTGCTGCGTCCATGTTAAATTAGTTAGATTAATCAGCATGAAGCGAACTTCACCCTACAAAAGGCAACGCATACAGTTTCTTGCATGCAATGTTCCGGTGTGTGATGGAAGTCTTAAACAGTATTTGTGCCTTATAAGCATGGTATGCAGCTCCTCTGAATTGCAGGGGGGAAAAAAAACTTTTTTTTGTACAGACTTACAAACAGTAGTGTCCGTGTTTGATATTACACATTAAAAGCATGCGCCTTTTTAAACAAGCAGTATGGACATGTCTAACTTCTGCCCATGTTTGCTAGCATTTAGCAGCCACACTGCCACCGTACAGCTGACTATCTCAACAGATTTTCTGCTCCAGCCCAGGCCTGCATCATGTGCGTTTAAAAAAAGCATGTCGTTTGATGAGTATAGTCAGAGTCTCAAAACTAGATGGCAGCCTACTCCCAATACCATAACTGGGATTTCTCTGCTTCTTTTACCCCTCACTTTTTATTATTTTTTTAATATAAATCATCTCTTCCAGGCTAGTAACGGGAATGATCCCTGGTCGGTGTGGAACGCAGACCCTTCAGGGGGAGCCAACAACAACAACTGGGCGTCCAATCCAGAGGGCACCCAGACTGGAAAGGGTGCTGCTGACCCCTGGAGCTCAGTATCACAGGGCCACCCTCAGGCTTACCAGGGCCCAGGTAGGAACAACAACGGTGTTTGATGATGTAAACACACCACTTCTGTACGCCAGTTCACAGTCAAATCACTCTGCTGTTGTTGAACTGAGGTTACTCAGTTATGTTATTTACATTTTGAGGAAAACTTAAAGTTTGTTCGATGAAGGCTAACTATTTGGTGAAATAACGGACAGCAATGCTGAAAACGAGCTGCTAAAACAGTAAAGAGAGGTTATAATGATGACGTGTCATTGTGGTCATAGGCAGGTGGCGTCACTGTTTAGCTCATAGTTAACTTTTTAAACTGTAGTTCTGGTTGGCTGAAGTGGATGGTGATGCTCTGAGCTTAGAAAATGTCACTCAAGGTGCTCTTGTTTCCTTGCTAAAACTGAATCTAATTCAAACACGTTGAGATTATACAATAACCCTTTCTTACCCGGTGGTATATTTACAAACACGAGTTCAATCAGCTCTTTCACAGATGTGGAGCAGAGTGACTTCCCAGATGCAGTTCAGCTCCGACTCTGTCTCTCCTTACCACAGATCATCCAGCACAGTTGGGTCAGGGTTCTGTTTTAGTCAGACTATGGAAAAGCTAGCCTCATGCATGACTCAGAAGGTTGGATTACTGACCTGTTTTTTTTTTTTTTTTGTTTTTAAATCTTCCAGTTGTTATTGAAATAAGAACACTTGGGGAATAAATGGTGATGACGAGAAGAATTAACAGACTTTCCTTTCTCTCTCTTGCCAAAGACATCTACCCGTATCCTTACCTTATCGATTACACAGGTATCCCGTTCGGTGCCTTGAGGAGCTTTTTCCTGTGTGTGGACTGGAGTGAATACTTATTTGGAATTGTAGGGAATCATCAGCAGTCTTGAAAGCATGTCTGTGAATCATTCATTGTGGTTTGGTATTGACACTTTATTAACTTTCTTGTGTGACAGCTGAAAAAGGTTTGTGTGACTAACCTCTTTATCCCACTTGTGAAGGTGTCGACGTCCTGCAGACTCTTGTTTCAGTTCTAATTATGGAAGAATGAGTTTGAGTTCTGCAGCCTGACAGCTGTTGTTAACCAAACTTTAAAACAGGATGGGGTTATTTTGAAAGTGCCTTGCAGTCAGATTATTTCACCCTCCTTTAAAGAGTGCAGATAAATAAACACAAAAGGATTCAAGGCTCAGAAACAGGAAGTCTGTGTTGCTCTACTAAAGTAGGCTAGTAAACGTTAAGGGGAATGGTTAGCTTGGCTCATGACACGGCCTAAAAGATTGTTAATTTTTTAGCTAAACCCTGATTTATGTGGGATAATAAGTGGTTGAAATTAGCATGAGCTAACGCTAGCCCGGCCTATTTCTCACACAGCGTAGGTTGCACAGTGCTACAATCAATGAAATGAAGCAAACTCACTGCGTTCTCCTTGCATGCTTTTTGTGTCTGTGTTGAAATATATTTCATAAACGATTTTGTAAATCTGCATTGCACCATCGTGTCTTAAAGACTCCCTCAGACTTTTTGAGTCCATCTGTGTTCTCCAGTCTCCATTTGATTGAGCGTGACTCTAATCAGGAGAATGCTTTGAATAATTCAGTTTTTATTTGATGTCTCATTTAGGGATGGAAAACAAGAATCAGTCTGTTTTGGGCCCACATCGAAAAAAAATTGTTGATTTGCCTTATTGTGTATATACTTGCAGATGCACTAAACCATCTCATGACTTTAAACTCTTGTTAGTGCAGGCGTTTGTGCAGCATCGACAGATTGTCTTTTTCATGTGAGGATAGACGTGTTAGGTGCATTTGTTAGAGATGCATGCTGTTTACTCACATAATGCAATGTATTTTGGTCCGCTTCCATGTGAGTGCTGCATGTCCTCAAGTTGCATCTGTTAGCTCTGGAAATTGGATGTTCAGAATCACAAAGTAAGGTTTAGAAGCCTATTTATAATTTGATTAAAAAACAATTTAAAACCAGAGATGAAGATAGAAAATTGATACATTTGCACTCACATTAAAATATTCTTATAAAGCATATTTCATATGTATGTTTCATTCATATGCTTCATTCATATGCTTTTAAGATGACACCAGGTAGACCATCCTGCAACATGTAGTTGTCTCGTGGGTAATTGAGTCATTTAAGTGTTGGTTGAAGAACTGTTCTGGGAAAAATGAAAACATTGCCGAATTGGGCTGTACACTTTTTTAGCTGTACAATAGGCTACCGATTTAGACAATATGATCTTTCTGTACCTCTGATTAAAACAAAGAGAACAATGCACTTATGTTCTATATGTGCCCTCAGGAGCAGAGGACGATGAATGGGACGACGAATGGGATGACGTGAAGTCTACTGGAGGTTACGCCGAGTCAGAATCTGGAGATGGCGGAGGACTGCAGAGAGGAGGAGCTCATGCATCCACCATGAAAATATCCCTCAACAAGTATGTATTTTATTAAAGTGAAGGCAGTAAAACATAGTGATCGCCACAAAAAAATAAAATGAACCTTTTGGTCATAACAAAGTTTGAGGGGAAATAAAAAGTGGATGGATAGATTTCCTCCTTTTAAGGAACATCTTATTTTGTTCATGTTCACAGTCACTCACAAGAAGTCTTCTTCCTTTCTCTCTTTCTCTTCGGTGTTGCATCTTCTGGTGTGTTTCCACCACTTACAGATCAGTGTTAATAGGTTGAAACTGTTAGCAGAAAAATGTGTTGCATCCTTTGTATATGGTCAACCAGTCGTGAAAACACAGCTGCATAAATTCACAAGAGTTGAAAAAAACTTCTCAGCCACAGAGAGCTGCTTTAGCTACTTCATAAAGCTGTGAAAGACGAAACGAGAGTGTGTCACTTATCACATTTTTCTCTTTCTTCGAGCAGGTTTCCTGGGTTTTCCAAGTCCGGTCCAGAGCTCTACCTCCTGTGCAAGCAGCTCGCCAAGAGCAAGGACAAGTTACCAATCTATGTAGGCAATTTCCAAACATCCAGACCATTTTTGATTGTGTTAGCATCAGATGGGTTTACTTGTTAGAGCATTAGTTTCACCTGCCTGACTTAGAATATGAGGATCCTAGCACATAAACTAATGATGAGCCCATGTACAGGTCGATTCATCTCCTCGAGTCTTTCTATCATTGCAGTCATTGGTTGGACATGGTTCCATGTCTTTGATTCGTTACCATGCCATAAATGCAGAGCGGCAGATTTTTTTTTTTTTAAATCTTTGTGTGTTTTGTTCAGATTGGAGAAGTTGGTCCCGTGTGGTCTTACCCTGAAAGTCAGCTCGACTGCGTGGTCGCTGACCCCAAGAAAGGCTCAAAGATGTACGGCCTCAAGAGCTACATCGAGTACCAAATCACACCCAACGTGAGTATCCAGTGGTTCGTTTAGCCGTCACTAGTTTAAACTTGGGATTGAACTAAAATGGAACTTGATAACTGCAATGACATCGAAAAAAAGAATCCATAAAATCGAAACCGTGTTTCATCATTAGTCCGTTAGAGGAAAAAAAGCTCTCTCTTAAATAAAGTAGATGTGCTAATTAAGCTAAGTTCTTAATGACTTACATTATCTGTAACTCCTTGTTCTTGATTTGCAGACCACAAATCGACCCGTCAATCACAGATACAAGCACTTTGATTGGTTATATGAGAGGCTGCTGGACAAATTCGGGTCAGCCATCCCCATTCCCTCTTTACCAGACAAGCAGGTGACAGGTAAGTGGCCGGTTGCGTAAAATGTACGATACTGGGGGAAAAAAGAGACGCATCGCTCACATTATAATCAAATTTCTCTTTCTACCCTTCTCTCTGCTCAGGGCGGTTTGAGGAAGAGTTTATTAAGATGCGTATGGAGCGATTGCAGGGCTGGATGACCAGGATGTGCAGGCATCCGGTTGTTTCCTGCAGTGAAGTATTCCAGACTTTCCTCACCTACAAGGATGAAAAGGTACGTGAGTCCTCCTCCACTTCCTCTTCATTGAGGTTGTGAATGCACTGTGCTTTGGACAAATGTACGCAAGGACTGAAAGCTCCTGCTTGTATTATGAAGAAGTAATATTTGATGATGTGTAGATCTTATTTGGGCTCAAGCAGCTGTGTCAACACACTAAAGACCTGGCTTTACTCAAATAAATAACTTCTTGGTGCAGGACTGGAAGACGGGAAAGAGAAAAGCGGAAAAAGACGAAACAGTCGGAGTCATGATTTTCTCCACGATAGAACCCGAAGGTCAAGACCTGGATCCTGTGGAAGTGTGAGTCTAAAGCAAATGTGCTCTAATCCACAGGAAGTACAAGAAACACTTCGCTACAAAAGTGCAGATATGAACTTTGTGGCTTACTATATCCCTCCCAGGCGCCTGACCTGTTTGTAAAATGTGTCCACAGGGAACAGAAATGCGAGCAGTTCAGCAGGTTTACCAAAGCCATGGATGACGGAGTGAAGGAAATCCTCACTGTTGGCAACGAGCACTGGAAGAGATGTACAGGCCGTATGTAAACACAGCACTGAGGCCAAATAAATGATTTACCACACAAAGACCACTCACCTTGACTGTGTGCTCTAATTACTGTTTATATAATGCAGTGGTTCATTATGTCGAGTATTTTGTCAACTGAAGGAACATTTCATTCACACTGCACTTTTTTTTTTTAATCTCCCACAGCTTTGCCAAAAGAGTACCAGCGAATCGGAAAGGCCTTCCAAAACCTGTCATCTGTTTTCACCAGCAGTGGATACCAAGGTACGACAACATGTTCTTTGAAGTTATGGGCAAATCTGTTCTGAAACAAACTGGCAAACAGAAAGCATTGAGAAACACGGCCATGACGTAGCTGAACCCTTTGTTCATGCAGGTGAGTCAACACTGACTGATGCCATGACTGCAGCAGGAAAGACCTATGAAGAGATAGCTCACATGGTGGCAGAGCAGGTAGGTACTTTGCATGTTATTATATATTTTAAAACACAAAACGTCAGCTCCTGTTTCAGGGGAAAAGGAGTGCAGGTGTGTTCACTCTGAGTAATCGGCACATCGGACGCTGTTGGAACGTTTCCTGCTGACGTCAGTGTTTACATCCGCGATGTGGTCTTTCAATGACCCTTGTAACTAAGCATCCTGTGCATGAAGTCTGTATCAGCATCAGGAAAGAGCCACAGGAAAACTAATCTCATGTATTTCCAAGTGTGGCTTGTCTCTGTGGGTCTATGTGGTCTGATCAGTGGCATTGCTATGCTAGAATCAAACTTAGTAGTTTTTTTTTTTGTTTGTTTTTTTTGATGTTCCTGCAGCTTCCAGGAGGAGGATTCATCTGGTAAGCGTTTGCTGCTCCAGACTCGTCTTCTCCTGTAGACGTTAGCTGAAGTTTATGTTTGCCTGTGACTATAACGCAGTGTATTCATCACCAGAGGCTGCTTATAGCTTTCCTTTGTTAACAGGATGATAAGGGGAGATTGTAGGTGTTACATTTATATAAATAAAGGCAGATGTATGAACTCCAGAATGTACAAACATCTGCCTAATAGCAGAAACCCCGTCTGCTGGAGGCTCCTGTCGTTGAATGTTTATCTACACTGTTTTGACCTTCTCGTTTAGTCTTTCGGACCTCTTTCCTGTGTGATGTTTCCTGTTTTGGATCTATCTCTATTCCGAGTTAAGGTAACATTTATCACTCGTTGACTTTATCCATCTGTTTTTTTTTTTGTCTTGTTTTTTAGCCCAAGAAAGACCTCCACTTCCTCATGGAGACAAACAATGAATATAAGGGTCTTCTGGGATGCTTCCCAGACACCATTGGAGTTCATAAGGTACACAGGAAAACGGTTACTCAAAGGTTTCTTAAAAAAAAAAAAAAAAAAAATATATATATATATATATATATATATATACATACATACATACATACATACATACACAAGCTATTTTCACATATGCACTTAATGCAATAAGTTCATCTTCTCGTCACATCATTGTATATATAGAGGCTATGCTTTAGAGGCCCCAGACTACTACAGTTACATTCTACCAATGACTGATATATGTATTACATGAATGTGTCCAAAAAAACATGGATTTCTGAGAGAGAAAATGTATTGAACATGTGCGACTTGTGTTGTTAAGATATCTTTTTTTTTTTTTACTCCCTGCAGGCAGCCATAGACAAGGTGAAAGAGGGCGACAAGCTGGTAGCTACGAGTAAAATATCCCCTCAGGAGAAAGCCACCATGGCCAAACGAGTCAGCGTCATGTCTTATTCATTACAAGGTAAATCACTCACTAAGAAATATTGAAGTCTCTGTGTTCATGATAACGCCGTATCCGATTCAGCTTCCCCTCCTGTTTCCCACAGCCGAGATGAATCACTTCCATAGCAACCGTATCTATGACTACAACAGGGTCATGCAGTTGTACCTGGAGGAGCAAGTCAAGTTTTACGAGACGGTAAAGGCTCTTTTCTCAACCATCTATCAGAGTTAACTGGACTCTGTAACAATCCATCTGTTACGTTGTTACATGTTGAGCATTGTGCTTAGAAATGACCTAGACCGCCTGCTACTTTTGTGTTCATGCATGTTTTTCTTCTTCTCAATTGACAGATCGCTGAGAAGCTGAGACAAGCACACGGTCAGTTCACTACAATGTGAAAGCAGCTGCCTTCAGTGTCCACTACAAGACAAGAAAAACCCCACAGCTCTACATCCAAAAGATTTTTGCTTTTCTGCATTCTGCACCCTCCCTTTAAATTAAATTTCACTTCTCCTTTTCTCTCATGCATACCTCATCTCTTCCTCTACTGCCCTCGTTATCTGTTGCTCTCAGATGTTTATGGACAGCAAAAAAAAGCATGTGCGGCCCAGACACCAAAAACCAAAACCATGCTCTCCTCCAGCACACGGGGGATTTTCAGATGCAGCATTGACAACAACCAAGGGCTTTCAAGTCTTTTTGTAAACTAATTATATTTATGTTTGGGTTATTTCTGTCTCTAAGTAGTACCATTAACATTTTAGACGCTAAACATCTTCAGTAAGTGCTCTTTTAATTCTTGCAACAGTTTGTATCCTCTGTCTGTAAACTGCTGGCAGTCTTTAGCCCCCTCTTTTCTTACTGCACTTCTTCAAAAGCTAACAGGAAGCGCCACCCTTTTCCTGTCTTGCACGCGTGCCTTATCCCTTTGAGGAAAAATTTAAAATCAATGACTTACTTTTGCCATCCCCAGTGTGTGTATCATGACACTGCAGTTTACATTTCAGGAGAGAAGACACAAAAGTTGGATACTCAAGCTGAGGCTCATTATGTGAAGTGTCAGGAAATTCAATTATTGCCAAACCTGATTTCTGTCTGCCGGTTCTCCTGAAGAATGTTTGTCCTTTTTTTTTTTTGTCAACCAGATGTTCTATATGAAGGTGTAGTATCAATGTTAAGTGTAAGAACGTTTATTGAAAGGAGAGACATGGTTTATGTCACATATGCAGTTAAACTTTCGCTTTTCACTGCCCACCTTTCAATCAGTCTCTAATCTTATACACCCTTTGTTTTCTTATCACTTGAAGTATGAAAAAAATATGCATTTATAAATATATATATTCTATGACCTATCAGGTGCTTCTCGTCACTCGGATACTATTTTATGTATAGAAGTATTTGCGATACAGTGTAACTCAAAGAGGAGCAAAATTTCTGTTTGATTTATTAAACAATGATTTGTACTCATTGGGACTTTATCTCTTTGTGTGAGTGTGTCTGAAAGAAACCACTTCTTCTAAGCTGCAGGCTCAGAGTGTACCACACACTACTACACTCTCTCAGGCTTCACAGTAAAGCCCTTATTCGCTTCGGCAGGCTCTTGCGTAGACATGGGTAGGAATGAGAATGAGTCGGCAGGCTGTACGAAGGGTCAAAGAGTGTGTTTGTGGAGGATGTGAAAGAGTTCTTTTACCTCACGTTCTCGCTCGTGCTCCAGTTAGGTGCATCTGGATGTGGCGGCCACATAAAGTAGCCAGTCAGGGAAGACTTGCATTATCTTATCTTTTTAGTTATTTTCTAAGAGTTTTTGATCACTGTTAGAACATTATTCGGGAGCATATAACTTTTGCGATTAATAATAGTCTTTTACTCAGCCTTAAATATCTTGTAAAACGTTTTTTTATTATCAGGTTGTTTTCGAGTCTTAAAATAACCGTTTGGTACACCGCCTAATTTGAATTTGAGTATCACCTTCTGGATGCCACAGATAAAAATGTCCTCTGTACAAGAGTTATCAAATGGTTTGATCATGTCAGTTAGAAATGTTTTTTTCAATTGAGACGCTTTGAGCCATATTTAGCACATATACCAGATTGTTTATTGTGCAGACCACATAGTGTATGCATGTATACACAGTCCACTGTGCCTGACTCAGTGCTGTAAGACCCTAGCATTTATCAAAGGGTCAAGGACTCGGTTATATATTTATATACATTTTCTGAATGTTCTCATGTCCTGACTGATTGAGCTCAAATCTTCTCATTTCAAAAATATATTTCATAATACATTAAATTCTTACTTGGCTGAAATTCAAAATAACAATAGATTAATAAATACACAATAAGCATGCAACGCTTGCAGAGCATAAAATAAGTAGGCAGTAAAATTCCACGATGTGCCTGGAAAACTGTAACTCCTTCGTCAACACATCATACAAACGATCCTTTCCTTTGGCTGGGTTTCTAAAAGTGCAACCGATGTCATGTATCAAACTAAACGTACAAAATACAAGTAGAAAATATAGAACTCACTTCCCTTGACTGAAAGAAAAACCTCTATTTAAAAAGTGTTTTTTCAACAACAACAAAAAAATGTAGCTGAACAATGACTCGGCATTTTTGAAAAGATCAAGTATGTCATTCATAATTGCAGGTAGAGTTGTTGCTCTTGTTTACAAAATTGACATTCACTTCCTCCGCAGTTGAAAGGATCACTGGGTGTCATCATCACCTCAATGTCACTGTGAGATTGAGTCCTATCTCCTGTGTGGTTCATGCAGGAGGTCAGGGTGACAAACGGCTTCGGAAGCTGCGTGGCCGGATCATCATGCTGACTTTGCGAAGGGAGTAATAATCAGAGTCTTTCCAGGAGTACCAAACGATCCCATCAGGACCCAGCGGGCCCCGGCTCCTCGGTGTGTAATGGCCTCCCTGCAGGATGAGCAAGTTGTAACAAAACACTCTTTCTGACTTTAAAAGAATAATGTGATGCTAGCACTTACTCTGTAGTAGACACCATTAAGGTTGGCATAGAAGCACTGGTTGTACCACCAGCCGCCATGGGAGATTTCGGCACAGATGTTCCCGCTGTCGGGCGTGCTGAAGCCCTGCTTATCATGGTACCAGCTGAAAGAGTCCTGGGCTGTCCCACTGAATCCTGACACATGGAGACGGTACTGATGCTCTTCATCCTCCACACTGAACACAAATAAAGAAGAAGAGTTGGAAAATATTCTAGAGACACAGAGGATTGGGCATTTGCTCCTGACACTGACCTGAAGCTTTGGTAGATAGCATGTTTGTGCTTGTTGCTCCAGTCTTCCAGGTCAATGCGGAGGGTGTATTCTCCCTGGGTGCTCAGTTCGTGTATGTGGTTGTTACCCAACCAGAACTCTGACTGCAGGTCACCAAAGCCGTCCCTGTAATCCCTCCAGCTGCGGTCAAAGCTCACTGAGCCGTCCAGGCGCCGCTGGATTACAGTCCAGCCCCCACCTGCGACGAAAAGAAGGCATTGCAACATTAAGGGTGAGCCTATGTAGTTTTGTATAGGTTATGATACTTGAAATGCATAGTATCATAGTGTAAAGTCTGGTGTTTCTATCAAATACTATCATGTTGGACAATAATGTATAGGTGTGTATACATTATTGTATGTAAACATTGTATCAGAGAGTATATTGAATTTCCCTCGGGATCAATAAAGTATCTATCTATCTATCTATCTATCTATCTATCTATCTAACTAATCCTATCTCATAGTGCCTAGCTTACCATATTGCATTGTTTTGGATAGTGTTACGTGTTTAGTATATCTTTCTTTCATGTGCCATTATTTTTCATGTTTTTTTTCCTACTGTATTGTATTTTTCCTTCACATAAAGAATGTTTTTCTTGTATCCGATCAGATTGTTTCCATTTGGCCAAGGCAGAACAGCACACCTGGAGAGTTTGTTTTTTGTTTTGTTTTGTTTGTTTGTTTTTTTCCAATAACATCAAACTTGATTGATGAATTCTTACCAACACATTAGCTCTAGCTTTGGAATATCCTGTTAAAATTCAGTCAATACTTAACCAACTTTCTACCATGTGACTCACCTTCTGTGTCCATATCACAGTAGACCTCCACAGGCATGCCTGCCAGTGATGGCACCACTGTGTAAAGCCCTGACCTCCTCACTCCGTTGTAGTAGATGGAAGCACAGTCAATGGGACAGTTCCGCACATGCTGATGCTCTGAATGAGGGAAGGAAGGAAGGAAGGAAGGAAGGAAGGAAGGAAACGTCAAGAATGAGTAGGAGGAAATTGTAGCTTGGCGCCCTCTGCTGGATGTTTATAGTATGTGATGTGCATGTGTATGTGAGCATACCTGGACGCGATGCTTCTTGAGCATTCATCAGAGAGTTAGGTCGGACGATGTTGATCATGCAACCAGGGCTTCTCTTCACTCTATCCACTAATAGTGTCAGATTTTGGAGCTGGCTCTAAAGTAAAATGCAGTGAAGTTGTTGAATACCAACCAGTGCACATACACTTTGAAGTTTGTCTTCCTTCATAATTCATTAACTGTTAGCAACAACGTTTTTTGTTTTCAAATGTAGGTTGCTGTAAAATAAATATCTGAGAAATAAAACTGTTGCGACAGCATTAAAGGCCCAAAACAGAGTAACAGTGATTCTTACCTGGAGGTCTAGGATCAAAGTGCCCTGCAGATGCAGCAGTGTGGTTGCTTCAACATGGTGAATCTCCAGGTCATGAAAACGCTGCTCCAAAGAAATATTCAAGTGGCTCCTCTCTTCACTCTGGAAGCACCCAAGCACAACAAAATAGAAAAACAACGTGAGAATGAGTTTTTTGTTGTTCCTTTTTTTAAAATATCACTTAATAGATGGGCCAAAATGTCCGAAGAAGACTACAAGAATATATATAATTCTCCTATTTATAGTATCTTTATTGTTTTTACTGGGGTTTTTTTTATCGTGTGATTTCTGCCTGCACAGCACTTTGGTCAACCAAGGTTGTTTTAAATGTGCTATAGAAATACACTTTGATTGATTGATTGATTGATTGATTGATTGATTGATTGATAACAGCATATTCTGCAGTGTTGTTATGATGCTCCAGATGATCAAATGATGTGGAACGTTGACCTATTATTAAAACATTTTAATGGTTGACTTGTACAGTATATTTGAGCACACTCACACTGTGCTGCCGTTCACCTCCATCTGAGTTTATCTGGATGAGCCAAGTGTGTGCTATTTGTCTTTTTAACATTGACCTCAATACAAATAAAAATGAACACTGACTGTCTTTTTTAATGCATACAAATACAATATGCAACTTCTCCTGAGGCCCTCTCTTCTCAAACTTAAAGCCAGACTCTTCAGTGTTTGCTCTATTCCTAGCCTGGACATTGAGGATAACATTAACTCCCATTAACACACAAACCCCGGAGCACTTCCTGATCTTGTGTGCAACACATCAATCCTTTCCACCAACCAACTTTGGTCCAGCTGAGTGTGTTTTGCATATAGATCACTGCCTGAGATGTATGAGGCAACACGTGGAGGAGTAGCAGGCTAATCCTGTTAGCAACTGAGGTCAAGGACATGTTGGAGGGAAGCCAGCTTGATGACCAGGCATGACGTTAAAACTGCAGAACTGTGCACAACTAATGTAATGTGTGTTTCTCTACTAAATCATAGTACCAAATTGCAAACAGGAAATTCAGAGTTTACCCCTAATAAACGTTCCTTAAATAAATCAAATTACACTTTGAATTAATGTAATGTTTCACTGGTTTTAAACTCAAAAAATATGGGCCAGGGAAAGTAAAATAATTATCAAAAGTCTGCCCCCGAAAGGACAGATTTAGTGATACTGACACAGAAAACAGCATGTTTACTGTCCAAATAAGTGAGCTGTTTTCATGTACAGTCTGTAGCTGTAGCTGTCACATAGCCACAACACCCAGTGAGCCCTAAAGCAAGCACTCAAAGTAGTTGAAAGGATTGTTGCTGAAAGTTGACCCAGGTCTGCTAAGTCGATATGTAAAGTATCACCTGCAGCTCGAGGACCTTGATGCGGTGGCGATGGTTTCTCAGCTCCTCCTGCAGCTCAGAGATGGTCTCCTTGAGGGTCACAATCTGCTGCTTCCGTTCCTCGTTTTCATTCAGCCAGTAGGAAACTTCGTCAGAGCAACGGAACATGTCAGGGCACTTCTGCTCGTTCAGCTGTGGCAGCGTGGCCACCAGGCGACACATCCCATCATCCATCACCTGGAGGAGATTCAGGAATAAACTTTTAGTGGAAAGTTTAATTGCATGTCATTTTACCCACTGAAGGCACATTTTGTAAAAAAGTTCTTCAATGTCATGTCCTTACAAAACAGGCCCAAACTGACCTCATCCTCTTACGTGACATACAGAGAAGACTTTAGTAGGTCAAACTCTTTATTTTCAACATGGACAAGTGTGGATACAATTCATTCATGAATGAATATTGGATGTTCTAATTAAGTGGAAAGACTCCAGAGACGGCAGTTACATTTCAAACAGACGTTTAGTTTCCAGTATCACTAATGTTCTTTGACAGTAAGAATATAGTACGTAAACTCTACAGCTAATAGCTCCAGTCGACGGTCGTTGGGCACCATTGTTGATTTAAACACAAAAAGTGATGTGATACAAACACTTCTTATAGCTGCTTATTCTGTGTCTCTGCACACTTGTCTAAAAATGTGCATATTCTAAATGTTCACATTTTTTAATCGTGCATTTTGTGTGGTGGTTCTTCTGTTACAGTTGCAGAGGACCTGATTTTTTGTTGGATTTTTAGGAAATTATTACATTTAGTTAGATACTGTATTGCAGTTTAACTTACTGGTAGGCTGTCATTTCAGTGTGCTGCTTCTGTACTGCTGTAATACATAGCAAAAGGAAGTCATTTATTATTCTGAAGATTTAGTAAATTATCCATGAACAAATTGATGAACGATGCCATGAAATAGTTTCAACCAACCAAAAGTTACAGTTGAAGGCCAAAAGGGCTTAAGGGGAAGGGCTAGACATTTAGGTTTGTATCCATTGGACTGAACCAACAAACTATATCAGAAATACTTCTAGTTGCAACTTGACCAAATGTTTATTATAAATGTTATTTGATTATTTAGAATAATATTATATTTTTAATATATATTATAATATATTTAATATATTTGTGTAGTATAAGCATATAGGTGGACATACCCAAATTAATTCTGTACTCTGGTTATATATAGTTTAACATATATTTGACGATATTCGTAAAGGCCTTTTTTTTTTTTTAATTTTATGAACTTGGTTTCTGCAGGGCTGAGATGCTCTGTCAAAGAGCTGTCCCATTTCTGGAGTTAAAAGTGAAAACATCAGGAAGTTAAGACTTTGTTGAGTATTCAGGGTATGATCACCTGGTTAGTATACTCCCCACACTGAGCTCCCCCACCGTTGCGCTGCGTGGTCGTGTTCTGGATGTCAGCTTTGGCTTCTGGCAGGAACACGATGAGGAAACAAAGAGCAGAGCACAAGGCCCGTCTGGGAGGGCTGCCTTGAGAGAGGAGAGACATATCTGCTGCTGCAGCCTGGTTACTCTCTTCCTGCTGTGTCAGTGAGAGAGGTGGTGGGACACAGGAGTGTGTGCTTCACCATGTGAGGCTCTGCTGCTTCTCCCTGGGAAAAAGAGAGAAACATTGACACCTTTTCACCCACACTGTCATGCTTGTTCACCCTGTCAAACCTGACACAATATTTGGGAAGTGAGATTAATTAGGAAGAAGGTGACGACCTCAGTCTATCACATTAGTCTAGTTTGTCTTCAGGTAACTGAATAAACACACAAACAAACGTGCTCAAGTGAAATGTGCCAAACTCAGATTTTGACTTGAACAAAGCTTACGTAATGAGGAAGAAGATCTCTTGTTTCTAACTTTGTAACGAAGTCACATGAACATTCAACAGAAACCAATAAATATGCAATAAACTGTTTTTAGTATCTTTAAAACCATAAAAAAATTGAACTATGCACTTGTTGCTCTGCTTTTACATTTTTATCCTCATGTACTCACCCTGATTGAAGACCATCTTCTACCCCGTTGCTGGCCCATTTCAGGCTGAGGGGTTCCCTCCATTTTCTCCTTCTCCTTCTCCTTTTTCCTTTCTGGCTCCCTCGTTCAGTCTGTATGCCTCATGCTCTCTCTTTCCCTCGCTCTCGCTCTCATTGCAGACATCTTAGTCCCATAATCCACCTCTAAGAGGATTCACAACAACTGAGGGATGGAGGGAGGTACACCGTTAGGGAAGCAATAATGAAATTATCAAGGAGGTGGGAGGAATAAAGGTGCAAAAAAAATGGTCTTGAGTTACTTACATTAATTAATTACAAAAAATGTTCATGGTTACATTTTGCTGCTGTCTTTGGTACCTATATTGATGATACTGCAATTACTGACAGAAAGCTTTTGTTGCATATTTTGAATAAGAAATTTGATCATGGGAAGGATTTATCATAGAAATAAAACAAAATAACACAGCTATAGGTAAGTCAGATTTGTAGAAATGGGGCATGTTATTGAATGCACTGGCATTACATGCGTCAGCAAAACATATATGCATCATCTACAAACAGGGTAATCCTGCTCACAGGAAGCAGTAATGAAGCCCAATGTGAGTGGAAGTACAAGGGGGGCTGATCCTATTACAGTTGCAAAGCTGCTTTTTACATCTTTATACCCTCCACTCTGGCTCAGCTTGCATGGATCCTTGTAAATAAAAAACACTATAATGAAGACCTAATTACTTGTTTGTATGTAACTTACAATACACTTACAGAGTTTTTTTTAAAGAGCTTTCTTGAAGCTCACGGTGTGTCCTGTATTTAAAACACTGCCTGAGGTATCTATTTCATACTGAACTCTGCGCATATAAAAGCCTTGCAGCAATATATCCACTATGTGAAAGGATCAACATCACACAGAAGACCACAGAGTGCATAAGCGTGCCTTATTTAATGCATGCAAACTGGATTTCACAGATTTACTATCAGGGATTTAAACTGTACCTCACAGGAAAGCTCCGCGGTGGTCCCTGATGCTGTGCTGAATACTTGTGTGAGTAAGTTTATGAGATAGACCACATGGTGGCAGCATGTAACCACTTAATTATTAATTGGCCCTCCCTCTGCTGAACTTATTGAGAGAAGCAGAAAAGAGGAATTGATCAAAGATAATGAAGCGGGAAAAGTGCACACCATTTTAAAGTAACCAACAAAGAAAAAATAATGCAGACAGATATTGAGTCAGTATCATCTACACTTAACATGAGCTAGGCTACTGTATGAAGTGTGGTCTAATTCTAATTATCATTTTGACACTGTAACATAATGTGTATGCTAAATTATCATTATTTTAAATCAGTGGTCTACTGTATTATTAAAACAGAGACATTGCACTACAACCAATGCATCACAAGACTTAACAGTGGACCTCTCTCTCTCTCTCTCTCTCTCTCTCTCTCTCTTTCTCTCTCTCTCCTCTCACTTGCAGAACATACAGTTGTGTTACATGTATATAGGGGTGCAGAGTGAGTAATATCAATTGTCCACCAGCTCTTTGGTCATGTAGTAAATGGCTCACACAGGTAAAAGACAGAAAAATGCAAAAATAGTTTGCAAATATGCCTGAGCAGCCCGCCTATGTGTGGAATACTGCACAAGCTTTAATTCTTCTGATTTGAAACAATTCATCTTGCTGAATTATTCATCATTTTAAAGAAAGGGTGACATTTCTCATGATGTTATGGCTTGTTCAGCATGTTGACATGCAGCAAAAGCTAAGGCTGAGTGATGTGACACATTGACAGGATGAAGGACAGACGGCGAGGCTTTTAAGGAGGAGGTGGATGAGAGGAGTTCAGAGTGGGAGGTATTTCATTTCCTGTGTTGGCAAAATGACGCGTGTACATAGTTTGATTTCATAACAATAGTACCTTTTATTGAAAGTCTAACTATACCTGCAAGAACTATAATCTTTTTTCTTATTAGTGCCCTTATCACAACAGAAGTTGTTAAAGTCCACCATTCTCAAGGCGTGTTTTTGCATATACATGCTGAACTGTTCAACCAGGGACTGAATGTCCATCGTATGAGTGGAAATGTAACGGTTTCCAAGGAGGAAGCAGCTGTTGCTCTGCACTGATTTAGAACGAAGACTTTGTACTTACTGAGACTGTGGGCTTTATGTAAATTGGCTCAAAGAAATGCCTGTTCCTGGAAAGAAAGTGTCGTTGAGTGACAAAGAAGTTACCAAAATGGAACACAGCATGGCGCTCATTACATCTGGCACAGTTCGCTCTGTATTTTTTGCATGAAATAGGACTTTTCAAAAATCCCAGAAACTTTTTACCACCAGAAACATTCAGAGCTTCAGTAAATGACTTTTTATTTAATGCTAAAATGAGTAAATTATAGTACATTTGGATTATTTGAAAATGTGATATGAATTAAAATATGCCCCTCGCAGTCATGTGATCATAAGCCTTTGGGAGATTTTGGACCCAAATATTTGACCAGCATTCTGAACATCCTTCTTAAAAACACCTAATGAAGGAATTTCATTTTGTAAGGATGGTGTTTCTTCCCCTGTGAAGCATTTCATGGGGCGGAAGGATACCTGCTTTAGCATTAATGCTGCTCTTTCAGTCCTTGGTGGTCCAACATGCTGTTTGATAAATAGGCTTATCATTATTTGTTACCCGTGTGTTTTACATTTGTGTGTGCAATATTCCTTTATTTCCCTGTACATATTATACATCCTCTAAGTCAGTGGTGTCCAAACTTTTTTTCTTGCGGGCCAAAATTGTTGCGTTAGAATCGCTCACGGGCCACAGGTTTTTTTTTTGGGGGTTTTTTTTAAATATTGGAAGGAACTTTTGTATTTTGACCTCTTCAAAATTATTCAATAATATACATAATTTTTTGGAAAGAATAGTCAGGCTTTTATAGGTCTCCCTCGCTAACATGAAAAAGAAAAAAAAGAACGAAATATGCCATCTGGGGCCAAAATCTTCTGATTCTTCGATTTGAAGTCAAGGGCCACAAAAAATCCACTCAAGGGCCACAAATGGCCCCCGGGCCGCACTTTGGACACCCCTTCTCTAAGTCATGTACTTTCTTGTTTCAAGAGTCTAAATAATAGAAGGTTATTTTCGCATCAGTTAAGAGAGGGCTTTTCTTGGAAATAGTATCAAGTTAAAAACGAGTGAGTAATATTTGCCTATAGGAACACATGTAGAATACTTAAATCTGACTAGACATGTTTACAATGGCAGATAATTGGTTGTGATTGATGTATGTGATTTGTATGTGTTTTAATTAAAGTGGCCAAATTAATCACTTAAAAAAAACAGACCCAATAAATCAATTTCATTGTGGATAGTTTCAGTTGAATGCCTTGCATGCTGACTGTAACATCTAATTAAACTATTAAACCTGCAACTTAAAAAGAACACAAATTAAACCTGAAAGCATGTTTGATTGACAAATATGTTAAGACCCATATATTTATCAGCATAATAATATATAATAAATTATCTGCCACCTGAATGATTCTCAAAATTATGTCATTATGCTGCCGACAAATCCTCATCTCTGTACTGTACGATACCAGTCACCTTCGTGGAAGCATTGGTATAATTGTTTCATACCGCTTTTTTAACCTCAATGTTGCTGTATGTCTTTCAAACATGTGTGTGTGTGTGTGTGTGTGTGTGTGTGTGTGTGTGTGTGTGTGTGTGTGTGTATACAGTTGGTTTATTTCTCTCTGGCTGAATAATGGACTGGTTGAGTGGGTGGCAATTTCTTTAAAGGAACAATGGATAAAGGTACTAATTAGAAACACACACACACACACACACACACACACACACACACACACACACACACACACACAGTAAGAGAGAGGGGGAAGGAGTCTTTGTGAATGCAATTCAGCATTGAAGAACACTAATTCCTTGCTTACACACAGATGGAATGTTTCCATGAACCACCCATACTGTGACCTGCACTTAAAGCTATTGATGTCCAATATGAGTCCTTTAGGTTATAGCTTCCCTTCAAACGCAGATCACAGGTTCGCTCACCTGTTTTTTAATGCAATGAAAGCAGGGAGAGTCTCGGAGTATCTGTATTAATCAATATGTCAATACCAATCAGTATGCCTCACTCGTCAGCACCATTCTCTGCAAGGATATTTATCCTGGCAGCATGCCATTACACTAGGCTGTTACTCATCCCTTTGCAACCATATCAATCGAATTTCTCCCTCAGTTTCCTTCATACTGCAAACACACACACACACACACACACACACACACACACACACACACACACACACATGCACACATAGAGATTTCAAGGTCTCGCTTAGCCTTTTGGCTTTAATAAATTTAGGAGACACCAGAGTTAATCTGCTCTATTTGTCACTGGTTCCCTTTGGTTTCATGCATCATGTCACCTTTACTACAGTAATGCACTAGAGGGGCACATCAGACTTGATCTAAAATGAGTATGTAAGTAAGTAGAAGGCCGGTCTAACTGCATTGAAACGAAATGAATTGAGGTGCTTTAAACTTATATACCATTTCTCATTAGTATATTTTCTGCTACATTCTGTATGAATGATTTATCAGGACAACCTGAAGCCTTCACCTTCCTCTGCAGCTAGCTCTAATTACAGAGCACTTCAGAAACATCTCTGACCCTCATTTAGCATGGCACAGTGTCACGTGTTAGCAGATTCATCAATTACAACACTGCATTAGTCTCAGTGGCTCGCTTGTAGTGAGACTTAATCTATAATCTTCCTCACAGCAGAGACAAGGATGTTGTTAATTCATGTCTTTCATTAAGAAAACAGTTTTTTCCCTATAACGAGCTATTTCCATTAGAAACTAATATTATAGTTTAGTAGTATATTATAATTATAATTCAAAACAATTTTGATTCCAAACAGGATAAACTCTAAATTATTACAAAGTAAGCTTTTGTCATGTTTAAGCTTATCTATATTGATGCTGTTCAGTAAAAATATGTTTTATTCTGTCATTAATTCTTCCCTCACCTGTTGCTGCTATTCCTGTCTTCTCACTTGTTTGATTGTATTCCCAAAACTGTGTTTTTGTTTTTTGTTTTACCGCGCCTCCTGTTGTCTCCCCTTTCTCAAATTAACCCCCCCAAAATGAGCCAATTTGTTTTCTAAGCCCTTGCTTCTTGAGCAGATATTTCTACATTGTTTCACGTTGTGTTTTTACCCTTTTGCTGGACCTTGTTGTTCTGTTGAGTTTTATCTGAATACTTTTCCATCCCTTCTTTGGAATCTGATATAGTCACTATGTTTTCTTTTCTGTGTTTATAAAATGCTGAAATCCTTCGTGCTCTGACTACCGAATTTGACAGCTTTAAATCACAAAGTTATTTTATCATGTATTTTGAATAATGCAAATGATTGCATACAAAATGTTAAAGATAGAGACAAATTGAAACCTACAATAATTATTGTAATGTACTAATAATGTCATTTCTCTATTGTTTGCAGAGGATAATTCCGTAAATTACACATTTTTCTAAAACATGTACTTTATACCTGTGACCACTAAAGCAATATAGAATGCAAACCCCTATTTCTGGTGCAGTATCCACCATCACCCACAGCACTCATTGTCTGCTCTCTGTCCTCAGAGTCAGAACCAAACAAGAAGAAGCAGCGTTCAGCTTCTATGTTTCTTATACCTGGAACAAATTCCCAGAAAACTTCAGGTTTGCAGAATCTGTTCCCCGTCATGAGGTCATAATCATGCTGTTAAAGAAAGCAGAGGTTTATAATTCATTAAATAAAGCGTGTGGATTTCTGGTTTGATTGAAATACTTCTAAATTAAAGTTAATAGTCAACCCTTCAGCTCAGTTTTGGTCTCCACCAACTCTAAGGCTTCATTTTTCACTATGCTAATAAACTGTTTTTGCTGAGTCATTTGGCGCTTTGCATTAATTCGAGTAATTAGAGTAAAACTGGAAACTGGTAAATGCATTCTCTGGTGTAGAAATTCATTCAACACCAATCTGAATTCAAACCTGTTTGGCTATGATTTGTGACTGGCTGATCCTCCCAAAAATATCTGGTTCTGCGCTGATTTAAATTTTAGATGCCATGCAGAAAGCGACACAAACAAGCTCATATATCAGCAGCGTTGACATGAGGTGCCCATCTGCGCAGATCTGCCAAAACATTCTGAACCTGGTCAGGACTTGTTCATATGAGACATCTGTCACTCTGAACAGACACTGCTGACTGAAGTGTGCTTCATTGACATCACAGGAGTAATAATATTCTAGGCTTTCTAATTAAAAATGACCTGCTTTTGTTTGCTTTTGAGCTGTACATGTGTATCTGTGCACTCCTCCCCCCTCTTTCTTATTCTTGTAGCTATAAGTGGTTTTTATGTGTGTTTTACACATAAAGACCCATCATACACCCAACAGATCTCTTTCTTGATGTATCCATCTTCCCTTTGAATCTGGTTATGCTGTTTGTGTCATGAGGACCACCTGGCCTCATCTCTACTTGACAAGGCAACAACAGCTTTTCACACATGCAGTTGTAATCTTACTCAGCTGACAGGACAGCAGGCCAATGGGGGAGTGTGTTAACATGATGCACACCAGCAGGACCGTCAGTGTGAAAACATAAGTGCTTCCGCCATTGAAGCAACACTGGATTTATGCTAGCACACTCAATAAAGGCTATAATGGTTCATGAACAGGTACACTCAAATACTGTAAATGATATGATGCTTTTCCTTAACAAAGATAATACGCCATAAAGGCACTTGATGTGAATGATTTTAATTTCATACATTATTATCTCAAAGACAGTTCTAAAATCCAAAATCATATTTGGTAGACTCTTTGTCTCATTTCATCCTAATGTGTTCAGTGACTCAGCAAGCTTGCTAACTTTTCAGAAAACAGAAGCAAGCGGAGGACCATCTGTTGTTTGAACTATAATCCAGATGTTCATTTTCAAGTTTCTCTGAAGGCTTAATATTTGGTTCTACATGCACCCAAGCACAACAACTGGCCTGTCTTGTTAAATGCAGCTCTTGAGTCTGTTGCAATGTATCGCTTCAATAAGTGCTTTTGTTTTTTCAAGGGAGACATCTGGAAGACATGTTAAAAAAATGATCAAATAAAGATCAGCACAGAAACAGAGACAGAAAACAGTTACAAAATAAAATCAGAAACAGAACTAAGCACCTTGATTAAGGCTAGCAACCCAGGATGCCACTGCTACACACCCAAAGGCTGTGCAGGTATAATGATGCTAACATGCTCACCCAGACTAAAGTTAGTGGGATACATTCACTGGGAACCATCAATGAGTGTGTTTACATGGACTTGAATATTGATCATATTCGGAATATGGTGTTTACATGCACACAGAGATACTTGTTTTTTATATACCTAGGTGTACATGTTTAGTACTATTATCACAGTTTCTGATTATTTTTTGCTCAGGCGCCTGAGGTTTAAATCTGAGAAAATGAGATCAATGGGTCTTATTGCGTACTTAATATTTCTTCATTCATCACAGACTTAAATAATGCTTTCGCTATCTAAACATTTTTAATATATTTAATTCTTTTTTCAAATTTACACCTCACTTTGCTGAGGTGGCACGGGTAGTTGGCAGCTCTCAGAAACCAGATTATTGGTTATGCAAGCAAAAATATCCAGTTTTTTTTGATGAGTTCTCTAAATCAGGATAAGGGCTAATCACCGTTTCTGAAATTGGGATATTATATGGGATATACACAAAAACTTGACGTGTAATAAACGGTATCAAAATCAGAATAAGCTGTCTGTGTTAATGTGTCAACAAATATATTGAAGTTAATCTTCTGAAGATCAGTTTACTGTATTACTTGTTCATATGGTAGGCTATATTTCATCTCCATCTTAATAGCCACGTGGTTAGCTTAGCGATAACAACAACACATGAACAACCCAACTTCTACATTTCTTAGAAGTCGGTTATGTTTACTCTCGTTATTTTTTGCTCCTTTCGAGAATAGGATTAAGACTCCTGATTAAATAAGGTGGCTGTTGTTTTTGTCTCAGTCTGTCCACGTGCCCCGGGGCCAGCAGGCATACTGTAAAGTAACAACATTATCGCAAGGGCAACACTATAATCGAAAACAACTGTGAACAAAGACCCTGCCAGCAAAAGACGCCAAAACAGATTGACTTAAAGCACAACTGAGGTTATTGATATGTGAGCTTCATGTAAAACTGGAGCCCTCAAGGTCTTAATGACAGCGATCAAATCAGTGAGTCACAAAACATTAGTGATCTAATGTCGTAAAAGTTGATCCTTCTTTGTGTTTGAATTTAGCTAAACTCAGAATAAGTTACCTGATATGAATAATTTTGTAGCCCTACTAACCCCATAATCTGTCTCTGACATCTTCATTCGTAGCATGTGGCCACTCTCCAGCAGAGTGACGCGCTGAATCAATTTTTTATGAATGTGTGAGTCTTTGTGTTCCTCCTCTGTCTCTGCTGATGACGTAAAAAGGGACTGTGGTTTTCCGACAATTGCATTATCCATTCTGACTCTTTCAGCGCCTGCCGCTCCTGATGGTTGAGATAGGGAAAGGCTGCCTCCATCCCAGCATTGCACACAAAGATTCGCTGCTGCCGGGGGAAAGAGAGGCAAGAGGAAGGAAACTGGAGGAGAGGGGGGCTTCAATGTTAACAAAGAGCTCCAATGAGAGTAGACACACTCCACTAATAACTGTCATGAAATATATGTCACAGTTTCCACTGAAAAGATGTGATTTAATTTAATAATGCTGCAGTGTTTACCCTTCAAATCAAAGCGGTTTGGACTATTTCTTAAACTGAAGAAATGTGACGGAAAAAGGTTTATTTTGTGGCTTTATCTGTATTAAGATAGGACAGTGGATAGGGGACATAGGGAGGAAATGACACGCATGAACAGACTTGAACCAGGTCTGCCAGCTTTAAACTTACATGTATGTGGAACCAACCTAACTGCTAGATCATCACCACCCTTCTATATTTAACCAGTTTAATCCAATTAAATATGTTGTGAGTAGCAGTGTAATAGGAGGGATAATGTACAGGGTGTTCTTTATCATTTTCACAGATAAATTAAATACACAAACATTTATATGCACCGGAGTATTTTCAAAAGCAAATAATAAGTTAAAGTTTGAAGTATATACTCAGAAAATATTCAAGTTGGCAATCAGCTATCACCAGTCCGAGTGAGCTGATTTGAGGATGCCACAGAATATTGTCCAGATAATTTACCTGGAGCCAGCAGGAGGGAGTGATGACGTTTATATCCAGTGATTGGAGGCGGTGAATAAAGTGTATGCATGCGACTGCTGCATGAAATTAAACCGCTGCCTCACATGTCAGTATGTTGTTCTTTGCTCTTTTGTTGGCATTGTGATTGGAACTACACGTAGCATAGATATTAGGGCAAATATTCTCATTATAGCATCGTTCACTACTTCCCCATTGTTTTTTCTCTGTCACATCTCACATCATGAGACCCCCCGCCCCACTCCTGTGTGCTGTGTGATGCATACGTGAGCAGCCACATCAGGAGAATATCCGAAAAAGTCTTCCTAAAGTTATGACGAGATATATTCAGGAGTGCATGTGTGAAAACAGGTAAGCTCCTCACAGGATCTGTAAAATTGATAGTTTTTCGTCTATCACTTATCTGCTTAGCTCTGCTTTTCAGTAGTTTCAAGATCTCTCCCTATTTTGTGTTTTTAACTCAGTGAAATCCCCAAACAACACTTGATTTGTTTAATCCATTTTTTTGTTTTGTTTTTGAGTCATCCAGGCAAATGTGCCACAATAATGCAAACTCGAAGAGCCTTATGTTATCATGTGTCATGTTCTTGTTTGTACTCTGAATGAAAATGCTTAATCATGCATTTAATCACACACTGAAAGCGCTTTATCACACTTACTTACACAATTACCACAGTTGAATCTCTATGGGCCAAATACTGTAAACTGCTAATTGCAGACAGCAGATGTCAGATTTACTGTCCTGAGAGAGGTTCAGAATGACCAGTGGGAAATTTATGTTGTGGCTTTTTGAACAGTTGGGGAATTCTCCTCTTTAAAAAAATAAATAATAATAATAATAAAAAGTAACAGCATGCACATGGGTACAGCTATCACCACTGTAACTGTGTCCACTCACGGAACTCAAATCACTGAACAAACCTGTAGTTCTGCAGCAACAAGGTCATGGCTCTCAATATCTTGCTTTCTACACACACTCTAAAAAGCCCCTAATAAGAATAGTTTTACATTCTGCAGACTTTCAAAAAAGCTTCATCATCAAATGTTCAGTCCAGTTCACTGTATTATTTTGTCCATGATAAGATAGTCCATCACCAATGTAGGTGTTTTTATAAGAAGCATGTAAAACAATCTGACCCAGAAAAATAGACCACGCCACATATTTCATCTAATAATACGTTATGCATAGTTGCAGTCACACAGAAAATATACTAATATGACACACAATGCAAAATCTGTCAGAAGACTTGTGCTACCAGTTCATAAATGCAATATCAAGCAACTTATTACATTTTTTTTCTTACTTAACATGGTAACCATGGCAACAAAGCATAGACATTTGTGGAGAGGAACAGAGTCTCATTCCAAGTAAGATGAGGGTGAAAAAATAAGGGATACAAAATGAAAAGACAAAGTATGGATGTTAGCTTTCTGCTTTTATTACTGATGAATTTGCATAATCCCCTAGACTATATATCGAACCATAACGACAGACTCCCACTCTGGCCTTTCACCTCAGAACTCTTTCTGCCTACCTTGTGTGCTAATCAGAAGGGGATGACCTCTTTTTTTGCATTTGAATTTGAATTATGTTAATGAGAATAATGCATTTAGCAGGCTGGGTTTCCCTGTTTTAAGCAATGAGGGATTACTTACTTAATTAAAGCTAGAAATCCTATGAATGACTCATCATTCATTAAATCCACTGATTCATTATGCAATGTTGTAAGTGAAAATAAATAAATGAGCTCATCCTCCCTGTGGTAATCCTAAAACATCTCTAACTAAGAGAACAAATAAACAAGGTTTTACATAAAAGATTAAAATATCATTTTAATATTTGAAGCCTTTCCTTGAGAGGAGTTTGTTTTATTTGGTTCAGGTCCAATTCCACAGAAGTCAATACAACCACCAACACAAATCATGAACAGAACTTTTAAAGAATGAACAAACAAAACAAAGTCAAATACTCTGCAACCATACTAAGCGCTCTGATGCTGCACTCAGGCAAGATGTGCTTTGTACTGAATGCCAATGGCACTCTTGATATGCTCACGTTGAAAAGATTTAGTGCTTTTAACAGGCAACAATTGGCACTGAACACAAAGGGCAGATAAGTGTGCTCGGAAATGCTGGATTTTTACACGTATTTATTCAAACATTCTAGTAAAGGGTTTGACTCTGATGACCTTGGATAAATGTGAAGGTATTTCAAAAGTTATCAAAGCTCTATTTAAAAAAGATAGGAATGTCTGTCTCGGATTTCATGGCAACAAAACCAATAGCTGCTAAGACTCTCACTGTCACTCAACCACCAGCATGAACATAATGAAAACATGGTGCAACACGATTCTTTGGATGACGAAAGGCTAAGGTGAGAGCAAGTTCGTCGCCTGGTCAGCCAGGTCATAGCTCTCTGCCGTCCTACACATTGGATTTGTAAGGAATATATCTAAACATAGATCTTGTCTGTTATTTTACGTCTCATGATAAAGTGATTTAAACGAACAAGTTCTCTTGAAGCCATGAATTTATCAATTTAGTATCAGTCAAAGACTTTTGGTCCAACTGTTCTTAATGGCTTTTTAATATCTTAAATCAGAGCTTGTCCTGTGTCTAGCAAGGTCACTTCTATCATTTTCTTCTTTGCAGTGGTCATTATTTTCCATGTTTTATTCTTTGAGGGGGATATTCTCTGAGTTCCAAAAAGGAAAAAAAAAATCTTCTTGTGCTGGGAGCTTTTGAGTTTGAGTAGCACACATTTCTTTTTATAGTGAAAGCATGAAATATGATCTATGGATATCTGTTTATTTTCAGCTTCTGTAGGTGCAGCTGGCATATGGAAACAAATGTGATGAGTTGAATATTATCAGCCCCATGGCACATTTTCTGCTCAATTCACACATACTCCCACAGTTTTTACAGATACACTAAGGGATCAGTTCAAGTTGAGAAAATCTCCTGAAGGTGTTCGGTGACTCATGAGCTTGTTACTTTTTCAGGTCATTGGGTATAGTACATGTAAACATAGACAGGGGGCAAACTGTGGCTGAACACCATAATCAAATGTAGTGAGTATCTTGTGACGCTTACGTTAATAAATCCCTTCACTTGGTTCAGTGCCTCTCTCACCTCTTTTTCATACGGGTCAGTGCAGGTTTTAAAGAAGCTTTTTACACATGCAGAGAATAAGGTAACACATAAATTACATCAAATAATTACCCATACATATTCCTATACATACTTAATGTAAGTTTCCAACATGGAAAATGAGCTCTGAATCAAGCAGTTGTTCAATTTCAGACAAACTTCGATCTACCTTATTGTCGGTTTAAAATGGGTTATTTGCATCAGTTTACAGCGCCACACTGTCCACATTGTAGCAATCATTATTAACAAGTAGGTGCTAATTTAATCCAAGCTATGATAATGAATTGTTACATCGCTCTCTACACACACAGAAGGAGAGTTTGTACAAAGATCCACAGATAGAGATGACATGGTATAAGAGGAAGAGAAAGTACCACTACTCGATGAAGTGGATGTTAATGACTCAATTTGTGTTAACTGCACAGACAAGGACGTTGACGAGCATAATGTTAATATCAGCGCTGAAAGAGACGTCAAACAGGAGTCGCCTAGACCCAAACGGATATTGTTAACCATCAGGAGAGGTGAGTGCTACTTCTGATGCTATCATTTATTTCATCATCCACTTTCTTCCCGCACCTCGATATATTTGTCTCAGAGTCGAACCAAGTACTAAATCAAAGATTAAACATTTCTCCAGCAATGCCCACACAAAATTAAGCCAGGCAAGTCAAAGTACACACAGCCGGTACAGTGAAAACCAGCATTAAACCAGTTCAAGTCCCAATGCGGACCCAAAAAAAATGTATGGAAGTTGGTCGGGTAGTTGTACATGTGCCAAACCACCTCTCAAGGTGCCATTGAGAAAGGCACCAAACCCCCACCAGCTCAGGGGAAAACTTGCAGTCGGGGCAGCTGCCACACTCTGACATGTCAGAGTGAGTATATGTATGTATGTATGTATGTATATATATATATATATATATATATATATATATATATATATATATATATATAAACTGCCAAACTGATGGATTATCAAAGCCACATATTGCATTATTCCATGCCTCTTCAATTCCTTAAAAAACATCAAGGAAAATGTAGTTTACCAAATTCAGAAACTCAAATAGCTAAGGTCATGGTTATGGAGAATATGCCGATTGCAACATAACATCCTGAAATCCGTGTTTTTCTCATGATCTACAACAAAAGCTAAGAAGCCATGTGCAGGGCTTAAGCTGAGCTGTAAGTTTGTACTAAAGTCAAATGATTGATGAAAAGTTTTAATTCACTGCTTTGTGGTCACTGAGCTCTTTGAAGACGGGATTGTTTAATGGATATTTATTTATCATGTACATGCTAAAGCTAAAAAGCTTTTGAATATGTTCCCATCTTCTGTTCTTTGATGTGTAATCATCAAACATAATATTCCAGATGAGGTTTCACAAAATGATTATATATTAGTCACAGAGTTGACATATACTTTACTATGTGGAACAACATTTGGGCAGGTAGCGTTTAAACTTACACTGTGGCAGTATTTGGTGATTAGCCTGCAGTTATACAGGAAGATATCAAAGGCCACCATGGAGACAAAGATTCACATAATGCGTGTTGTCATTAAGTCTCAGAGTTCGTGCTCATTCTGCTTTCATCAAATGTTATAAGACAGTGAGTCTCCCTCCTCGTCTGAAAGCCTGAGCAAAAATAATGAAAATTGCATTTGTGAATTAAATCAAGGAATATATTTCAGCCATATGAGAAGTGTTATTTAATTTATCCATTTACAGGGGTTATTTGTGGTAACAAATACAGGAAATCTCTGCTCAGGGCAAGTCTCTTACCTCCCCGTAGACTCGTAGCTGCTCTAATGTGTTAGTAGATGCTGGGATAACAGATAAAAGAATGATAAGTGCTCTGCGTCTGTTTTTAATTAAGAATAGCCAGAGCTTGTTAATATTGATAAACTGTCAGTGAGAAAGGCTTTCTGTCTTCTTCATTACAGAGGCTGTCATGTGAACACTGTGCATATGGAGAGAGGATTACGTAACATAAATAATGGAAAGTTGCATTTTTTATTGCAGCAACTGCATGTTCCTTTCATCAGTATGTACCACAGTGTGTGTTGTTAGTCAAGCTACCTGAATCCAATGCTTCAGCCTTTAAAGTCATGAGATTGTGTTCATAATTTAAACATCTAACTCTATTTTCCCTTTCTCTCTCTTTCTCTCTTAATATGCATCAGTTTGCCTGCTGATGCTGCACTCTGATCTTCCTTTCATTGCTTACCTTTTCTAATATTTTGATGGTCTGATTAATTGCCACTTTCCATAAATAGCTTGCCACGTGGCTTTCAACTTCAATGACAGAAAACTAGTAAACTGTGTATTTGAATGATTGCCATGATAATGGTGCAGAGGGGGAAAACACTTACAATGCAGAAAATCTTCCAACAGTACAACCACAACCTGCTCTTCCCTCTGATACAACCTTAAGGAGTGTTTAAAAATAAACAACTCCAACAAAGATAGATGGACAATGTGTCTAAGTACATTACATTGTTTATCAACCTATTTACCTTGTTGTTTAGTGGATAAACAGATGGGCGTCATTACAGTGGCCAACTATTAATTGAGTCTATGGTTCATGGTATCTTCAGTGCAAACAGTCTCAAACGGTGTAGGTCATTAATACTGATGAATGAAAGAGATCTCTGGTCAACAGGAATAATGTATATTGTTTTTGTTTTTTTAACGGGAGTCTGTTAATTTGTGGGACTTTTAAAAGCTAAAATAGAATTTCATGTCTTTTACTTTTCAACAGTATTTAATCTCAAATCAATAATCATTTTGTGTACAATATATTGAAAATCTGCTGTTTAAAATGTGGACATTGGATCCTAATTGAAAACTTAAACAAAAGAACTCACTTGCCCACATCAGCCCTTCTGCTTCACAGTGCCGAGAAGAGATTGTGAGAGAAAGCAGTCCATCCTCTTTACAGACACTGCTAGTTCAGAAACACATGAAACAAAATGTCTGTTTGCTGATGGGCAACAGTCGAAGATAAATTGTCCAATCTTTAGAGAAAATTGTTTAGTGTTTAAGCTATTCAAACTGGAAACCCTTTGTGATGCAAACACACCAACTGCAACGAAATGACGTGAAGTGTTCGCCTTCTATTTCTGCTGTTTGTTCAAGTCAGAAACCCACACACAATCTATGGGAGACAGGCCCTCAAAACAGCAATCATGTCACACTTCAACAATGGGGGGAAAAGACCTCACTTAAGCCTTCAGCCACTTAGCTGGTAAACACCTCGACGTAGGCAGAAGAGGTTTTAGTCATTTGGAGGAGCCAGGTACTGTAAAGACCGACATAAGACCCTGGCCCATTTTTTTTAAAGGAAAGAACAGCTTGTGAACCACATTTTTGAAGGTGTCTCTTTTCAGTTAACAAAACAACAGAACTATTACCAACTGTACATTATTATTAATTATAATAATTATCACCCACATATACCCAACAGTCGATCTTTGAAGAAACAACTCAAAGTCACCTAACATGTCTTTCGGCCAGCTTTAACTTATCAATGAAATGTATGGTTCCTATGCTCACTTTATTGGCATTTTGAATTGAGCAGCAATTTACATAAATGTAATCATCTATAAAGATCATTTGACATCTATCTCATATTTGATGCAAAGCAATACTGGGTCTATTATGAAATGCCTATTCCAATACATTTTTCAAATAGCCTGAAGGTAATGCACTGCAGTGTCTGCAGTTTTTACCTGTTACAGTCTGCTGCTATAGTCTCTTCCTTGATAGTTTTTTTGTCTTCAGTTGGTGTTTCTCTCTCCTCAGTGTTTCATTTGCATCTGTCTGTCTGTAGCAAATAAAAGCATGCTGTGTGAAAATACAACAAAGGTGCACTAACGACAGCACCTACAATCATGTTGAAGAAGAGCAAAATATTCAGACTTCAACCTTCCCCTGCTGCTGATTCTTCTGTCAGGGTTACAGGAGTGTAATTTAATGAAAGAGAGAGAGAGGGTGGTAACAGAGACGCTGAATGGAACTGAGATCACAGAAAAGTACAGGAAGCGTAATTTTGTGGTGCATTCATTTCCGGAAATCTGAGTTTTTGGCTACCTGCCAAAAATGTTGGGATTCCAGTGTCACGCTTCTAGATCAGCCACTGGAAAGGCTCAGTAGTAATATCCCTTCTTCTTCCTCAGCAGGTGGATAATACCATGCAGAAATACTTTGAAAGTGTAAACAGATCCGGTGTCAAAGCCTTTCTCCCATGGATAACTCTTATGATGTGTGTTTGTGTAATGAAGAAGCGAGAGGTGGCTCTCAGTGGCCATATACTAATTGAGTTGCTTTCTTCTTGCTTTCATGCCTGAGTCCCAGTCATCATGGAGGAAACGCAGGTCAGACAGTAAGGTTTAAACACTTAACCTGCCTTTCCCCGCTCTTTAAATCAGCTTCACATCAGAAAACAAAACACTTGAAAGAACTCAGCAGTGCAACAGAAGTCATACCATGAGGAGAAAAAAGGGATTGTGAGATATAAGCTTTATGCCTTGGCTTAGATATTTTTCTCTCTTACAATCCGATCATTGTTACTATAAATTTTATTGCTGAACAGCAGCAGCTCTGACCCTGCTCTAAACCTAACCCTAACCAAACATAATGGTGACTATGATGCTGCAAAAGGCAGAGTCAAAGCAATGTGACAGCCTAGTTCTTTGGAGACAGGGCTCAACAGGCAAACCTCCGTAAGCCCTCTTTCAACAGGGTTTATTTCACGTTTGTTTTGATCATTCTTTTTTTATTAAGTCAGTTAAACTACTTAAAGATAGACTTCATTGCTTATCTCTTTGAGGTTTTGGGGGTTTTTTGCACCAAAACTTTGACATTTAATGTAAAGACAGAAGACACTACTGTTGCTTGATGCAAGCAAGGAGACACTGCAATGGATCCTAGCCAATCATCACTGAAACCTGTCTGCAACCCAAATGTTCTCCTTTCAGACGCAAGCATTAGGAGCAGAATATGTGCAGAAACAATTTTGGTTTTCACTGGATTTGTTGAAGTTTCTTCATCCTTTAATATCGTGTATGTTCCTATAGCTGTTAAAAAAGAGATGACTGTTGTCCAATTTGATATTTATTATTGTTTCATGTAAATAGAAGGTAACATATGGTTAATTTCCCTTCCTATTAAGTAAAAAAAAATACAGTTACAGGGACAATGCACATTCATAACATTTCTGTAATGTGCACGTTTAGCCATCATGGCTAATTTTCATCTGTATAGTCCCTTGGCACGGACACACAAAGTATACGTTACAAAAGAGCAGCTCAACATAAGCAAAACACATATAGGGCACTTAAAAGCAAGGACAGTAATCAGAGGTAACAATATTTCTCTTCCTTTGAGGCAGAGGAGATGCAGAATGTTATAGACCAGGCAGGCATCTAAAAATGTAATGAGATTGTTCCAGCTCAGTAGCTTTTCATTTCTGTGGCAGTGACAATAGTGATAAGTGCTTGGTTTCTTGTCGAGCACTTTAAGAGTCTGGTGACATACTGACTGCACTGGTTTTAATGATTTGCAGGAGGCCTGTGTCCAGCTCGTCAGACAGGATGTACAATGTTGCTACTACAGTAAATAGACCGTTTCTGATAGGGGCGAAATTGAAAAATTAAACTTCACTATATGTTGTTCACCATCTTAGTTTGTTTTTCAATATGAGATTAGAGTCCAGTGTAACACCAACACATTTAGAATCAGATACAAATGCTAACTCTTCTCTTATCAAGCTACTGTGTGACATCGGTCACAACTGCTGTTAGTTAGATACAGCTTGTTGTTCTGTTGTTGCATGTGTATAAATGATTGCATCATCAGCATACATTTGGATGTCTGCCTCAGGCATACATTTACACCATGTACCATACCAATATAATTTCCACACAGACGGCACCTGTTTCAAACGAGATAAGAGTGAGTACACAACAACACAGGACCACGCCTGGAGACTAACTGCAAACACTGCCCTTGAGCTTGTTCATTGTTTCTGGCTGTGTGACACAGTAAGCTATCTGTTGTGACGTGCATTGCAGGGAGCTCTGTGACCCAACACCCACAGCATCTCACTGATGTGCAGCTCAATGACTCTTTAAAGTGCATGTTTTAAAAAGCAACAATAAAACTGTCTGGTCTTTGCTGCAGTACAAGTTGGAATTGCGCAACTCTCTCAGCTCATCTTAAAACATCATCTTCTAAGATGCGGTGTGGTTCGAGAAAGGATGAAACAAAATTGCACATAAATGAATAAGAATACTGTTCTCCATGTATAGTAGATGAGTGTGTTATCCAACAGATAATGAGCTTTTCCGCTGCTGTTGGTTGAAGTCTCCAACTGGGAAATGGAAAACCACAAAGTCAATGCGATAGGAAGAGAGGGAAGGACTTTTATGGGTTCTGCTTTCTTATCAAAGTCCACCATATATACTAATGTCTTTAGGCAAGAGCTCAAACAAGCTCTTGCTCTCCCCTTAAAAAAGGGGAAAAAACCCGAACGGTTTGCCCTGAAATTGAAAAAGAGTATTTGCCAATATGCATTAGCTATCTGTTTCTACGGCAACATCACGTCTGAAGTAATCAAAAGATCTCTTGCAGGTTGCTGATGTTGTCATTGTTTAGTGGTTTAGTCTCCAGGGAACAACGCTGAGAGAGTTAAGTATGAGAACCCAATCCCCTTGTATGGATCCTCCGATTCATCTCTCCAAGGTGTATTGATTCGTCTGTCACTGTCTCATCCCACTGTCTCTCTCGCCTGTGAAGACTGAGTTGAGTTCTCAGGCAGGTGTGCACGATAAGCAAAGCAAAATGCTTCCATGTGTAAGTGTGTAGAGCATCTAGTTGTCAGTCAAAGAGCTGGAGAAAATCAGACCCTTATTAAACCCATCACTTTTAAGCTCCAAAGACACTGTCTTAGTTTACGATATTATTTAAATTTGATTGCATTGCAATATTTATTTATGGGACAATTTGTGCAATAACATTCCATCCTTATACGCACTGTGTGCATGATCGTGTTCATACTGTTTATACAGACTTACATCTTTAACTGGCATTTCAACTGTTCCTTTCTGAGGCATGTTGTTTAATAGCTCTTTAATTGATGCACATTTCTTTTACGTACAAGCTCTTGACTACTGTTTTTGATGCATATTTTTTTTCTACACTTATATTTTTATATATTTTCTTCTGCTATCCTGCTTTGCTGCTGTAACACTGTAAATTTCTCCGCTCGGGAGATGAATAAAGGATTATCTTATCTTATCTTATAATTTACTGTCAGAAGAGTAATTTAAACCATTAGAGAGTAATGATATTTTGTCAGTTTTATGAATAGCCTCACTCCCACCCAGAGTACTAAAGCTCAGCTTGTGTTGTTATCACTGCTGCTGTCATCGTTTTCTGCACTTACATGCACTGTGTGTGTGTGTGTGTGTGTGTGTGTGTGTGTGTGTGTGTGTGTGTGTGTGTGTGTGTGTGTGTGTGTGTGTGTTGTGTGTGTGTGTGTGTGTGTGTGTGTGTGTGTGTGTTTATATGAAAGCTGGCATTTTGCAAACCAACCTGTCAAACAAACAAGCCCTGAGGAAAAACTCCTTATTTTCTTCGTGACAGGAGGTAGTGCTGATCCCATAATAATCTTGCATTCAGCTGTAGGAAGAGAAGGCTGAAAAGAGCAAAGTCATTGGTTAAAATAGGTAGGAGTCTTACGCTGTCTGGTGAATATTACTTTAGAGCTTCACTCTCAGACGTTTGAGCTAAGTGTCATGTCCAGCCCTCCGGAGGTGTTGTGGAAAAAACACCGGTTAAAGGAGGTTCCCAAACAACCGCAGTGATGTACTGGCTTCTGTTGCCCATCAGTCTACATGGTTGAGTTGTGGGGGGCAGAAGGGGCCATGTGCTTGGGTAGGTTGTATCTGTATTGTCACTACCTAGAGCTTGTATGAACAGAGCCAGGGTCTGTTGAAGGTGGCACTGCTGTTTGGGTTGCTGTGGCAACTAAGTGCCATAGGGTTGGTTATGAAACTTATCAGTGGGTACAGGGGCATGATTGGGTTAAGGGGTGTCTTCACTGAGTGCTTATCCTTTCATCATGGAACAATTACCTTGTGTTTATTTAAAAAATAGTAGACACAGTCCAGGTTCAGTAACGTTTTGAGTAATGTATGACTTTTGCCCAATGACTCCTAAAACAGCCAAGGCATAAAGTATGAGTTAAAAAGCAAACACCATAACGACAATAAAGAAGATAGTAAAATAAATAAATATATATATATAAATATATATATATACACACAGGAAAATATCAGGTAATTGACAATATTAAGATGGCATCCATCTATATCTGTATATCTATATATCATATATTCATGATGAGCTCAAAAGCTTTGGTAAAAGGATTTCAGTGTTACAAAATATTTAAATTCAGGCTATTTGAATGAATGAATTGACTTTTTTGTCCCCATGGTGAAATTGTTTCTCACAGCACAGCTTACTGTCCAAACAGACAGGTCCCACTTACACAGAAGACAGAATATAACACAGAGTAAGACAAGAGTCAAGAGTTCCTACTGTCGCCTGTTCAGGCAGGCCTTGGCAAGTCATTCAGCAACTGAAAAGAGCATGAGTCGAGATAATTTGATGAAAATTACAAATACATATGAGATAACCCATTAGCTAAATTGCACAGAAACATATTTTAACATTTAGTATGGCAGGCAAATTTTACCTACATGTATCACTGCAGTGTATCATGGAGCAAAGCTATAGAAAAACGTTCATCACTGACATTTGATGAAAAACATTTCATTAATTAAAGCGTTCATACATAATACAAAGTTCAATTATATATGGGTCTAATGTACCTAGCTTGCCTTTAATTACCACCCCTTTTCTACAAAGTCATGAAAAGAAAGTTTCTGAAATCTTACACTTAAACTTTATTTTAATGTCCCTTAATTGTTCTCTCATGCATATATATCATTATATTCTGCATCAACTCACAAACTATTGTCTGTTTCCTCTCACCAGCTTGGACAGGAAAGTGTGTATGTGTGTCAGCACAATAAAATCCTTGGCAGGTCCTACATTAATCTTAATTAGCCTCCTGTTGCTGTCGCGTACTGGTCTGAAAGAACATGGTGGGATGGGTGACACTGACATCTCAGTAGGTGGTAAAGAACTCGGGGACCAAAAAAGTGGTGTGCTCCACATTAAAGTCTGAATTCTGATACAGCAAAAGGAGAATAAAGAAAATGTGAGTCTAAGCACAAAGAAAACATCCAATCCAGTGATTGAGCAGAGAAGTAACCCTTACTTTTATAAGTTTCAGTATGTGGGACTGGGTAGAATATTTGATCCATTCTATTCCCTTCAAGCACTGCAGCATTTCTACAGAAAACACATTGATGGTGTTGCACTCTCTCTCTCTTTCTCTTTCTTAGAGACTCAAGATACTGCTCTCTGAATCAAACTGAATCCACGAGAAAGTAACACATAAATATAACAAATGTGTGATCATTGATGTTAAAACATGCTCTGACTGCTTTTTCCTGCCTTTGCAGGTATCACTTCTGAGATCACACCCAGATACTTTCTATTGTCAATTTTCTACTTTTGAAATATGTTTATGTTCAATATCGTAAATGCACAGCTTTTTTTTATTAGTATGATTTTAGAAAATACCTTGGAAAAGGGGTTACTGCTAATAGATTTTTAGACATTTCTGCTGATTATGGTCCAAATATGGGACTGGCCACGACAAATATTATGCAGATATACTTGCCTCTCTATAAGTTTCATTTGATTAGCATGAAACAATAGAAGCAAATATCACAGTGATGCCTAAAAGGCTAATATGTACAGTGTATATGTGATTGATATAAGTGGAAGTAAACAACATGGGAATTCTATGGATAAAGCGTCCCACATCTCTCTCTTTCTCTCCAACCACCAACCTTCTCCCACTGAATGATGCATGTCAACCACTGTCACTCTAAACTATCTGTTTCACTTGTCTACTTATGTCAGACTCAGATGACAGACACATTGACAGTCAATCACTTCAAATAAGTGAAGAAGTAACAATAAGTGTGTTGCCTTCAGCACCACCGAGATGAGGGGAAAGCACGTGAGGTAAAACGGGAGTTCTACATGAAAACCTAAAGCATGATGATGCAAGTTTGTACAGGGTTACTGTGACAGTCCAGTTAAGTGCACGCTAACTCTGATTGGTTGTTTGATTCAGACCAGACAATTACAAAAATAATCAATAAAAAAAAGGTGCACATAAACACAGATCAAACATACATTAATTTAATGGAACATTTTAATTTGACATTTTAAGTGACTTTAAATAATCAAAGTTTGTTATTTCAAATGAAATTCTAATGGAATTATGTTCTCAGTAAATTCTGAGATCTCTGTTTGATCAGTCAAGACAGAGATCACACTGTTGATTGATTTTTCAGTATATTTATCACAAAAGTCTACAATGTCAACATGAATGACAGGAATTTGCAGTGGGTGACATGCATTTTCAACGAAAGACAACAACATGTCAAATCTGGGTTATCCTCATTTTGATTGGGTTAAAAACAAATGTTCAAAATAAAGCTACAACTTTGCTTTGGATTAAGTTGTGAAAGCCAATCAATGTTTCTCTGACTTCATTGAATGTAGTAGAAAGCATCAAGCCAAACTTCATTCCTTTAAAAAAGCAAACATAAAACAAGTTTATTTTCGTACACATACAGACAGACCATATGAAGGGTGTAAAAGATCTTTTATATTTTGGTTCATTCTGCTGCAGTAAGGAGTGCAGCCTGTCAGTGTGACTTATTTTTTTACAGTGAAAATAAGAATCACCAGAGACAGAAGTCAAACAGGCAATCATTAAATCTGAATGTGAAGGCCAGTAGCTGCTTTCCTTTACATACTGCCTGTCATACCCTGAAGTTGAAACGACCTACATGCATTAAATCCAGGCGGTCAGAAGGATATCAGACATGACCTGAAACTATTCTGTGTATGCAAAAGCAATACAGTTGACCTTCACTATAACTCAATCATTATCTTATACAATCATAATTGGCTCTGTTGCCCGATGGATACAGATCCAATACTGTCAAGTTTTTACTATTTCAGCACAAACTGCTCTAAGATTTTCGCCCCTGCTCCCCAGGCATTTATACTTCAAAGCATCGCAGGCACCAGGGTGAGTTCATGTTCTGTGTGCATGTGTGTGCATTTGCAGGTGCTCCGCCGCTTGAGTTCCTTTTCTTCACTTTTTCAAGAGCAATGCAATGCCTTGGCAAATGCACCATATTAAAAGATAAGCTTCAGACAAACATCTGATATCTGCTCATTTAAGTGCAAACAGTGTATAAAACTGTCATCGGCTCTCATTTCATTCAGATTCATTGATTTTAATGGCAGAAATCACTCTTCAAAATGCTTTGTTTATTTACTCTGTATAGGGACCTCCCACGGCGGCAACATTATGTTGGGGTTTTCAGGAGCGAATACCTGACCAACGGTTAGGTTGGATTTTATAATGTAAAATTTAGTTGTCAAAATAATTTTAATAATTAAGTTTATTTAATTATTAATATAAATAAATAATTGTTATTAAACTGAGTTTAATAGAACCTCAGAGCACCACCCTGTACACAGGGAACAACCAAAATATTACAAATATCAGTCTCAAAATACTTAATTAAATACCAATATCATCAATAATTAATAATCTGTATTTAATTGAAGGTGTGAAATCCGAACACAAAGCCCTTTCACCCAGCCTAAGTCACAAAGCAGATACACAGTAATCACAAACAACTGCTCTTTAAATTATAACAGAATTTATTTAACAAAGAAACATCAAGTTAATGAATGAAACTCAATCAAACAAACAACTATTATAAACTAAACTACAGGTAACAAACAAGCGTGGCACGTGTGTGTGTGTGTGTGTGTGTGTGTGTGTGTGTGTGTGTGTGTGTGTGAGTGTGTGTGTGTGTGTGTGTGTGTGTGTGTGTGTGTGTGTGTGTGTGAGTGAGAGAGAGAGAGAGAGAGAGAGAGAGATCAAAATGGCAGCGTGACCCCGCGTGATCACGTGATGGCGGACACTGAATACAGGTCTCCTAACCTGGTCTATTGTCTACCTGATCTATGTTTCTGCAGCGTCTGGAAAGCCACAGATATCTATGTGTGTGCGTCTGCCGAAAGGTGCTTGTGTGAGCGTGTAAAAGGTGGGGAGAGAGAGAGAGAAAAAAAAAGCGCACCTCAGAAACTCAATCGCAGCCTAGAACTCACGCACAACTCAGAGCATAGTTTTCTTCACTACCAGAAGCCAGTGGCCGAATTTGTATCAGACGGCGTTCACACTAGTCTTTCTGATAGTGAGTCTATTACCCGGTTATGACGCAAGAGTTCACAGAGAAACCCACGGGATGCAGCGGCCCAAATAAAGGAAACAAAAGAGATTTTACTCTGGTAAAACCTAAGACACAGTGGTCAAACACCAAGCAAATATTATCACCGTTTCACAAAAATAACTCAGTTATTAAACACACTCTCTATATCTAACTGCCCAGACCTAGCTAAGCCTCACTTGTAACCGTTTTGTCCACGGTTGATGAAAGAAGCAACAAAAGGGTCCTTCGCTGGGACGGTCTCTAGCCGTCTCCCTGCAGTTGTATGGTGATGGTGGCGCGTCCAAGGGGTTGAGCAGGGCCGTGGTGTCCTCCGTCGAGCGAGGTGATCTCCGTGGATGTCCTTTCTTTACAGGACGGAATGAGACGTAATCCTTACAATCTCTCTCAATACCGTTTTAATACGGGAGAAATAAGACGCTCTTCTTAGAGATGCGTTCAAATGGATGATCTAAGCTCGGAATTCAGGATGTCGGTATGCTTCAAGGCCTTGGGTTAGCTGCGCGCCAAAACTTTTGAACAAAGAGAAGCGTGCTGTGAAACAGGAAGCAGAGGGATATCCTCGGACGTTGCCAGACGACGTATGAAAGAGAGAGAACACTGGTTGTCCTGGCTGGTTGTGTGGCAAAGCCTTCTGGGAGTACCTGCAAGGCATGCTGGGATAAAGAGTATTTTGTCATGGTTCTCCAAAGAGACACAGCCTGAACTTTGTCATCCTGGCTGGACCCAACATCTGTAAGACAAAAAGTATGATTCTCTCTTTACTAATATGATTAATTGAGACTTTTTTTATGCCTGAAGAAACATTCACTAATCTCACAATAAAGTGTTCTCTTTGGCAAACTTTTGTCAAAGTGTCAAGGGGGGCTGAATTGCACACTATAGTGCAGGTGGTAGATACATCTAAAAGCTTTTTTTTTTAATTGGGCAAAAAAGCACTGCTTGTATTTCTCTGAGGGTGAGGAAACTGCAACCTCAGTTGAAATGTTCCAGGTAGGTTCAGCAGGATTTGTGGTCGAGATGCTTTCATTTGTCGTACATTGGACACTCACTTTGCAAGCTTGCAGGCAAGAGTATCAAATATGTATGTCTAGTAATCGATACAAAGTTTGAAAAGTTTCAGCATTTTTGTTTGGTGATGTTGCAACACTTTTTTTCAACACTGCTGTCAATGCGGCATGAGAGACTAGTAACTGGAAGGAGAGCTGAGACTGTATACTGAGTTTGCCTTTGAGCCTGAAACTGAAGCCTTTAATCTGCAATGTTTCTTACAGGCAGCAGGGGGAAAAGTCAGTGCTGGCACAGGCAGTCCAGATTGATAAAGTCTAAGACAGAGTGACCCAACTTTTAATATTGTTTATGTTGTTGAACCTTTTTCTATTGTGTTTATGGTATGATATGTTGTCACTATTACTATAGACTGATATATAATACTGATAGAATTCACTGTGCATTTCAGGAGGCTTTTGAAAGGAAGCTGGCCAAATATCAGGGACTCCTTGAGGACGAGGGTAAAGGGCAAATGGTTATCCACTTGAGGTAGCCTGCAGAGGCTTTGCGGGACGCTCTCTCCACAGAGTCTACACCGTGCTGGGTTTGAGAAGGTCACTAAGGAGAACAGCCATCAGGACAGCAATGGAGGCAGCAGAGAAAGCCTCCAGAGGACTGTGGATAAAAAGGAGGGATTTGTGGCCTATTGCTGCTGGGATGCAAGTCGGGGCTTGACCAACCCCGGCTGGGTCACCTGAGCGAAGGTGTATGAGGTTGCATGACTCGAAACACCCAATGAACCCAGGAAACATCACTGATATCTTTTAACTTTATCTAAATGTTAAAGTGAATCTTAGAGCTGCTCAACTTTAACCTCTATAATTAACATAACCCAGACTCCCTGTTTAAACATCATTACAGTTGCTATGTAAAGATTAGTCTGATCAGTCTATTATCATACCTAGCTGTCACTCAATACTAAACATATCTTACCATTATCACTGATATTGTAGCTATAAATCTATTTATTGGTTGTTGTTGCTTTGTTTAGCTCTATCCATGTCGTTTGTTCTGCATCTCCCTCTATCCCACTTTACAAGCCCAACACCGTTTGAGCAGATGGCTGTTGTTTATCATGAGTCTGTTTTTTACTGAAGCTTTTTGCCTCTAAAAAGGACGTTTTCCTTGCTGTTTTTTTATGTAACTTTTGACTCTAGACAAACCCCTTGAAGGTCAAAAACTTTTACTTGCAGATTAAATACAATAGTCAGTAAACCAATTGGTCAGTTCAGTTTCTTAGTCTTAGAGGATGTGCAGATGATGAAGAAATCTCCATTGACACTGACTTGCTTGTATAATGATGAGTTTAATAACAAAGTAGAACAGCATCAACCAGGCTTGCCATGGTGCAGAGTCACAAGGCTATAGTGATCCCTCACAAGCACAGAAGGACTGATATTTATACAGCATTGCTTAAAGCAATATAAGGACATCTGTTTCTTTAATTATTACCCAGGTCAACAGTTGGTACTCAGGTCAACACCTTCCCGTACATCCTGCTCTCCTTGTAAATTCTCTGGACACATGGACCCCTCTTAGATTTGTCTTTCTGTGTACCTTAAGGAGCAACACATGTTTACCTTGCTGTTATGTTGCACATTCTAAAGGGATCAGTACTAACCTTATGTCCCAAATAAGTCACTTCATCAGTTTATACAGTTCAGTCTATGACTCAGATTAAAGGGTTTAGAAACTGGTCCCTAACTTTCTGTTCACAAGATTCAATATAAATATGTAGCCACTAAATGGAAGACAAGCCAATAATTAAAAACATTTTTTTTAAAAACTCTATCCCCATGGGGCAATATACCACAGGAACAGCGAACAGCATACACCCTGACGGAGCAGGGGGAGCGATTCGGGGTAATTGTCTTGCCTTGCCGAGCTTCAAAGGTAAACAATCAAACCCTTTGTAAGCACCTTATTGTCAAACATTTTACAGGTACCTTTTTAAATGGTTGACTACACATTCGTCTGGCACTTTAGAGGACACGACTATGCTAATGGGTCCATCGATACAAACCTGACACTGATAATAAGATAACTTTCATGTAGCAACATGATCTTGTTACAGTACAGGTGCTGCCATGTTTGAAGGACACTGTCAACAGATTTAGACAAGACATGCTTGAGCAGGATCTACTTCACCATGAAACTATGAGTGAGATGACAGCTAGACAAATGCCTAGATTTCCATTACAGGAAACTTAATTGAAACTCCGAAATTCACTTAATTCAGTACCACGCAATTAAGACTTGTTTATCTATAATCCCCATTAGATTCTGTGTTAAACAATAGCTACCCTTCCTATATCTTCATTGACAATATTTCATTAAATGATGTAAAACACATCCATAAAATTCATACTGACAGTACAACACAACACATGACATAACCAGTTTACTTCCCATTAAGACAAAAATGCAGATTAGCATTATCTGCAATGGAAACTGTTTCTCTGGCAAAGTCCAGTTAAGTATCTTTATAGGAGCGGCTTAATTACAAGCTAAGAAAAGATGGTTTATAAGATAATGAAAATTCAGGTTATTTAACGAATAATTATGTTGACAAATCAAACTCTTTCCTTGTGTGTAACCTCACCACATAGTGTAATAACTGATAGCAAACAAACTTGAGCAGGCAGACAGTTTAGAGATAAACCTCCTCTGTGATTACAGTATGTACCCTATATGGCTGAGGCAATAATGGCTTCTTTAATGGAAGTGTGCTTTTGAATGGATATTTCCCTCTCCTCACCTTGCTCAGAATTATCACTGTGTTGTCTGACAGTCAATTTCATCAGCGCTTGGAAATAATCATGAAAGTAAGAAGAGAAAATTGCTAAAAATGAGAGCATTTTTATGATTTAATCATTTTATTCATGAAGTTCACATGGCAAAATGATTTAGCACTACTTGCAAAGTATGACAACATCAAAGGTAAGGAGCCTTTTTTAAGGTTAATATGTGAATATATATCAAAGTCATCTTCATTGTCATTGTTTGCCATATGTGCTAGACATACAGACAAAACGAAAAACACTTCTCTCCAAAACAATGCAGATAATGTACAAAAGATGTTTATTCAGAAACAACAACTGCAACATGTGAATGGACCTGAAATTAGAATAAAAACATATATAAGGCACTAACTTAGGGGAAAAAAATAGTGCTCCAGTGTGTTTTTAAAGTCCTTTTGTCTTACTTTAAACTTTTGTTTTGCTGATGAGGGGAGAACACTATAAGCCAACACCAAAAGCTTTGCAGGACATCAAACAGCCTCATCCATTGTGAGCATTACTGCATCACTGTTACCATAGCAACATCTAGAAAGAACTAATCCAAAGTCTTTGGTTGAAATTAAAGTTAATAGTGCACAAATGAAGAGTTTCTATCTCTTGGCCAACAGTGTTATGAGAGGATAGGACACAGAAGAGCTGATGGATGACACAACAGAGCCTCTTTTTATACTTGTGTCTGATTACAATTCAAAACTGACAACAGAAATTATTTAGTGTCGTCGTGTAACTACTGGATCACATGGCAGGTTAAGAAATAGCTTCAAATTTAACTTTTTATGGGGAATGGGTTTAACCATAAAGCAGAACCCATTCCACTTTTAGCATGGTGGAGGATAGAATGAATCTATGTGGCTGGAGGCTTCACTGTCAATTTGAAATGAGGAAGAGATGGGCAACTTTGGAAAGGAAAGGATGGTAGGAAGTGAATACAGGAAAGGAAAATGTCAGTGCAAACTTACTGATAAATCAGCTATTGTATGAATCTGGATGAATTCCCCTGAAAGCAATTTAAAAGGAGAAGCACATTGTGTTTGTAAAAGCAGTTTATGGTTTTATTAGTGTCAACTGGCAGACTACAATCTATTTGTCTTGTATTTTTTTCCAGCACACACAGCTTCTAATGGACTGAATTGTCAGCAAAAGTGGGGATTATGTGCTTTTCTGACCAAAATCTTTCGTGTCACACTTGGACACATTTTCTAATTTTTTATTTATTGACACAAGGAGGGTCAGAGTGTGTGCATGTGTGTGTCAGAGAACTACAGACTTACACCACAGCTGTGTAAGGCTTTCACAATTCAATTAGCAGAGCTCATGCAAATCAATATTGTGGACCCCCCCCCCCCCCCCCACCGCACGGATACACACACACACACACACACACACACACACACACACACACACACACACACACACACACACACACAAAGCAGATAAAAATGGGCTGAACAACAGCTGACAATCGTTTAATTGAAAATCTCTGTCAGTCTGGGATTTGTCATACCTGTATGCCAAGGTGGAGGATAAGTTTTATCAGGGACATTAACCACACACACTGTCTCACCCATTCATATGAATTTAGTCAGTGAACTGACAGTCGACCTTCAGGGGATGGAACCACCGCTGCCTGAAGTCTGCTCCTTCTTTATGATAAGCTGGCTGCTGCCTGGCTGTGACATGTGAGCTTGTTACTGGATGTCACCAGTATAAATCAATGATCCTGCAGGTAAAAGGCTCTCTTTTCCCCTTCAAATATAAAGACGCCCTTGAGGAAGAATATAGTGGTCACCAAGTGTGCATAATTGCAGCATGTGTGTTATTGAACCATTGGTTTTGGCTCTGTGCATCACATTCGTTCTATAGCAGGTTGTTGTTTTATTCATAAAGCTGACGATTCCATCCCTGTCTGAGGGTCACTCAGACACTTTCCAAAGAGCTAATGTCAGTCTAAGAATTGGTGTGAATGTGATGTACTTTTATAGATCAAACACTAAAACTTCAATGCTCAACAGGAAGCTAGGGGCGAAAACGCTTTGTTCATACGCAATAAAATACAGTTATTTAGTTATTGTCAGTGCTTTACTTTCGCTTTTTGCATACAGTAATCAAACAATGAAAAAAGGCAATGCACTGTAAAAAGAGATACACATTCTCAGTCATGAGCTTGACTAGTCTTCTTATTACTACTTATTAGCAATTAAATCTAACTTTTGTTTAAAGCTGAGCTAATGTACAGTAACTAAAATCAGTTGATAAAGAATAACCTGTTTAAATTGAGTAGATTCAAATAAAGCACACAAAGAAATGAACCAAATTTAAACAAAAATACTAAGTAGATATCACGGTGAAGAGCTGGTAGCAGAGACGCCACAAATATATCTTGCATTTGTCTTCATCTGGATAAAAGATGTCAACCAGTCGAAGGATGACAGTGGCAATAAGCTTATTGTTTTCTTAGTGCAAATACTTGGGATATTTTTCTGTCCTGGTGTAATACCATCACACCATAGCCTACATTAACATAACATGCATAATTTACCTTTCTGCCACTCCTGTGTCCCTGTCTCTCTGTATTACTTTGCTTGCTAATTTCGTTTTGTAATGTAGCATCACAGACTTAAATATGTAAATATTACGCATAGCATACACCCACAAGTTGTCATTACAGTATAAAATAACTCTCCTTACCTTTGTCAATCAAATTTTCTTTGTCTTGTGACCAGACAAAAGTGCTCAAATAGAAACTAGCTAATTCTATTCGGTGTCATGGATTCATTAAAAATCTCTTAATTTAGTTACATAAACACAAAGATTAATGCAACCAAAATAAGCAAATACTATCTCAAACTGTTTTGTTTGAAAGTTACTTTGCCACAAAATCAAGGACGCATATTGAATACACTTTATCAGATATCTTAAGTTAAATGTAGGCCTACATACCTACAGAATCATTTATCATTTATGTGCGTTGACTTCAGTAAAGTCATATCATTAAAACTTAAAATTAAGTAACTTTGTTACTAAAAAATATGAGTGAATATGGAAATGTGATCTCGAACAAAGCACTTTGAGCCTTATTGGCGATGAGGGAAAGGTAGTACTCAATCGCAAAATCTACTTGGATGATGCTTAAAGAACAAGAGTGAGTCATGATATTACCAGCGTGCATCTAAAGCATCCTAAACATCTTGATGTGAGGGCGGTTGGAGCCCCATATATGTCCATCCTTTATTAGGTGAAAATGTGCTGCAGGTGTTGAGCAGCAAAGAAGCTATCTCTCTCTCGAACGCTCTCTCTCTCTCTGTCACCATCTCCCTCTCTCTCTCTCCAGTAGGAGAGGAGCGCACGCTGTGCACAGCAGCAGGCGGAGAAGACGCTCCACTGACCTCCACCACAACATACTCACATCTGCGTCCGTCCACAAAGGCACCCAAACCTGAGCCATGTCTGCGAATGAACACACCAATTTGACGGAGGCGATTTCCCCCCCTTCTTCCATGTATGCCCCGTCGTAGCGAATCTCGACGTTGGAACGAAATGTCCTGGATGTATTTTCTCCGGAGAGTGTGAAAGTGGAGGGAAGCGCAGTTAGCTGGAGCCATGTGGAGGAGGGACACATCCCTTGTTGGGAGTACCGCGGGCGAAACACGACATTGAGAGGGGGACAATATTTTGCGCCTTTCATTTGGACAAAAAGATCCGCCAATGAGGAAACAAAGACAGGGGAGATGGTAGAGAAGTAAGTGCGCTCACAACTTGTTTCAGTTTAGAATCCCAGTGATAAAAAAGATGGCAATGTTGCAAGGGTTGTATTATAGCTCTTAACTATCATCCATTTGTGATAATAAAAAAAAGGCAAGAATTGTATTTGTAAATTGGTTTCTGGGTACTTTCTCGTTCATTTTATCGTGGCATCTCTTCTTTTGTCTTGTTATATTTTTTAGTGCTGCATGTAGATCTTTTATTATAGAATTGCGACACTTTTGCATGTGACTTTAGGAACACTGGACAGATAGCCTTTACGAAATTGCTCGTGCAGTTAGGTATACAGACATAGGAAAACATGCTTCTGGATTTATGTCATTTTCTTTTGGGCAACCCTCTCTGTAAGTTGTTTACTGTTAAATGTTTGGACCTCATGGGGCTTATGTAATTGCATCAACTGAAGCAAGCTTCAGTGGAAATAGGATTGTGACAAGAAGTTTTAAATTTTTAATGAGCTTTCATTCAGTCATTGTGCTCTTTTCTATGAGGATAACTCTCGTTTTTCGTATACGTTATTTATTCTTTTATAATGTATTGATATTATTATTATTATTATTATTATTATTATTATTATTGTTATTTCATAATAAGTTTGAGTATTTTATCCCCAAGATCCCCAATGAGATAAAAAAAACAGCAACCCACATTTGATCCTAAGGAGCCACAAAAGTCAATTGTTATCAATTTTCTTCAATAATTTGTGTTAAAAAATAGCCAACCTGTGGAGATATTTTATTGTAGTGCACAGTGTTAATTCAGATGGGTGTAGGCTACTGTAGGCCTGCATTAAGCCGTCATGAAGGTAAAATAATAGTTGTTGTTCAGAAAATGACCCAAATTGAAAACTATTTCAGAATAAAACTAAATTGTTAGGGTTACACTACACCAACTTAACCATTTGGTTAAAGCATACATGTTTTGAGAAGTAAAATACACCTTAAACCATTAGGTAAAAAAAAAAAAAAAATACCTGCCTGTACTGTTATCCAAACTTGTTTCCTATAACCAAACCATTAGCTTAACTAATCTAATCTCAAACAGGAGTGTTAGCTAAAGTGTTTTAGATGCTTTTTTTTTTAAGTGTGTGTGTGGGGGGGGTTATTATAGTGATTATACATACATACAGATATTTTTGTGGTTAGTGTATAACCTCATACAAGTGATACATCTTAAATACTGAAATAAATCATAAGTCATAATCATTATAAAGCAAAAAGTTTCATGATGTGAAATTCTCAATCAAAACTACCATAACAAAAGCTGACATTGTTGCTGGCGGGGAATCATGGGAGTTCTCTCTGCTGCTCTCTCTGTTAAAACCGGATTGTTAGATAAACTGTTTCAAATACTAAACTGAACATTTAAGTCATCACTTTGGACCTTCATGTAGCCTATTTGTAATAAAAGTGTGGGGACTAAAAATGAATGATTTACAGAATTGGCTTCCTTCCTCCCAGTGGCCGCACCTGACCTTCTTGACCCGAAGTCGGCCGCCCACAACTCCAAACCTCGCCTGTCCTTCTCGGCCATTCCAGCTGTTCTGAACACTCCAGATGATGACGAGTGCGACACCCGGACTACCGTCATGAGGTGGAAAACTGTGTCAGCCATCTTCTTCTTGGTGGTGCTTTACTTGATTATTGGGGCAACAGTATTCAAAGCACTGGAGCAACCTGATGAGACAGAGCAGAAGAATGCCATTCTTCGGAAAAAACTTGACTTCCTGATCATGCACGCCTGCGTGAACTCGTCTGAGCTGGAGGATTTGGTCAAGGTAGGTGCAGGCATCAACATCAATTCAAACCTTTTCTCTTCTGCAAGACCTCGCTAAGGACTGAATCTAACACTGTGTACATATACTTTCTTAAACTGTAGATTCATGCATTAATATTTATTATTCTTAAGGTTTCAAGTGACATGGTTTGTGGCTGGTTGAAGACCAGATTATTGTGAGCATAGCAAGAGTGTACTTACAGTTTCCATGTTTTTTTCAAACTTATATACTTTAACTTCTGCAACTTTTTCAACATCTCTGCAGTCATGTTCCTTACCTTCACCACATTTACTATTTTAGTCATCGGCTGTCTAAAATGTACCATAGAGTTCACTATGCTAATTGAATACAAAATCTTCACCTCAACACTGACCAAGAAAGAGGAGCATCAAAGATAAATGTGGTTATTAAGAGCATGTTCACAATGTGAACATGATGGACGAGTTGAAGAAGAAAAAACAGAGATCAAGTTCCTCAGGCTAATCTTTCTGCAGAAGGCTTTTAAATCAAAGCTCTTGATGTTCAATGACTTTTGAATTTAAAACAAATCCAAGGTTCGCTGAGGTGGTACGTAAGCAAGTAAGAATGTACTGTATGTATGTAAGTAAATAGAGTATGTCTATAAAGGTTTTGAAGTAGGCCTATAGGTCAAGCTTAGGGCAGAGAGAGGGAGAGAGAGATCCAGAATTGATGAAAAAGAGCAATGAATCCTGCCAAAGGAACAGAGAGCTGTATAGTAGAAACACTACACACAGACAGAAAGTCTGCTCATGTGTTTAAAGCTGCAGTTAATAGCTCATCTCATTTCGCTGTATGTTCCAAAATTAATGGTTGCTATGGAGATGGACACCACTCTTCCACTGGATGGAAACCAGCATACCCAGAGATAACCTACAATAAAAGGCCTCACGTGACAGCCAGCTTTGTACCCATAACCTTCTTTCTGTGAGGTCACAGTAACATTAGTAAGTGTTGAAATTCCCCTACAGTACTAGCAGAGAAGCATGTGGAAAGTCTGGTAGGTTTTTTCTTTCATTAGTGTTTGTTGAGAAATATTAACACATTTTCCCTTTTGATTTATCACAATTACTCTCAAGAAAATGGACCTCTACTGATGAAGGTCCCATCAAGGAAAATTCATTTTATGTGAAGGATATGATCAAAAAAAACCAAATAAACCAACCAACAATAATAACAGCCAATGCACTTTATTTATTGTCTTTCAACATGTTTGTAAATGTGAATGGAGTTTCCAGCTATTGACAGCACATGCAGCATGTGCTTTTATAACGAAATAAACTGAACAGTATTGGTGGTTCTGCTTTGTGGTAAAATTGCCTTTTCCAATACATCACCAAAACTTTAAGACACAATAGACTGTAAAGAAAGTCTCAGTGATTCGCCAAAACCACATACATTAAATCAGAATAACGTTGAGTTACCTGGTGGCTTTGCTCCACTTCCTGGTTTGGCTAAAGATTGCACTGAGGGTGGAGCCCGGTTTTATTAAGGAGGACATTATTATTTTTATTATGGTGCTCCCACAGCATAGGCGGTGTCACTGTGTCTTTGTTTTCGGTTTAGTTTATTGACTAAATTGTGCACCTGTGTGGGCTTCTTGCTTGGCTTGACTGGTAGAAATATGCCTCTCACTTTTTTGTGCTTTTCTAACATGCTGTACAGTATACCAGTCATTCTCAACTGGTCTAGCTTAAGGGCACACCACCAACTCATTATTGATAAATCGGGACACAAATTTCAGATTAGATTTATTTAATTAAAGAAAGTGGCGGTTCGGACCATGATGCTCCTAAACATGATAGAACAAAAACACAGAGTATCACAATCATGTTTTAAAAAGATCTCCATAAACTCTTTGACAGAACACATTTTTCCAGACATACATTTGCGACCCACTGAAAAAGTTCTGTGACCAACTTTTGGGTCCGGACCCACCAGTTAAGTACCCCTGCTGTAAACAACTCCACCTTCAAATTTTATGACCCCACTTCTACATTTTCTGGCAACAAAAAATGCTCCCTTCAGCCAGTTTTCTAAAAACAGACGTAACTGAGTTCACTACTCAGTATGGATTAGTGGATCTCACCACCAACCCAACTTGTCAGGGCTGATGAAAAGCATTTTCTCTTGGGGAATCTAGCTGGTGTGTCAGAGTTGTGAATGATGATTACTTCTCTAATGTACCAGAGCTGAAAGGTCTTTAAATCCCGAGGGAAGCTGATTTGTCCACCCATGCTTATTTTGGCCCCTTGCTGAACCATTTTCCTGATTCTGTTCAGGTCAAAAAGGGCCTCCCAATGTCCTAAAGGCTCAAAACAAGAGATATATATGACAAATACCAAATGCTAACATTTGTATTGTTTATGTTATGTACAAATGTGCAGATTTTATCATTATCATTAAAAAGCATCTTATTATAATTAAAAACTGTCTTATGACTTACAACGGGATAAGACCGTCCACATCATATGAATATAAAAATACTGTTGAATAAAAATGAAGTGCTCAGCCAAGCCTTCCTTTAAGCACTTATAGCCCTATCTTACTGTAGCAAGCGTAGCCTAGCATAAGAAAAAAGGCTGTTGTGTTCTTTCACTGAGTAAGATGCACTTTATTACCAAATGTTTTCAAACTAGCCTGCTCAACGATTAGATAAAAAACTTCACAATACAATCTACCTTCTTCTGGCTTTCTAAACGTTGTCACTGATTTACACGAGATTCTCTTCTTCTCTTACTTTTCATGATCTGATTTGTTTTGCTGCAGTGAGGAAAATTAAAAATGACGTTAATTTTTGATCTGACCTAAAAATGGCAATGATACCACATCTTTAGTGTTTGTGTTTTTCTTTGGTTACCCTGCTTGCATTTTGTATGCACAACGAAGACAGTCACTAAGAATGACTGTTATGCATTCATGAAATGCACTCTCTGTACATATTTCATGAAACATGCTGGTTTAGAACATAAATTTAAACATGAGAAAGCTCTGGTGAAAATAGTAAACCAATCAAAACATCAGTAAATACAAGCTGCGTTTCCAGTCCTGTGAGTGGAATTGCACAATGAATAACAGGCAGATGTGAACTCTTAATTGTCTTTGGTTGGATGTTTATCTCAGCTGTTGTTACAGAGATATCTGATGCATACCACTAATTTCTTTGTGCTTCTCAGTCCATCTCAAACCACATTCCCACTGGGAGACTGTGCATTATCTGCTATCTTTTCTTCTTCTCCACTCCAGCAAGTGGTTTCAGAGTCAGTTTAAACCCAACCAGGAAGTGTATCCAACCAGACAAACCTCTGGGACATCAGCTTTACTTTTTTGTTGTTGAGCACTTTGAAAGATGTTAGCCTTTAGTTCAAATCTGGTGCAAACTATTTTGTCCTAACCAACACATACTACACACAGATATTGATCAACTGAGGTAAACAGTATCTTGTCTCAATAAATAATGAGATAAGGGAATAAGATAATATGGTAAATATGAAACCTATTTATGCAAGATTTCCGCACCTTGATTGTGAGTATCAAACTATGCTGGTGTTAACATTTGGCTTAAGATTCTGGCCTATGACTCCTGGGCTATTTGGTCATAAATACTGAAAACTGAACGATTCTAGTGATATAGATATTTTATGGTTAATGTGAAGCAAGACAACCTGTTTAAAACTGAATCAATCCTATGCACGTCAAAAACAGTGTTCCATGTCCTTTATTCACCCAAATATAATTTAGGGTAAATATTCCTCTACTTTTTTGTTGCTTATTAAATGTTTATTCTCAGGCAAAAAATAACTCCCTCTGTCAGAAACCCTTTTTTGCCCTCTGTCAGTCTGTACTCATGTCAGTCAAAGAAAGTACTAGAGCTTTAAAAACAAACTGAAGAATGAATGAATAATTTGTTTCAGATTTTAAGCTCACAAAAAACTGAGCAATTTGCCTGGAGAAGACCACAAAAAACTGTTTTTTTCTAATCCTGTCAGGTTCTTTTTCACTCATTTTATAGAGAATATGCACTACAAATGGTGCTTAATTTTTGTTTTTGCTAGATCGCAGTCTAACCGAACACCTCTTCTCATCATTCATCCCACAGTCACCCAGCGAGCTCTGTAGCCTTTCAGGCAACTCTCTCTCTTCTGATGATTTATTGATAAACAGCTTCAATACAGGTGTCCCCCACTCACTTTTAATTAATTATGGATACACAAACGCACACACATCCACCTCTGTAGACTCCTGCAGATCAAAAGGCAGTCAGCAGAGGATTGAGGAGAGATGTGCTCTCAAAGGGAGTAATTAAAAAAGTGAGTGCTGTCAGAAAGCTCAAGACGATTCAATCTCTCGTGCCTGTTTGGCTCAGCTTGGAGAACGCCAATGTGGTCTATAAATGATCCTGTCTTATTATTCCCCATGGCCATAGTAAATATGCAAACGGCTGAGTGCCAGGACACTGACTTAGAATGAAGGCTTTGGCTGACACACAAAGGGACTGAATGAGCCAAGCTGCTTTGATTGTGTGATTTGCTAAATGATGGTTTTAGAGGCACAGTGGATGTATGGTATGGGTTTTTAGGATTTTATCTTTGAACCGTCTCCTTTATCTATTTGAACATGAATAGTTTTTGTTGTTTTTCTTTTTTAACTTGGGACTCTATTATAGCCTATCATCTTAAGTGATCGATTTGACTTAATCACTTCATGAAACATGATGGTTTAATCACTTTGAGTCATGTTTGTGCCCACCTTTTGAATGAACTTTAGGTTTATTACAATTTTGTTTAGCTCTGCTTTTGGTCTCCCCACAGTCCTCAGGGAAACCTCTGGCTCTTGACATGTGAATTTTTCAATATCTCGTAAGTCGAATCAATTTTGATTCTTGAGGTCGCGATTTGATGGAGAAAAAAAGATTTATGTTTCAAATTGATCCTGATTCATAATACATTTCCCATTTGTTTTTCAAACGGCAGCTTCTTTCAAAATCTGCTGTGCACTAGGAAGCTGCACATATATCTTGGACATTAAAAACCTTTTTTTTGTATTATTTGTAATAATGTCATACAGACGGGACCTGTAACAGCCTACAACGTATACCTTGAATTTCCCTCAGGATCATTAAAGTATCTATCTATCTATCTATCTATCTATCTATCTATCTATCTATCTATCTATCTATCTATCTATCTATCTATCTATCTATCTATCTATCTATCTATCTATCTATCTATCTATCTATCTATCGATCTATATTTCCTCAGTCACAGTGATGTTCTATGTATCTGTTGTGTGTCTGTGTGTGTCAATGGTGTAAGGTAGTCACGACAGGCCCCAGTGCAAGATCTTTTGATGGGCCCAGTGCACGCTAGTTAGAGTGAACACACCATAGACTGTAAAACACACACACACACACACACACACACACACACACACACACACACACACACACACACACACTAATATTAAGGGATAACGTCACAGCTTCTATCCTCCTAATAATACCTTTTGCATGGCTGTTGCTTGGACTGAACTGCTGCATTGCTGCCAGGGAGGGGCAGGGAGTCAACTGTGGGCTGGTGACTGTTTTTTAAACCAAAAAAGTTAAAAAAATTTGTTTTAAAAAGCCAGCAGTTGGTTTAAAAAAAAAAAAAGGGACATTTTAAATTGCTTAAGGATCATAGGAATTAAGTACTGCAGTTTTGACGTTTTATGATTTTTAGCCCTGCCTTTATTCTAAATGTTTACCTGACAGTCGTTAACTTTGTTTTCTGCATGGGCCCCAGCATATTGCATCATATCTAAAGATGTTTTGTTACCTGGTGCAGCTTAAAACAAGGTGTAAGTTATCAGAGCTAAAGCCAAAACAATGGGCTTAAAGAAGCATACATGTATCAGAGAGCGCTGAGTTTTAGTGACTGTGTTTCATTCAGCTCATTTCTTGTATTATTTTATACTGTCCTGATTTAGAACACTTTATTTCCTGTCCATGTCTGTTTCCTTACCTGATCTCTTTCCTGGGATATTAAGTCCTGCCTCCCCCTTTCACAGTGCCAGTTTATCTGAGTGCTTTCTGCAACTTTTCAGTTTCAATTTTCTACCCTTTTTAACTGCTGCTTTTTGTACTTTTGATTCTCTTCTGCCTTCTTAGATTAGTTATATTTTCATATCCCTCTTTCTGCTTTTACTGACATTATATTATTCAAGTGTCATATAGTATGTATTCCTTTTAATTTGTTATCTTTTTTTGAAAGAACTGCTCGAGGTCTGTCCCAGAGTGCTGCGAACAAACCTACATTGGTGTAGATCTGATGTATTTGTTGGTGTTTTTGTTAGATGGGTTGCAGGTAATAAGCAAATATATGAAGATAGGATGATACCTGCTAAACACTGAACTATGTTCAATGCAGCTCTAATGACATTTTCTCAAACATAAAAAATAACATTTATGGTTATCAAAAAAAGATTAGGGTAGTTAAAAGAAATTAATATTCACTTTTGAAATTCTATACATAAGGAACACTATTTTCTTCCCCTTTAAACAATGTTGGCAAATTTTGAACTGCAAAAATGCTAAGTATGTTATTCCCGGGATACTGAATTGAGGAATTGAGAAGATGTTTGGTGTCATGTTATTCGATGTAACAAATCCTTCGAGCTACCTTTTGAGCGCACAGTTCCTTGTAAGCTTCATTTCAGAAACACTGACTGCCTTCACCACATATCGTATCACTTTACTTTGTGTCCCAGGATGTCACGTTAACCGTGTCATTCCTTTAGTGCCGTTTTCTTTTAGTCTCTAATTCATTATTCATTCATTTCAGCTTTCATAGCCTTGATCTTTATTGCTTTATAACACTGAACAGCCGCAGGTTAATGATAGCTCTCCCAGTTTCACCAAGACTGACAAAAGAGCAGCAATTGACATTGCAGTGACCCGTACCTGTGAACTGTATGTGTTCATGTGCAAGCTGTGAAAAAGCTGACAATGCTGGTTCAGGAGGACTGTAGGCATTGATAATGTAGGCTCTTCATCATAGCTGTAGCCTTAATGCTTTGTCTGAAGGTTCATGGGTATAACCTGCAACAATGGAGATCAACTAAAAGAGTTACTGCTGCTCAGGAATGACTCTAACATTTATTATCTTGCACGACACAAGTGTAAAATGAATTGTATTGCTCAGGATCGCAAAATGAATATGCCTTAGGGGAATAAAGCTTTAGTTCAAGAAAGCATTCCTCCACAATTAATAAGCATCGACCTTCCCCTGAGGTCCCAAAGCATTTCTCTTGTACTGTATTTGTCTCTGCTTGGGCCTTTTGTTGTACTGCAGCTGACAGAGACAGTTAAACAGCAGGAATAAATTTAGCTGCAGTAAGCATAAAAAATAGTTTAAGCCTTTCATCCGAAAGTTGTTGTTTGTTTTCAACTAAGCTTTAACCTAACATACTTGATATATTTTGTCAAACACTAAACATTTGGTAAAATTGTCCCACTTAAAGTTTTTAAATTCAGTCACACAACTGTGCCCCTATGTTAGAGACAGGATAGTGTAAGTTGACTGTTAAGTTTTGGCCTCCTATGCTCCTATACTATTGATTTGCCAGCTTAAACTGTTGTCCATGTGATGTCTGTATTATGCTTGGCTTACTAGAATCTGATGCTAGTCTTGAAAAGGGTTCACTATATCTTGTAACATTATATACTTAAATAGCGTACTAGTTGGTAATGACTAAGTTAGCCAACTTCTGCAGGTACTGCTGAGCTACTTACCTTTCATGTTTCATGTAGTAAATGGCAGGTTTTCCCTCCCAGAGTGCAGCTCTGAGAGGGAAAACATGTCACACTCGGCTGAGACACGTCACACCTCACACTCTCACTCATTAAATAGTGACCTGAGCGAGACTAGTCCACACCACGCTGAGCCAGCTGGTTACACATCTGAACCGTGATCAAGCATTGGATTGAAGAAAAGGTTTTTAATGTCTTCATTGAAAAGATAAATTACATTTTTGTTTGAAACAAGAGGGAAAAATAGCTTCTGTTTTTCAGCCTCCTCTGCCTGATCAAACAGCCCATCTTTAAAATATATTGTTTGAATGACTTTTCTCTTAATAAACATCTGAAACTATAAATAATCAGGGCAAAACAGTTAAACATGACAGCAATTGAAATGATGAAAGTACTTTCAATAAATTAGGCCATTTATCATGTAATACAATGCATGGTAAGGAGTACAACTCTAAGTCAAGGTTTATTTTTTCAGACCTTTGGTTTGCTTTAAAAATGAGATTTTGACGACAGGTTTGAAATCAGTGGACAGTTCAACAGATGTTAAGAGTTGTTTTAAAGTAAGCATGTTAAAGAATAAGATTTCAAAAAGACCCCTTAACAATGCAATCTACCGTCTTCTGGCTTTCGAAACGTTGTCACTGATTTACACGAGATTCTCTTCTTCTCTTACTTTTCATGATCTGATTTGTTTTGCTGCAGTGAGAAAAATTAAAAATGACATTAATTTTTGATCTGACCTAAAAATGGCAATGATACCACATCTTTAGTGTTTGTGTTTTTCTTTGGTTACCCTGCTTGCATTTTGTATGCACAACGAAGACAGTCACTAAGAATGACTGTTATGCATTTATGAAATGCACTCTCTGTACATATTTCATGAAACATGCTGGTTTAGAACATAAATTTAAACATGAGACAGCTCTGGTGAAAATAGTAAACCAATCAAAACATCAGTAAATACAAGCTGCGTTTCCAGTCCTGTGAGTTGAATTGCACAATGAATAACATAGTTCAGCAAGCATGTTGAAAAAGTATGAATGTAACAGAATTGGTTGGATGTTTATCTCAGCTGTCATTACAGAGATATCTGATGCATACCACTAATTTCGTTGCGCTTCTCAGCCCATCTCAAACCACATTCCCACTGGGAGACTGTGCATTATCTGCTATCTTTTCTTCTTCTCCTCTCCAGCAAGTGGTTTCAGCTGTCCGAGCCGGTGTAAACCCATCAGGAAGCGTATCCAACCAGACGAGCCTCTGGGACATCAGCTCCTCTTTCTTCTTTGCTGGGACTGTCATCACAACCATCGGTAAGAAGAGTTTCTCACTCTTTAATAACCACATTCCTCTTTATTTTCTCTTTGAAGAGGCCTCTGACAATTCTTCACAGTAGTTACACGCAATGTTTCAAAGGTGCATTCCAAATGCGGGGACATTTCCTCTTTGAATAAGGGAAAGGGCATTACAGGCACACATATCATTTCATTTATTCTCTGAGGCAGCAGAGGCTCAATGCCCTTTTGATGACTCTTATCTAGAATTAAATTACAGTCTTACCCAAAACTGCCTTGTTGTGCAGGCTCTCGGCACGGACTGCTGGTCAACAAAGTCATACAATTTAGTTTGCCACCTTACATACATCTTGAGTTGTCACTTCTTCATGCACTGGAGCCCAGACACTCAAAACGACTTCTTCTATTTATCAGGAACAAAAACGTTTTGTTTTAAAAGTTATTCACATCTAGATTAAGTTGAGCAATCCGGAACCAGATTGAAACACAGACCCAAAAGGTAGACTCACACGAGGCACAGTTCAATAAAAGTAGAGTTAAATAAATAGCCCAGGTCGGTACACATGTAAGCAGTCAAGCTGGCTTTGTTGGTTCTGGCCAGCGATGTTGAGAGGTTATTCTTCTTCTTCTGTGGGGTTGAATTGCATTTGGCATCAATATGTTGCAACTGAAGAGATCCCACCTCATAACATTGTTCCTCTATGAATCAAAAATGAGAAGACAGATAATGGTCAAAAACATGAGGAAAGGCACAAGAAGATGAAGGCCTGAACAAGGTGACACAAAAGATCACACAACTGGAGAGCAAAGCTCCTCTCTGTCTGCTGCCAAGAATCTGTGTGTACCAGAGCTCCCTCTGCAACTATGCCTTTCTAATTCACCTCCTTCTACCTGAGTGCAAATTGCAATCAGGTGTGCAGCAGGCAGGGAGCTGAGGGAGACAAGAGAGAGAGATACGAGGCCACAGAAGACGACAGAAGTAACTAAGCCACAATAAAGCCCCGTTTCCACACAGTGGTCCGTTTTGAATCAGTCCAGTTTGGTTCGGTAAAGCCTGATCCTGTTTGCGTTTCCACAGCCAACTGTGCCCTATGCGGTAGGCGGTAAGTCGGATGCCAATAGCCGCATCAGCTACATACGAGTGTCACACGATAGCAGCTAATCGCTAACAGCTAATGTACAGCTAATAAATTCAACAAATGAGAAAAAAAACGCGACACTCCAGCTTTGTTTCAGAGAAGACTGTGTGCCGCGAGGAGAAACACAGATGAATAAACAATCCACTGTTTAAACACGGCGGGGTTGTGTGTGCTGCTGTCACACGGGAAAGGACGATTCTTTCGACCAGTCAACGGACTGCAGGGTTTAGCTCCACCTTTTAGGGTCGGACCGACATTCTTGGCACCTGAACAGAAGGGTACCAAAAACTATTTGAGATTTGAGAATCTTTCCCAGCTTTAGTCTATGGAAACGCCACAAAATGTGTGCTGTACGGACACGAACAGAACTGAACCGCGAGGTGGAAACGGGGCTCAAGATGCTGAAAATAGGGGAGCCTATAAGACAAAAAAATACAGAAAAAACACACAGAAAAAAACTTGATTGCATCCTTGCACGGAAAGTGTGGAAAACAATCATCACGTTTAGAGGACATTTTTTAACAGTCTTTGAACAACATCAGTGGATGGACTAACTCCTTCAGCACCACACAGTTTTGAAACAGCCAATGTCTTAAGGGGATCAGCACTGGACAGCTCCTCAGCTCTGACTGTGTCAGATTGTTGCATCGTCTGGCATTCTTGCTGCCAATAGGGTTGGCCTACGTGTATCCATATCAGACTAACTGTAATTAAGGCAGAATAACAGTCATCAAATCTGCAATTTACAAAGGAACAATTGTGATAAATTGCAATCCAAACTTTTAGGCGGTGAATGTGATCTAGTGGAGACCATAAAGACCTTCAGTGCATATAGATTTATTGTTACAGTGGCCTCTTGAAGCCTTTTTGTTCTTAAAGTAGTAAATTGAAAATGAAGCGTATTCATGAGAGTTTCACACAAAATCAGAAAAACAGGATTTGGACAGGCCTGTGATCCTCTAATCAGTTACTAGGCTGTATAATCAAGGAGCTGGCATGTCTCAGACTGCAGTACATTAACACATCCAGCAAGCTTCCCATATCCATCACTACTTCCACACCATTACTCACTCTGTGTGTCACCTCCAGCTGTAAGTGCCTGCTAATCAGGAAGACTGAACCACACACACATGCAGGCACGCCCACACACTCGAAAAACTCAATTGGCTTGTAAAAGCAGAACTTGGTAGTGCTTCTGTTATTTCACATCTTCACATTCTGTTAGAGCTTCAAGTTATATCAGCCATCTATGTGGGCAGAAATCGATCTGAAAATATTTTGGCTTTGCTTGCTATCCCAAACATTGTTCTAGCCTTTTTCCAAAAAAAATAACTTCTTTGTACTGCTTGGGGCATCTAATCTGGCACGTTCTTAGCATCTCCACTTCTCTGTTTGGCGGGCTGTTGGGCTCCATATCACGTCTCCAGGGTCCTGTGAGAATAAAGTAACTGCACTGCAACAACTTGATGTTGCCCTCTGGTTAGTAAAACGTGAAAGTATGCGCTTTAGTATCAGAACTTACATGTGGGCAGGGGGCAAGAGCTTAACCTCAGATTGAGTGTGTTGAATTTCTGCTGTCATACAGGTACAGCAGTGATACTGAACGAGAGCTTTTTTTTCATTTTTTAAAGATTTGCTTTGGGGCTTTTTGTGCCTTTATTGGAGGGATAGGATAGTGGATAGAGACGGAAATAAAGGAGAGAGAGGGAATTGACATGCGAGAGGGCTTCTCACTTTGAGGACTATAGCCTCCATATATGGGATACGTGCACTAACCACTGCACCACCAGTGCCCCAGTAGAGCTTGTTTTGTACAGGGGAATCAAGACACAGCATGATAAGTGACCCCAATGATTTGTTTGCACAGTAAGGGAAAAAGAAAACATACTAAACAAATAACAAAATAGACATTCAGGAAGAGGCAGAAAACACACAGACTCAGACACACTGACACAGACACATTCATCTCGACACACTCCCACAGATACACACCCACACACTGCAGGGGAGGAGACAGGCTGAACAAACACAATACACGTGATTAATACATGAACATGACCCAGGGTCATAACAGTCGATGTACTTGTTATAAAGTGAAGTTGTTTTGTAAAATAAACCAAAGAAGGTTGAGTCCTCAAGCAGAGAGTAAAGACAGCCTAGTGGAGTTTGTTTTGTTTTGAGTGCATTGATTCTTTTCCTCCTTTTTAACTCAGGCATCAAGAAAATGTTGCATTATAAAACATTTGATGAATAGCAAGTGTTTGAGTGTGTCTTAGCCTTGATTATGATGCTTCACATCCAGATGTTGTTTTAAATGTTTCACCTTCACATGCACTAATTACAGTGTTTGTAATCATCATTTTGCCTGTTTTGTTTAGAATTTTCTTTGAAGAAATGTTAATAATATAAAGACAATCTGGAGAAAAAGGATTCGAATACCCCCCCAAAACAATTGCTGTTTGAATTTTGAATTTTTTTTTATTTGGTGATGTACATGCCCATGAAAAAGAATGCCCTCTATCCTACTAATAAGATAAGCAACTTTAAGATAAGCTAAAGTCACTCAGTTCAAAGACTCTCTGCTGAGTGAAGAAGAAAGTCATTAAAGGTTTATGGTCCTCTGCAACCACATTTGTTCCTTTAAGAAGGAGTACAAAGTGTGCCACATGACAGCACGAGAGTCTTGCATAACATAGTTAGTATCGTGTAATGTACGCAGTGATATAAGGCCCATGTTAAATAATGGGTGTGTCTATTCCAATGTTAAAGTGGCGATGAAACAGATATTTTAGAGTTTCATTCTGGTTGGCCATATTGTTGCCAAGTTCAAAACAAATCAATTGACTTGTCAAACTCAATTATGGTTCAACTTTTAACTTAAATCCTGTGTGAGAAAAGGTCCATGCAGTGGTGAATGTGTCCATTATCAGTAATAAAGCTGTAGTCCAATGTGTAAAATATAAAATATGATGTGCATTTGTTATTAAAGATTAAATACAATTAAATAAATGTTTAAAAACATTTAGAAATTACGTCCTTGAGGCTCCCTTTAATTCACTATTTAAAATTTCTATTTGTACCAAAACAAAACAAAATTTGTCTTTAAAAATCCATCTCCTCTCATAATACTTTGTCTTTGAGCTTGCCAGTTGCATTTCATGCCTGATATTATGATAGCTTTCAAAGATAAGCAGAGAATGCAAACAAGATTTAATCTGTTTAATTCAATCTATAACATAAAAGAAAGAGTGAGCACAGCTACAAATTAGAGCGCTGCTGGGTCTCGTTTGTTCTGCCATGGCACCCAGAGGTGTTAAAAACCAATCCAGCATCCCCTCTCTCTTTGAGGTAATCATGAAATCAAGGTGATTTGATTGGCAGTTTTTTTTGAACATTTATTGACACCGTACTCCCAATGAGAGACTGGGAAGTAATTAGAAGACATCCTGCAGCTTCTACCATGAGATGGGCAAATCCTTTAAAGAAACTAAGTATGTGTACTTCATTATGCAGTGCTCTTATTAAATAATAGAAAGTCATGTGTTGTGCTTTGTCTTTCTCAAGGTTTCTTTTCCAAAAAGCACAACACTCTACCAGGATATTGATTTCGAAAGGGTCCTCCTGCTTTTTATAGCTGCACATGATAGTGGCTTTGGATAGAAGATAAAAGGCAGCTACCCATTGACCGTGCGGGTGTGTGTGTGTGTGTGTGTGTGTGTGTGTGTGTGTTTGTTCGTGCATGCGTGAATCCTATGCAGCAAAATGTGGTTTTATTTTTTCCTTTCATTTTTTTCACATTTCTTTAAAATGTGGGCCCAAGTACAGAATTGAACTAAAAAAAAATATTTAAAGAAAAACGTTAAGACAGAAACTCATTTTCTTTAAACCAAAAAGAGAAAATAAGGAAATAGTAGGAAACACTGGAAAATCTAACAGACCGCGTACTATGTACAGTACTACTATGCAGTATATAATGCATACTGCGTTCAACAGTATGTAGTATGACTGCCAGTCGTTATTTTGCAGCGTGCTTGGCCCCGGTTAAACTGGTTTCCGGTCCTGGAAAGCAGATGTAAAAAACAGCCCATCTGGAGGTAATTAAAATCATTAATATAAAACAACAATCATATCTTCTGTCATTTATACATAATATCCTGGGTTGAAATATGTTTGGCATGCAAGCCAAGGACCCTGTAACTGCAGCTGCTTGTCCAGCTGTGGCTCATGCCCTGTACAGTGTACAGACATAATGTTCGCATAATATATGAACATGTTATATTTGTTGGTATTGGTTCATGCCCATAATGTGGCAAGATATTCAGTCACTGCCACTGAAGAGTTTAAGCTGCACTCTGGCATTTTGATCTCTGACCTAGCACTTTGCATTGTGGGAAACTGCATACTGTACAATTTTGTAGAATCAGTGGCCCATCCAGGTATTTTTGGCATAATGCAAATCTCACAGTTGTTCGCATACAGTACTACATAATGCTACTGCATACTGCATTGTGGCTTAATCAATACTGACAGTATAGAATGTGGTTTCCGAAAACAGCAGAGACTAAATAGACACGGGGTAATCAAGGTTAGACTAAGGACACAGGTGAAGACAATGAGGATCACACTGGAGGAGAACACAGAGAGGCAGGAATAAATACAAGACAAAAAACACTGAGGACTACTACAAAATAAATAATGAAACACTGAAGACACACAAAACTCAAGAAACACAGAGAGACACACAGACTACAGATTTCAAAATAAAACAGAAAATACATTACAACAACCCATTAAAGCAGTTACAGGATCATATTTTTCTGTTTTTATGCAGCACAAAAAGCAGATTGGCTCATAACCAGTGAAGAGCTCTGAGAGTTTTAACACTCAACGGCCAAAATCGTGACTTCAAATTGTTTTTATTGTTTGTCTATTTTCTAAAGAACAAATTTATACATAAAAGTAAATAAAAATTGAATATCCAGATTGAAGGAAATGTATTTGTGTCTGCTTCAGGTTCTGAGAATCTTAAATGTTCTGCAGATAATGTGTAATGCCCCTGCTCCTCACAGATAACAAAAACTGACTATGTCTCTGTGTTGCAGCTAATTATCTCTTACATTCTGAATAAAATACCTTCTGATGAGCTAATGAACTCTCTCTGTCTCCTTTCTGCCTGTCAGGGTTTGGAAACATTTCTCCTCACACAGAAGGAGGGCGGATTTTCTGCATCATCTATGCTCTGCTAGGGATTCCCCTGTTTGGATTCTTATTGGCCGGCGTTGGGGACCAGCTGGGGACCATTTTTGGGAAAGGCATCGCTAAAGTAGAGAAGATGATAGTGGTGAGCTCCTTCCCTCCTGATTCATTATCTTTCTTTTTATGTTTACCTGTGTGCAGTGAGCTGTTTTATGTGGAAAGCACACAAGGATACAGGAAATACAACGGTAGCTGTAAAATTGTACTGCATTAGCAGTGTCTGTAATGAACTGTTATATCCAAGGGTCAGAGTTACCCTGTAGCTGATCATTGTGAAAGTGTAGGAGTTGTTTTTTTTTTTCCTAATAAGTCTGGGTTTTTACTGAGAGGAGGAAATAGTTTCAATTTTGTTGTTGCCAGGGCAACCGAGTCCTTGGAACCAACGTAGATTGGAGACTATTTGTTCAAGATTGAAAGCTTAGATCAGTAAATTGCAGTTATTTTAAAACAATTTCCAAAACTCAGCAAAGAAGGAACAGTTTGGGTTTCCTTTTTTCGTTTTCTTCTTTGCTAAACTTGTTGGACTGTTTCCATGTTTTTTTTTTGTTTGTTTTCTGTTTATAGCAGTGAAATGAACCCTTACATCTCTCTAAAATAACGATGCTATAGGCTTATTAATTACCGTGCTTTCCACACATTGACAGGGTCCAAAGCTCACTCACATGCAAACAAAACCACACGTCACAGCTCTGGCAGAGCGGTTAGAGAGCATCATTAGTCATGTTGGACATACAGAATATAAATGGAGCCTGCTGGACTCAACTCAAAGGCTTACCCTGAAAAAACAAAAACAACAAAGCAATCAAACAGCTGGTCAGTATACCATCCAAAGAGGAGTACCTGAAATAAAACACACTTTCAAAACAGCTGTATTTAAAAGCAATATTTAGAATATTATTAGAATTTATACTAACATATCTAAATTAATAAAAAAATTGACAAAACAGATGTTTGACTTTTTTGTTGAGTACTTTCATTTCAAACAGTTATCAAAGCCAGAGAGATCCATATGTTTCTAATTGTTTATTGTGGCCATGAAGCTGCCATGAAGAGACACAACATGTGTATCGTTTCCGTGGGAACATGGGAGGTTACATCAGTGACTACTACTTCAATGAACTGCTCCAGGCAGCTGCCATACTGTCATGAGTTTCTGGTTCAGTTTTGTATTTGTTTATTCCAGTGTATGGATTTAATTTTCTGTTTTATTTTCTCTTTTTCTTCCTTCCTGTTGCTTGTTGCCCTTGTGTGTATTTGTGTTGCTTTATTTCCAAGTTTAGTCTTTCATGCTTCCTGTTTTATTCTGTCATTTCTTATCCTTCTGTTTCTCTATGTTCTTTGTGCATTATTACTGTCTATGTGTACGTTTGGTTTTTGGTGTTTCCTGTTTTATTTTGTAGTTTTGGTCCCCAGTGTTTCTTGTCTTGTCTTACTACCTCTGTTTGTTTGGTTTCCCTCTTTTTAATGACCCTCATTGTCTTCACCCGTGTCGTTAGTCTCACCTGTGTCTGATTACTCCCGCGTGTATTCACTCTCAGGGTCTTGTTGTCGCTTCATTTTGTCCTTCTGCTCCTGTGTTACGTCTCTGTTTTCTTGTCTTGTTTTGTTTCTCTTTTCTGGACTTTGAGGAAGTAAGCTTTTTTTTTTCCTTTTGCCTGTTTTAAAAAAAAAAAAAATAACAGAGTTCCTTTTGTTTGTCCTCTGAATTGATAATGGCCTACTGTGCGTTACAATGATATCTGCTTTATTTTTTAACTTGAATCTCAGCCAAGCTGCTGGTTTGACTCCCAGCCTTGGCCCTTTAATACATGTCTACCCTGCCTCTTCTCACTAAATGTATTCTGGATAAATAATCAAAAATAATATGTTGAGTTAATTAGAAAATGACCTCTGTGCATTCAAACATTTAGTCTTAATTCCTAGAGAACACTGTTCTGCAAGGGTCACTTCTAAATACGCTTCCACCTGTAGACAATCCCTGAATCATTCAGGTGGTTTTTTCCAACAAAGGGCACATTTTTACAGAATGTTCTTTTTTGTTACGGGCTCATTAAAAAAACAAAAAAACTCCTGTAATGTTTGACAAGCGCACTAAAGCAGTCCCTGATTTCATAAGAGCCTTTTATTTCCAGAATAAAAGCTCTATCAATAGGTACATTTTCCAGGAGCCACGATACTCAGCAACAGCAACAGGTTGATTATGATTGTGATTTATTGCTGGCTTGTGGCTTTTTCCCAGAAGAGTATAGGAGAAAGGTTATTTAGCTAGTTTCAAACAATGAGAAGAGATGGCCTGTAGTATCTGCTGAAGTGGCTGCTGTGCAGTGAAGATGCTGGCTAAGAAAAAAAAATCTGCTTATAAGTGTCTTTGGAATATATTGTCTCTTTGTGGCTGTTAGTCTCCGTCTCATTTGATGCTTTGATTCCCTTAGGTGTTGAACTGTCTGCTACTGAAGTGGATTTTGCTCAGTGCAGTGAGGACATTAGCCATCACAGACAGAGTATTTTGAGGTCTGACTGCTCTGTATGCTCCCCTCAGAGGCACTGTGCTTTGGGCTTACATAACTGGAAGGGAAAAGGGCAGCGTGCACATGAAACCAGCTGAAAGTAGTCACCTCCAGAGAAGTAAACAGCAGAATATACCCTAATGTTCTGTAACTGGAGAGCTGCAGGTTTAATCAAACTGAAATGTTCATGATGACATGAAAGCACAGGCTGTAACTGTGGTGAATCCGTTAGAATATCTGCTCCTATGGCTGCATATCAAATACTTGAGAAGTCCAATGACTTTACAGCACATGAAGCATTTCAAGTCTGATCTCACATGTTCCCAGCTCAGTGAGCGTGCCATCTGACAGTTAACGTTCTGTCACAAGAGCTTGGCACCCTGACGTTTGAAATGTTAGAAAACAGCAAATGTATTCCTGGAAGGAGGTCGGAAAAGCTCATGACTCATCCTAAATGTGAAGAGAGCGATATAAAATACAAATGAAAGACTGTGGGACATAAGGAAGAGGAACACAGGCAGAAGGGTTATTTGCTTTATAAAAATTTGATGAAAGTTCCTTTACTCGGAAAAATACTACATATGCTTCCCTAGTGGATTTCTCTTACTGCTCAGGGAGGGAAAACAATAAAAGAAAATTTAACATCAAGTCTCGTGTTAATGAAAAAAAAACTAAACTAAGTAAGGAAAGAATGACAGAAGACAAAAGGGCATTTTAATTATAAAAAGACATAAAAAAAAATTTTTTGTCATGGTTCTTACACACCTATCTCAGTCCTACTGGTTTCTGTATATTATCTGAGTACCAACAGTTTTCTTTAATCTCTTTTCAGAAGTGGAAGGTCAGCCAGACGAAGATCCGCGTCTTCTCCACATTGCTCTTCATCCTGTTCGGGTGCCTCATCTTCGTTGCCCTTCCTGCTGTCATCTTCCAGCACATCGAGGGCTGGAGCACGCTGGAGTCAATCTACTTCGTGGTCATCACTCTCACCACCATCGGCTTTGGAGACTTTGTCGCTGGTGAAAAAGGTCACTTGATGTTCCTTTGAATTTATAGACTCCCTTTTTCATTTTTATGTCTGACACCCGGTAAGGAATCAATGTCTTTATGGCCGGATGATTCCTCAGCCGGTCTGACTGAACAGATGTGCATGGCAGTGAAAAGGCTCCGTTTATGTGCTGTTACTCTCTGTACTGCACATTATAATGTATGTATTCCAACAGTTTGCGTGATGCCTCACATCTGTGAGACAAGAAATCCAAAGGAATTACTGTACAAAAAAAAAGTTTGTCCTCTGAAAAATCATTATCACACTTTCTTACTAACACAACATGTTGTAACTAAGTAACACAATACATATAACAACCTAATACAGACAACTTAATATATATAAAGAGCTAAATACAGTATAAACCTGTACTGAATATGTACTGAAGCTTAAATTAACAAAATGGCTTTATATAATACAATATAGTCAATGCTTAAAAAGAGTTTGGTTTTTGTCTCATCAAATATTAAGCTACTGTAGACGCAGCAACCAGTTATCTCAGCTTAGCTTGCACAGTAAACAGTAAGAGTAATCTTTATGGTTTACTATTAGAATAGGAAAAAAAGTGTATTTAGAAAATTAATTTCAATGTGCTTTACATTGATGATAAAAACAACGGAATACAAGAGACAAATAACTATCCCAACAATCATGCATATGACACAGAAATCGAAGTAACAACAAAAAAAACTCCAAAAACAAACCCATACATACTCAAAGAGTAACTCTTCGTATGCTTGGCAGAATAGTTTTGACAGATAGTTTTGAGTAAACATTCTTTATTTTTTCTGTAAAAAATCAGGTTTAAATCTTTATCTATCTATCTATCTATCTATCTATCTATCTATCTATCTATCTATCTATCTATCTATCTATCTATCTATCTATCTATCTATCCATCTATCCATCTATCCATCCATCCATCCATCCATCCATCCATTAATCCCATCTCTATCAAGTTAGCTTAGCTTAGCGTACTATCAACAGTTTGCTTATTAACTATATACATATGGTTTGTGTAAGCTGTAAAAAAATAGAGGTGAAAAATAAATGAAGTGCTGTTTCACTTTTAGGAGGAGTTGTTGGATATCTGTCTGTCACTTCTTCCAGTCACATATGACATATGATGCTCTGTAAATATTCACAGTCCATACAGTACTGGTTAATCTTATTCACACATTTTCAGGCAAACTGTTACCTTCATTCCCTCAAGCATAATACCAAGGTATCTGTCTGCTGTTGTTGGTTATTCACCATTAAATACGCAGTTCACTATATCTCCTCAGTAACTGATCCTGTAGCTGGTACACTGTTGATGCCATGACTTGTTTTTACTTATCAGTACTTTCCAAGCGTTGTCATGCACATCATTAATCAAAACAGTTACATGTTTAATACTTAAATCGTTAAATACACATTGAGTATTTGTGAATTTAAGAGAAAATGTAAGACAACAAAAGACTGACCATGTATGCATGATTCATCTGTCAGTGTGTGTGTGTGTGTGTGTGTGTGTGTGTGTGTGTGTGTGTGTCTGTGTCTGTGTCTGTGTGTATGTGTGTGTCTGTGTTAGCAGGTGGCATTAGGTTGATTTGACTTGCCTGACAGACAACAAGAGAAAGGCAGATGGTAAAAATCACAAACAATTAGCTGCTAGATTAAACTACCCTGAGCAGAACTAATGGTTGTAGATTGGATGAAGCCACCTGTGCCAGTGTCAGGAGTTACATTAAACTCATCAGTCTACATGCTGACCGTACTGAATCACAACAGGTGATTTATTGAGTGAGAGTTTATTATAGTGTCATTGACACAGCTCATGGTGGGGGCTAAAACAACTCGTAAAAGTAGTAATGGTGGTGTTTGTATAGGATAAGATTTATGAGTTATTTGTTGGAAGTCGGCTGGTGGTTGGGAGAAAAGTTTGAAGCATAAATCTTGCAGCCTTCATCCTTGTTTGCCATAAAAACAAACAGGGACTCATTCATAAAAACACAAAACATTATAAAAAAAATGACTGAATCTGGCAAGAAGCCCGAAAGGATACATTTCCTCCTGATTATTTCTGGATTTATTTTGTTTGTGAGGACTTTATCCATCTTACTGATTTCGTTAAAATATTTTGTAATCTACCTAACCTGCTGTTACGGTTCAGAATGGAATTGGAACCAGACGCACAACTCAGAGACAGAATAACGAAACAATGATTTATTAAACAACGAGTGACAACGGTGAATAAATGTACTACAAGAAATATAAGTGAAACGAATGTGTTGCATGAAATCTAAGGTGACTATAATGTGTACATGTAATATAATGTGACTCTAATGTGTGACAAGAAATATAATGTGACTCGAAAGTGATCCCAAAACCCAGAGTCCAAAACACACGTGTAGTTGAGCCAGATGTAGACGAACAAGACGACCGGGGAAAACACAAGGTTGCAGGACGGGCAGGTCTGGGGAACTAGCGAGAGGGAGAAAAAACACGAGAAGAACAATAATCTGGCGCCGGCAGCATGGAAGGAGCCGGCTTAAATAGTGAGCTGATTGAAGTGCAAACACCTGTGAGCCAACCTGAAACCAATGATCAATTAAGGGGTAAGGGAAACACTGAGGGAGTAGACAGACAGGGAAAACAAAACAAACACACGTGGGAAAGCACACAGAAAACCCAAACATGACACCTGCTTTGTTTTATGTTCTACAGCTGGGTCGGAGAGTCAGGACTACCTGGACTACTACAAGCCTGTGGTGTGGTTCTGGATCCTCGTGGGCCTGGCGTACTTTGCTGCTGTGCTCAGTATGATCGGAGACTGGTTCAGGGTCATCTCCAAGAAGACGAAAGAGGAGGTATGAGTTCATGTGCCATGAGTTCACTGTAGAGGCTGAATGATTAGGGAGATAAGCTTTCTCGAATTTTACAAGGAAGTTTCTCACAGTAAGGTTGAGACGATGTTGGCAGGAATTATACCTGCTGGGAACTAAAAGCTTGGATACTGGAGTCCATTTTTTACACTTTTAATTAATTTTTCATTGATCAAGATCTAGCTCTCCAGGTAAGACTCTGTTTTCTAAGATATTTCAGTTAAAACCATTTACTGTATACAATATGAGTACATGAGTCTTCCTTAAAAGAGGACAAAGACAATGTCTTCCACAATAATCAATGTTGTGGTTTGCACTGCAACATTGCAATAATATGAAGAAAAGAATGAAAGAAAAAGCTTTGACCGAAAATAGGATGGTTCAGTATCATAGGAATTATCTGTATGCCACATCCACAATCTCATGGTGGGATTAACTGTAAAAGCTCAGAATAAAATAACATTTGCATCAGTCTGTTGCCTCTATAAGGAAAAAGAACAGGGTACTACAAAGAGAGCTCAGCCCTCTTCAAAATATTATGACAAGATGAAGTTAAACTGCAGAACCTTGCTAACTAGTTATTTCACTTTTCTATCTTCTCTCCAAATTTGCAACTAATTAAATCTTATAAAGACAAGTGAGCTCAATTTTTAGGGGAAGGGAGGGTCTGGGGTATAGCAAATACTGCATAGGGATGATAAAGCTTATTTTCTTATACCATGCTATTAATGAAAGTAGTTATGTAGAGAATAAAAAGGAGAGAATATGTTCAAATTGGGCCTCACTTTGAGTTGTTTCTAAACCTGGTTATTCTCTGCTTAAAGTGGACTATCTCTCCCGGATAGCAAAGCCTTCTTTTCAGAGGCTCTAAGATTGCTACAGATCACTTTGTTTAGGTATACTGAAACATTTAAAGCAGCTCTGTCGCCTGTGAGATTGCGTTTTGTTTGAGTGAAGAATTTTGTGCAGGTTTCTATATAAAGAACCTGCGGACTATATTCTTTCATATTTATATGAAAGAATACTAACACTGATGCATCTGCTCCAAAGCAGTAAGTTCAGAGGTGTGATCACATTTGTCTCACTTTAGTTTGACACAGGAATAACTCAAGGCTTTTCCAGTTCGCTCTCCATAAATCTGAAGTGATAAATCCTTTTCCTGTGAAGAAAATACCATCTCATACAAGGGTTAGATTAAATATTTGTTGTGCTTCCTGGAGAGTAATAACATACCTTGCTGTTTTGGCAGACTGGTTATTTTAATGTAAAACAGTTTGAGAGAACCGTGCAACAACGCACTGCAAGCTTAAACCAGACACATGCACGTCTTACTTCTTTATTCCATGCAAAATAAAAAGGGGAGACTATTTTGCAGTGGGAATCCTTACACAGGCTTAATTAGGAGAGAGTAGCAGTCGAGGCTGTGAGCTCTACAGAGAAATACATTAGTGAGAGAGGATGTTACTGTGCAAGGTTGGGGGTTTGGAGGGAAGGGGGCGATGGGGCGAGGATGATCAGGCAGAGAAAGTGGGAGAACGGAGGAGAAATCACGCACTTGAGTGTTTGTGCTCTGGTGTGTGTGCCAAATGTGAGCACACATACAAAAAAAACCCCCATTAGTTTTAACGTATGCGTTCACAAGTCTGCTTTAAACAATGACACCTCAGAGTGTTATGAATTATGAAACAGCAGGGAGAGAAATGCCTTATATATTATGAAGGCAGGATCAATGATGTGTGTGCTCCGCTCCACTGCTTTGCCTCTCAGGGGACATAAACATATAGACTGTTTTAACCTCATACTATATAGTCTCCTGAAAACTTGGAAATGTATTTTACTGCTGTAAACTCCTGCAGTATAGTAAAGCACCATAACAGTAAAGTGATGGTTTGATAATGTATGAACATGTCTGCATCCACTCATATTTGCAACTAAAGCTGATTTTGAAGCAAAAATTACAAATCATGACACAAACCTTTGTTAGTATTTTTGCATTAATTGTTTTGAATTATTTGCGTTTTCCTATAGCCAGTCGTCTTGTCATAAAACCCAAAGTAACAAAGCCTCTGAATACTGAGACTTAAGAATCGAGGTCACATATTTTGCAAACTACACGTTTCTATGTTTTTTGTTTATGTTTCTTATACTTTTTAGGCAATGTGTGCTCTAACAGGTCTATAGGAGATTTTACCTTTGTGTCATCAGAAAGGGTAGTAACCGCTCCCCTAAGTAGGTGACACTCCCACAGCTAGGTATTTGTTCTGCCCTCTATGTCTGCCTTCTCACCATAAACATTGTGCATTGTGCAGTCATTTGTAATTTAAAGGTACAGATACAGAAAAATGTTTGACAAGAAACTTAACAGACATGTTTTATGGAGCTCTGAGACCTATTTAAAGGCTTGTTTAAAGGCTTATATGTGATCTTACATAAAAAATATTAACCAGTTAGGACCTTTTTTCCCACTCCACGTCTGCAGGGACACTCAATGACAGATAAACATTTACCGCGACAGACAGACAGACAGACAGACAGACAGACAGACAGACAGACAGACAGACAGACAGACAGACAGACAGACAGACAGACAGGCAGTTTTGAACAGTATAAAGGATGAGGTTTAGGAATATCGTCCTGTTGTCATGTTACCCAGGAAAAGATTTGTGTCTTAAATTCAGGAAACAAGTATTTCTTGATGCTTAATAACGTAAAGTTGCATTCATGCTAACCAGATAACATTGGGCAACAGATGTTGATTTAAAGGGGGACATGCTGTGCTTAAACACCTGCAGGCATCAATCTTCAGTCTTTCTCTGCAGGTTGGAGAGTTTCGAGCTCACGCGGCTGAGTGGACAGCAAATGTCTCAGCCGAGTTTAAAGAGACCCGACGGCGACTCAGCGTTGACATCTATGACAAGTTCCAGCGTGCTGCATCCATCAAGCGCAAGCTGTCGTCCGAGCTCGGCATTAATGCATCCATCAATCAAGAAATGACCCCTGGCAAGAGGGCACTGTCGGCCAACCTGTACGAGGACAGAGAAGCTTACACCAGCCTAACTCTCTCTCTTAGTCCCATCACTGGGGGGCTGGCTAGGAATGGCAGTCTTTACCTGAACGGTCTCAGCCCTGACTACGCTGACCGGCGAGAGATCGCAGTCATTGAAAACCCAAACTGAGCATCAGCATTAAAGAGGGACTTACTCATCTTGCTGGAGCAAACTGATAGCAGACAGAGATCACCGTCACACAAACACTTTTGTGCTTTTATAAAGAACATCAGTTTTAAGGAAGCCTTGCACATCGATGAAGAGGATTCTGTAAAATTATTGAAAAACTTGAATGACTCATACACAAATCAATAGTCAAACTTCAATTCCACAGAGGCGTTTAGGACTACCTTGGAAACCCCTAGTGTTGGACATCCCAGTGCTGTAAAGGTACATCATTTCAGTGCCAACATGATCTATAGCTTTGCTTACGAATGGACCAAATCCCAATAAGCCCACTGCAGACTGAAACATGATTGTATTGGATGATTGTGTACAAAAACATTTTTTTATATAAAGGCCATATTGAGCTCTCAACACAGTGAACATCTTCTTCTAAAATGCTGACGGACAGTCCTGTGAACAAAGAAATAAATACATTCATCATCCTTAGAAAGCAATAGATGTGTCTGCTCATCTCTTGACGAATCAGAGGTCATGAAATCTGCATCAGATAAAAGGATCCTCTTGACTAAAAACACTCCACAACCAACAGTGAACACTTATTCGGGTCCTGTGCTAACACAAAGGAATGTGGCTCCTACTTTTTGTTTACACTTCTTCCAGTTTAAATTGATATGCCTTGCATCTGCCTGTCAGTCTGTCCTCACTAAGAGAAGAATGTTCACATGTTTGCGCTTTCATGATTGACTTTTAGCTCATCACCCTAAGGAATAATCCACTTGTGCCTTACTGGGAACCATACTGAACATGTGAAGATGGTGATGCATGAAAGACTAGGCAACGCTTTGTCTGTCCACTCATATGTTATATGCGAGCACAGTACTTGTAAAGACATAAGTAAGGAGGCCTCTTTGAAAAACACAGAAATGATTGGAGGGGTATTTTTTATTTGAGTAGTTTTCCAGAGTGGAGAAAATGTTTCTTAAAATAACAATAAGATAATGTCATCTTTCTGTCTGCCAGTGAATCCATTAAGTACCTGTTTTTTGTGCTGAGATAGTTACATAAACCGCACAGTGCCAGGCTCCACCATTACACCCCATTCTCTTCATATGCCAAAGTGATCTCTTTCTTCTGCCAGGGAATCTGAGAGGTCCTCACTCTGATAAAAGAATCAGGAGAGCTGCCATTTCTGATTCTAATTCCATTGGTTTCTAAATGAACTCTTTCATGTTTTGTCATGGTGGTGGAATATAGAGCTTGGTGCACCATGGCTGTCTTTTTTTATCCAATTTGAAATAAATGTTTGCAGGTATAGTACAGCAGGAAAGCCAAGCTTTTAGGATGTGTAGCATGAAGAACTGTATCTTTATCTTACTGGGTATGATGATGTTGCATCTCTCATCACAACCTTCATATATCACATTGTTTCATTTTCACAGCTCTTAAATATGTTTTTTTTTGAGGTGCCAATACTGAATGTACAACATTAGTAACCTCTATTTACTGTATATTTCTTTAGTGAATAATTTATTAATTATTTCTTTAGGTCTAGGTATTATCACAGAGAAATAAGATTATACGAATAAATGCCAAGTTGCTTGAAGTCATGAAAACTGTTGAAATTCTGCTTTGGCACAGTTAAACTCTCACTTTTATTCCTAACAAAGGAAACACACGTGAAGTCACCTTTTATTTTCAGAACATTTCTGAATTAAGGAGAATGGATGTTTCTGACAAGAAGCTGATTTGAGGTTTTGGCGTCTCCCAGCCGAATGGTGTAATTATGTGTCTTATTGTCAGTGCTTTTATTTAGCAAAATATGCTGTTGTAATCTCAATGCATTTTATACTGCTATTTACAGCTTGTAGCATTGGTATACATATACAGTACAACACAGTGTGGCTTACAAGACAGTTATACTATATTCAATATCCTATTCACAGTATGTGTTTTTTATTTAGTTTATTTTGAAATAAACCACTCTTTACATAAATATATACACACACACACACACACACAAAAAACACCCTCCGAATTAGTAGCTTAACTAAATTGCCGAACGGTTGCCCCCAGTCTTTATAAGCTCACATGTAGCCAATTTATGAATCAAATGACTATTTTGAGAGTTCTTCGTCAGCAAGGACATGAAATCAGCAAAAAATATCATAGCTAGCAAAAATATTAGCCAGAAAATGCTGTACTGGCAATTATTCAAACTAAAATAAAATGTGACCATGGAAACATTCATTATGCAACTTGGGTTTGTTTAGAAAGTAAATTTGTAGCTTTTTACATTACATTACTCACTCGGTTAATGTTTCAGCTTAAATGATCACAAGATGCTCTCCATATTCTCCATTATCCATTGTATTTTCTGTTGCTTAACAATCTGGAAGCAGAGAAATTCAAATATGTCAGATTATCTATGTACTTACAGGATCTGAAAAAAACCTGAAACAGCATTATGATCACTCAGCCGCCTTTTGTATTTAAGGAACTACAGATGTTTCAAGACCATCTTCATATTTTATTAGTCAAAGTCGAATAGGAAACTAGCAAGAAAAGCTTTAAAAACAAATAACAGATTAAACAAATATGTGGTGAGTCCTAGGTTTACTGTGTCCTTCTGTTATGAATGACCTGGATTTCTTGATTTTGAACATGAACTCTGGCTTGTGCTGAGCTCAAGCTGTCTTGTTAAAGAGGAGTCACAAATAGATTTTGAGAAAATCAAGACATTGAACATGTTTCAGTTTCTTGAAATACCATCATGGACTTCTTATTGTGTTTTAACTGTGGATCTGTCACATCAACACTTCCCTTTTGTTGGAGTGTCTTTTATTACACAAAAAAAATATTTGCCGATTCTTAAAGGATTTGATGCTTTGGCACAGATGCTCAAAGTGAAGACCCTGAAAGCCCTTCTTTTCATTTTTCCCAGGAGGCTGTATGATTGACAACTACTGACAGGCAATTTAAGAAGTGCTGTCAATTGAGTGTTATGTAATATGTCAATCCATGTATGACCACATATGAGTATATGTGTGCACGATTGTGTTCACAGTGAGTGTGGGTCTGTGTGCATGAGTGAATGTGTGAACGCTTGAGTGCATTTGTGTTTGAGGAAACTCATTTGCTTTCCACCCCCAGCTTTTTTCACATCATCCTCTTCTCCTCCCAGGGTGACACGTTTTTAATTAAGTCTGTGACTGCTTCACTATTCCAGTTCAAGCATGTTGAATGTATCTATCCATTCATGACGGCAGAGATAAGCCTAATTATGAATGAAAGCAAATGTTTCACATGAGTTATGTGTGCAAAGATGTTAAATTAGCGCAGCAGGAAAAGTCTAATGATGCCATGAAACTGTGGTCACAATGACCATAGAGTTCTATCAATTAATCAATCAATCAATAATGATCATAAACGTAGCTAACAGCAGGATCATCTGTTTTGACAACATTTAAAATAAAAAATGTCCACCCTTGACACTCCGATCCTTTTTTCACAAACAGCAACTAAAGGTTTAGATTTGGTCTATTTACGATTATTTTTCAAAAACTTTTATAATGAGAACAACAAGACAGGCAGTACTAACTGCTTGTGTTGATTGATATACACAATTTAAATTTGGGGTCATGCATACACATATTTAAAAAAATCTAAATCATTTCAAAAAGCGTTCCATGCGACTTTATTTCCACAGTATTTGTTTAGATGTGTCTTTAATAATTGTAGGCTTTGCTTCGATTTTAAAAACATTATGGAAATTGTGTTTCACTTAATTCATATGTTCAACTGTTTCTGTCATTTCTGTCAGTCATGTTAAAGTTTACAGGTTAAGAATTACAAATATTTTACATGCAAATAAAGATTTCCCATTTGTCTTTCGCCTCTAGAAGAGACAGATAATTTCTTCCAGAAAAAGTGACCTCTTGAAAAAAATAAATAGTTTGGGTACTGAGTTAGTCCCTCTTCTATCTGACTGTCCCAGACGATGAGTTCAAATGAAGATTAATGTAAGAAGTGCTACAATTTCAAAACTGGGCACCACCAAATGTCCATCAAACAGGGATAACTGTGTATTTGTGAGGGAGTATTTGCAGCTGCGGATTAAAACACAGGCTAATTAAAGCAGTAGGTTAATTGAACAATTCAGAGCCTATGTCATGAGTAAAGGATCATAAAACCAAGTGCAGCAATTTAATTTTTTTTTGTGGCACAGAAAAATAAAACATATGCTAAATTTGCATATGCAACACTGTTGGTCTTTTGAACCCATGACATATCTTCAAAGAGCTAAACGCTGTCAAAGGTAGTCCAAATTATCCAAGAAAAATGACATGATGCCTGTTATGTATTGCACTAGAAAACTGCCTCCAAACACTAATGGTTATCATGTTGACTCGCGACAATGACTGTTATTTTTCCTGAATAATAACACAACTATTGTTCCAGATAAACAACCTACAGCCGGCTGCTCTGAGCAGCTCAATTATCAAGAGGACAATGGTGTTTTAATCACAAGCACACAATGACAGACACTGGAAGAATACAGACCAGCACAAACTGATCTGAGTCATAAGTGGCAAAATGTTCTTCATGGATCACAAGCACAGCATGGTTCGAGAAAGCTGTCACTCTGCTTTCACACCTTCATGTCAATTTGTATGTCTCTGCCTATGATGTTCATAATTGCTCTGTTTCTTTGTAAAACAGGACAACTTTTCAACAGCCCAACACCTACTTCATGGTGAATCAATGACAGTATTCCAACATGCAATCTGCAACATAAAGATTGAACTCAATCTGTTCCAAGTCTGACTGATTTCCTTAATGTGAACTGACAGGTTACTTAATAAGGGCCAAACAAAGAGTGACATTGGTTGTCACCTTCCAGCCTCTGCGCTGTCAGCACACAGACAGGACCACATGCTCAGATGCTGCTTCACTCTGAGAGGACACGACCGTCAACTCTGTGTCCTTCAAAAAGGAGCCAGTGTTATTCCCTGCTTAGGTGCTTCGTACTGGTTTTATTTACATAGACTAACATTTGAGCTTTGTTGGCACAAGGATGATGATTTTGGAGTGTTTAAAATCTACACTATTATAACACTAGGTCTGGTCTTTCTAATTTTGCATAGGGTTGAATGTGAGCAATCTAAAGATTAAGCATGAAATAGTCATCTTCTTGCAAAAAGAGAGGTGCAAAAAAGGGATTACCTCTGTATCCTACATAAATGTGACAACAGAGCCAGCCTGGTTTGAAATTGGTTGGTTCATTAGCAATTCTGTCTGCAGTGACATCAGAGAAACACAGTGACTCAGCCACCAACCACCGCCATCTCAGGCTGGTGATGTACTGGGGGGGCAGTTACCTCACATATAGCAGAAAATGTGTTTGTGTGCCTAAATACAGCCTGTCTTTGCATACTAACTAGTTTCATGGTATTATTATAATTGGTCTGATGTCAATTGCTTCTTCTCTTAAACTCTATATTCAGTAGAGAACTGCTGTGATGAGATTTGGTTGCTTTAGACAAAGGCCATTAAACAAAAATAGAGCATTGGTTCTTGTCTTAACAACCTTATTGACAACCTCACTGTTGATATATAAGAAAAACCTTCAGGTGTTCTTTGTGATTCAACCAATCAACACAAATATCAGTCTTCTGGAGAAAAAAATCCTATCAGGGAACACTTTGAAAAAACTGTTATGAACTTTCTTTGATGAGCTCAGACAGAGTGTATAGACTAGAAGATATATATTACTTTATCTGTGCTACTGCTGTCAGAGGCAGGAGACAGTTTGCTTAGCTTAGCTTAGCTTAGCATAAACACTGGGAGCAGGAGAGAACAGCTAGCTAGCTAGCTCGGCTCCATTCAAAGTTAAAAAAGACCATATGAGTAGACAATGACATGTTAACTTTTCTTCAAACTTTGTCTGTTGAGCTTTGTGCAGAAAGTGTCAGTGTGGTCTCTTCTGTGAAATTAAAGCTGATGCAACCAGTACTATTGAAGTGACCTGTCCAGCTCTCTAAAACAGTAACTCCAGAGAAAAAAAGTAACAACCTGGTCATCTTAGAACCATGAATTTCTGTTCAAAATGAAATGCCGATATAGTCAAGAAGCTTTTAAGTCTTGACCAAATAAGTGGATTATATGAGAAAGTGACCAGCTTTGTTTTCCTTAAAAAGGTATTTGTTATTTGTAGTCCGACGGATAAAACATGTTTTGGTCTCAATCTCAATCTCTCATATTTGATATGTTGAAACCATGAACTATAAGCCATGAATGAGATTTTCTAATTTCCACTTAAGTAAAAAAAAAAATTGGACCATATTACTCGAAATGGTCAATAAAGTGCTGGTTTTATATTACAAACAATAACCATTGACATTGTAAGATAGTTTCTCTTCTCCACACTTAAAAAGGAAAACCTGTGTTTAAAAAGTTAAGAGCCCATTATTATCAGTGATTCAGATAACCACCAAGTCCAAAAGTCAACCTGAAAATATAGACCAACTCTTTAATCCAAAGAGGAACGATTTGAACTCAGACCTTTCTCTGAATAAAACAGCGTTCTCCTGTCACATGAAGTCTGCTGCAGAAAGGATATCCTCTCACGCTGAGAGGATGAAGGACATCCTGACCTTTACTGCTTCAATACTCCCTGGGGAGAATACATTTGTATGGTTAGACAAAGTGTCCTTAATAAATAGTAATGAAATGTATTATTTCTCAATTTCTCACTTATTTGTTCTCAAACTCTGTGCAATGCAGCAGTAAGTCTACTCCTGTGGCTTTCAATTTGACTCCTCAACCTTGGATTTGGATGGACTGCATTTTTTCTTTAGACACATTTCAGCTCCCTTTTATTTCTGCTCATTCATCTCTCAAAAATTAACATGGTTTGTCAAGAAAATGTGTAGAACGTCTGTCTTAGTTAGAAGTTATGTTTGCAAGCAAAAATCTGATGTGCAACACATGGTTTTAACAAGCAAGTTGGGCACCTGTTTTCTTTTCTTATTTTCAGAGTTGTTGTTCTGACTTGAGCTGGCGTTCATGTGCATTTTTTCAGTTCTGTAACTTGGCTGCCTTCTCATTTTTTTCCTGCCTGGATTGGTTTGCACCGCTGACTGTTTACCCGTGAAAACCACCTGGACTGTGTATTAAAACTCTGCTTTCTATTATTGAACTCTGCCTTGTGTGAGTCTGCACTGTTGGGTCCATGTTAGTGTTTTATCTGCTTCTGTTAAAAATAGGCTGACGGAACAGGTTGTCATTTTGCCTTATAACCGTTTCTCTGTAGTGCTCTTGACCGGTCGTTCTGTCAGATATTAGGCTCTGGTTTGGCTAACCAACAAAAGTCATTTGGGATTGTTTGACTGAAAATTGTCGAATTGTAGGGACTGTACAAACATATTAAAAAGAAAAAATAGAGGTATGGTTTTATGACCACATAGTCAGAAAACTTCTCCACATTATATTTAGAGACAGAAAAAATGAATGAATGCAATGCATGCAGAGAGATGAGATGTTTAAAGAGGGAACTGTGTGTTCACCTCTGTTAAAACAAGTAAAGTAAAAATTTCTCTCTCTCCTGTTTTTGCACAACAATCAGCAGTTGTAGCTCTCTGTATTAGTCCACTGTATAACACCCAGATAGCGAAAGACATTCCCCTGAAACTATATTTCATGAAACAGTTTTTATTAAAGCTCTTGTTTTGCCATGATCAGTTTTTCTTTCTTGCCAGCCTGGGTTGAGCGGAGCAGAGAAATTCTCTGCTGTTTTTCAAGAAATGTGTTAAAGGGTGGCAAATTGACACACAAATGACAAGTTTTTGACGTGTATATTGACGTCGTAGATACTTCCCATGGAAGACTCAAATTCATGGAAATATCACACAGTCAGTGTCAATCATATTGGGAACAAAAGGTGCAGGTAACTAGTGGGATATACATTGTGAATTAGAAATTAGGGTGTGGTCACTTCGGTCCGAATCCAAAGCTGATCCGGAGGCTCTAAGATTGGAGGGCCCGGACTTTCGAATTACGGTAGTTGAGAGCCTAGAAGCTTGGACTTCGCTCCTTGATCGGTAATGAATCATCAAACGTATGGGTGAGACATTATTCTCAAATTGATTCACAGTGTATGATCTATTGTTAGCAGAAAAAGTGATTGAAAAATGGAAGGATGGAAAGTATCATTAATAAAATCAAGTACTAATCCATTTAAAATGCATGAGAAATCGTAAAGATGCATCTGGCATCGACATGGAAGGCATCCCAAGTTTTGAGATGCTGTTCAGAGGTGCAGTAGAGGGGTCCCTTCCAGAATTCATTAAGAACAAACTCAGAGATGTTGTTGGGCTTTCAAATCTACACTTTAAATAGTTGAAGAAACAGATCACTCACCACACAGACCTAACGCTAACCCTGACGCTTACCCCAACCCTAACCCTAACCCCAACCCTTACCCTAACCCTAATCCTCACTCACCAGACAGACCTAACCCTAACCCCAACCCTAACCCTAACCCTTACCCTAAACCTCACCCTTACCAAAACCCATACCCGAAACCCAACCCCAAGCCCAACCCTAACCCTCACTCACCAAACAGGCCTAACCCTAACCCCAACCCTAACCTCTCCTTGTCTTATACTTGTTTACTTTCTTATCCTCCTTTAACTTAATCAACAAAGATCCTATTATTTTATGAACTGCATTAAGATGTTTTAACAAGTGTAAATAAAGATGTATATATGTTTCTACAATTTTACTAACCCATGTATTTTTATGAGTGTGGTTTTAATGTGAATTTAAGCACTTATTTTATTTATGCACTTTTTTACATTTATTAACTAACCTTTTATCAATTTTAACACGTATTCTTTTATTTTGTAGATACATTTATACTTAACTTTTGCCAGGCCTTTTAATTCAGTTCAGGGCACTTATAAATAGGATCTTTATTTTATCTGTTTTAAATTATTTATTTTATTTATTTAGCTTTTAATTTTCTCTTTCTTAATTTCTAGGACAATGAAAGTCATTCAGCTCCTTGGTGTTTTTATCGGAGGCCCTGGGACGGGGTAGGTTTTAGCCAGCTACAGAGCTCCGCCGACCTCTCCTGCGCGGTGGTCCGGTTACCTTTTTAATTAAAACCAAATTTTAGAGTGTCTTAAGAGGGTCTTAATGAAAACCTTTTGGTTTTTAAGGAGGGTTTTAATTGCAAAGTTTTAATTACTTATTAAAACCGTTGGTCCCCCCGAGAGCCCGTGCCCCCCGTAGCGTCCTCCAGAGGACGCTGCGCTTTTACCCAGACCTAACCCTACCCTTACTCTAACCCTAACCCTATGAGCATCGACTACTGCAGGCAACTAAGGCCCATCTTAGGGAGTCTCTGTCATTCGATCTCGATCTTCCTTTGAGATTAGATGACAAAGCCTGTAAAATTTGTGTTTTTTGAAAGCAATTTTTGCACCGTTAAAAACGAACAAGCCATATGTCTTTTTATTTGTATAAATATTTTAAAAGCAACATTTTGCACTATTAAAAACAAGCAAGTAATATGTTTGTAAATGTTTATATATATTTTAAAAGCACTTTTTGCACTGTTAAATTCTTTTAAATATCTTTAAAGCTAATTTGGTACTGTTAAAACAAGCAAGTATATGCCCCTTTTGAGCTGGAATCTTACACCTTTCATCTCACCTTATTTGTTTATTTGTTGTTGTTTTAATTTGACAGTAGCATCATTATGTTGATATTGGCCTTACAAATAACACTAATTTTATTTAAATCATCTTTAAGTTTGTATTGCTTATTTTGTATATCACATTAAAGCATATTTGAGGCAGTTCATAATAAAGTTGTATTCTTAGTTGCACTGATATTATAAATCTTTAAAATTCAGAATTTTGTTCTTTTATTATCTATAGTGTATCTATTGTAAACTGTGATAAGTTGAAGTAACATAAAAGTTCTTTAAAGTTGCTGCGACCTCCAACCTCCCCGCCAGCCCTCCGTTATGGGTGTGGGAGGCAGGCGGGTTCAACGAAGGTCGCCCCAAAAAAACAGAGGGGTATCATCATTATTGCTACTATCCTTCGAATGGGTGACATCTTTTATCCAGATCAGGACGAATGCTGTGTATATTTGTGGCGTCTCTGCTGCCAGCTCTTTAATGTGACATCTACTTAGTATTTTTGTTTAAATTTAGTTAATTTATTTGTGTGCTTTATTTTAATCTACTCAATTTAAACAGGTTATTCTTTAGCAACTGTGCAACAGTGCAATTTATCTGAGCTAGCTCAGAGACACAAATCAGAGACATGAACCATTTACTACACCTCCTATAGGCCCCTGTATATTATAGCCAAATAGTTTGTGCTAAGAATGTAAAAATGAGACATTTAAAGGGCTTACAAGTATGGCCATTCCAGAGGGATTCAGATGCTTTCATGCACAAGAGAAACTAATCACTGAGGCCAAATGTGGGAGCAGCTTTAAGTCCGTCTATGAAAATGAAAATTCATGCTCGACGAAACTCCTGAAGCATCGATTGCTGTGCAAAAAGCTTTTGCCTGTTGGGAAATTTGTTATAACTTGTGGCCCGTTGGGACATGGAGCTAAATCACAAGAGCAAGCAAAACATTATACACACCACACAATAAAACATCCATCCTAAAGTTTGTTATTCTGGAAAAAAAAGAAGAGAATAACTCATTTCACTATTGCCTGAATGCTGCGTTTTTATGTAAATGTCTATGTTTTAAAGATATGAGGGAAAGATGATTATATCCACCTTTTGCTGGAAAACTGTAGTCATCTTTGTGAATGACTTTCAGAGACAGAAAAAAGAAAGTCGATCAACAAACAAACTAAAGCAGAAAACATACATCAAGAACCATCTCAACCATCATCTGAAAGCATAAAGAGCCAGTTTATTCAAAAGAAACCAACAGAATCCTTTAGAAAAATGTATTAAAGACTGTAATGAATTCAAGACAGAGATTTCCTGAATTAAATCTATTGCTTTAAGCTAATGACTGTTACACTATGATTACGAAGGAATCCCAAGCATGTTGTTGGTTAAGACCCAAAACATTAAATGTTTATGCTGCAGGCAGTAATGTTGTGCATACACAAACAGCTACAACCGCTATCATAAATTAACTCTGTTTCCCTTTTGAGACCAGTGTGGATATAAACACATATTCAACTGGGAAGCGTATTATGAGTTAGTAAATAAAGCTTGTCTGTTAGCAGGTTGCATTATTTAAAGCTGGCTAGAAACTAGACGAATTCAAACCAAGATGGGGATGGTTGGGGTTGCAATCACAGCTTGTCACAACAAAATTGTTTGTTAAAATTACCGAAAGTGTGTTGTGTCACTACGATTATTTTACTACTCCCCATTGAGTCAGAGCGTCCAAGATAAATATCATAAATATCAAAATTGTTTGAGATAGGATTTCAGGTGCCTCCAACTTAACACCCGCCAATGACACTTGGAAGCACCACCGATCAGATGTTGCCAACTCTGACAACTCTCCCTCCAAAGAATTCAACATCAGAAATGAAACATGAAGGATAGCTCAAAGGAAACCTCACACATGAAAATAAGAAATAAGACGTGATGAGAGTCTCTCTAAGTTTCGTAGCCTCTATGTAAACAGGAATTATTATCTTAAATTATAGTTTCAACCCTTCTTCATTTATTTGAAGCTTTTTCCTGTAAATGCATTCCTACATTTTGCCAATACACATCTAAATATGAACATGCACATGAAAAGTAATTTTGAGAGTGATGGTTAGGTATTAGTGATATCTTTTACTGAGGATTGGTTTTGTGTTTTCCATTGAAATTTGCACTGACATAGTTTTATAGTTTAGTTTTTTATGTTAAACAGGAAGCATCTTCATGTAAATATATCCTAAACTGTAGATGCCATGAGATGGAAGCTGCCAAAAGCTGCTCCACATTAACATTTAATGTTACACATAACTTGGGTTGCTGCTTAATGTGAGCTTGATGCCTGTGGCTTGTATCGAAACGATCTCCTATCTGAACACAAAAGGGATTTTAAACAGTGACTCATTAGGACACCACCGTAAAACTAACTTTAGATACTGTCCATGAAGGGTATTTGTCCTTCTTCTATTCTTCTTTTTTTGCGCTTTCTTGGTCTCCTGTTCAAATCATCCAGCAACGAGAATGTTGATTATTATTATTCTTCTCCTAATAAATGTGGATTACAACTCTTCATGGTAGATAGCGCCAACTAAAGGAGGGACTTAGCAGTCAATAGGCGCTGATTTTAAAATGCAACTGGCTTCTTTCGACAAGAAATATAGTGCTATGATATGTCAATCATCGGGGGGCGGGGGGCACCTGGGCACCTCGGCCTCCCCTCTAGCTCCGCCTCTGTCTTCAACATGAACCTCAAACTTAATTTGCCTGCATGGTGCTCAAAAACAACATGAAGCTAGGGTAATGTTAATATTGCTTAATGTATAAATAGTCCTCTGCCTGACTTTAATGAAGGATTCCAAATGTGGCTGAAGGAAAACTCGCTCTGTTAAGGGTTACAGATTCAAACAAAGGATGATTAAAGAATTTATTTCTTCCCTGCATTTACTTGGGCTGTTAGCAGTGAGTGTAGATTTCAACACTTAACCTGAGTCCACAAAGAACCTGAATGGAGAGGTGAGAAAGTGTGGCTATACCTCACACATACAGAGGAAGCAGAATTTTTTGTGGATGGGTTTTTCTGTCTTTTTCTACATTAAGTTCAATAAATGGAAACAGATAGTATTGGTTTTGGTCTTTTGTTTCAAATGAGAGTCCCCTAATGTGGCACCCTTTTAGTGATAGCATGTAAAATCCAGCTACCTTTCTGTCAAACTCCAATGTTGTAACATCAGAAAGGTTTTTTAAGATTCAGTCAATTATTATGTATTTCCATTAGAAAATAAACTCTTCAAGGAACACTTAAAACATCATGCACGCTTTCTAAGATAAAAACATATAGATAAGATTGACTACAGGATCGATACACTCAAACACATGTGCTAACTAGCTGCTGGTTGTCTTTATTTTTGGTTGTCTGCAGTGTAATTATTTACTACAGCAGTCCCCAGCTCAACCCAGGGAATCATCCCTGAAAAGATACAGGATGTGCATTATTGTGCAGCAATTGTGTCCTGCATGATTTAAATACAGATTTAGGTGTTGATTGAAGTGGTTAAATAAGCACATACTGACATGCATTTGCATCATATAATCACATCACAGACAACTGGTAATTGCACATAGCTGAAGCAATATGCTGATATCCAAGCACGTCTGCAATGCCATAGCTTACATAACGCAGATGCTTATGTTGAATATTGTATTCCCTGCAGTTTGAGGTTATACAATGTAAATCAACATGCAGGAAACACACAGGCAACATGATGCAGAGCTGCAGCACATATAAGAAACATAAACAGGATTTGGTGCAAGATGTATAATAAACACTACAAATAGAAAGAAGGTGACTCTGAAAGATTGTTCAGAAGATTGGAGGCTTTTTTACAAAATGATGCAAAAGAAAGAAACATTAGGCAATAATACCACCAAATGTGAGGAGACATGCCAGCAATTCATCAGGACTGACTTCCAAAGACACCCTGTGAAAATATTCAATATCAAGCAGGCCAAGCTGGGAACAATCAGCAAAGCTTCTGTAGGCTGAATATATTTGTCACCAATAATGAATAAACACATGCGTTAACGCTGTTCTGATTGAAGACTGAATAGTAGAGACATCTGAACTAGAATGAACAGCCGGTATAAATAAATAAGAAAAGAGACAGAACAGTGATCTGCTGCCTGAGACACAAATGATCTGCTCTCCCCGATGTCCAAAGAAACCTCAGGCTATCAATCCTCTCACACTGAGCTCAGCAGGATTTATCACAAAGAGAGTGAAAAAGTCCTGGAGTGATTTACAGAGGGAAGTCAGGAGAACAGAACCTCGCTGGATAAAACTGTGAGATTGTGTTTGAATCCAGTAAAAAATATTCACAGTCACTGTTAGGTTACATTAGAATGTGATGTTTACTCCACAACAGGGGATTGTAACCAGATTTTTTCTGAATGTTTTTTAATGTGTTGTTGGAATAAGCTTTGGGCTACATTTAGATAACAATGTATAGACTGTTTCAAATAACACATCAATACTCTGTGGTCATGTTATCCAGTACAATAGCCTCAGAGAGTATTTGAAATTCTGTGGAAAAATGTATTCATGCTTTGCTGGATGTGTTTTTGCTCTTATGTGCTCACATTCAATCCATTAAATCCTCTTGGACACACCTCGATCAATCATTCAATCAAAGAACCTTTACTTACATCAAAGAGATCCTTCAGCAGTCAACACTCATTTACAATTCATCAAGTCATTTACAGAAGCAATTTAAAGACACACAACATCATAAGAATAAAAGAGAAAGACAGATTTATTAAAGGACATTAACAACTACTGGTAAAATATATATAGATCAGGTGTATAAGATGAAGCCTGAAATGTATAAAAATCGTAATAAATCGGATAGTTAGGACAGTTAAAATGAAAAAATAAATAAATATGATATAATAAAGGCCTTTAAAACTACCTTCTTTTTAGGGACTATAAACATCAGGATTAGTTTGTACCTTGTTGATTTAGAATTTGTCGATTATCAGAGTGCCTTCAGTTTAGGGATCAATGTGTGATTGTTTGTTTGCCCAGTTTCCATAATCACAAATTCCAATTTCACTTCATTGATTTAAATGAAGTTTTTGCTTTTGTGCTTCAATAAAGTTCCGTCTAAGTCTAAGTCTGCAAAGATTGCTTTTTACCTTATCTTAGATTGATGGAAATGTCTGCTTTATTATAGCATAGAAAGTAAAACAATCACCTGTATTTATTAATGTTATCTAACTCAAACTTATCTAACTGGACTAGTGCATTGTTTAATTACATTTCGCAACACATAACTGGCAACAGTCAATGTATTTCTTGTTTTTAACAAATACTAAGGATCTTGATGAAATAGAAGAATCCTTCTATCATTTTTTTGTTATGTGCAGAAGTCTGGAACTCAATTGCTGCAGTCACTATGATAAAGTCTTATCTAATTCCAAAAACATCTTGATAATGCAAAATCATTTATATGAATCCATAATACAAGATAATATTTCCCAAGGAAAAAAACAGTTTAAGCTTTGTAGGTAGTATAAAATAACTTTACAATTATGTTGCCAGAATGTTGTAAGAAATTATTTGCAAACTGTATCATATTGGCTTTCTTTTTTGATGTAGGTCATCGTAAGGTACCAATAGGATGGAGGCTTGAGGAATCTGTATTAGAAAAAGGGTTAACACAATGTTTGAGTGTAAACTACAGGATAACAAAATATTTTATTCTGTAATCCTGTTGCTTTTATGTCAAAGAAATTGTCTGCACATGAATAATGATCATTTCATTCATGCAGTGATGTAGGAAGCCACAGTTCACTGCTGTGGAGAGATCACTCTCTATACTGCTCAGTACACCCTCTGGGCCTCTGCTGTCAAAGCTGTCAGTTCATCAAATTCTAGACTTCAATGTGTGGGTTTTTTTTTTTTTTTTTTGCAAGGGGGAAACATCTGGTTGTGTATATTTCCCCCCTTCGGAAGATATGGTAGCTTTCATATCAGGTTTTTTTTCTGATGTGGAAAAAAAAATCTCAGAAGGCAAGTCACAGGAAGAAACGAATCCTTCCTCCTGTTTTTTTGGGGGGGGTTTTTTTAACCTGCTGCCATGTCGGAAGCTTTGCCCCTCGAGAGCCAAAAAAAAAAACAATCAGCTGCAACCACTGTGGAGTACATCAGATTAAATGTAAATTCTGCACTCAGTCGTAGGCTTTTTTTTCTCCTTAACTCTGTGATAACATCTGTGTAAGCACATTATTTCCCCTCATGAATATCTTGCTGCCTTATATTAAAGACCAAATACTACTGCTTACCTTTTATGGGTTGTTTTGTCACAGAAGCAGAGTAAATGTGCATCATTTCACACTTGGGATTAAATTACAATAGAATTGTGAAAAAAACTGAAACATCTTCAATTAAAATAGCAATTTTATTTAACTAATTTGAGTATTTAAAAATAATTTATCAGGATGCTAGGATCTTTTAATAATAAGAATCAAGATGTCAGAACATGATTTGCTGCTAAAACGAGCAGATTATCCAAAAAAATGAAAAATAAACTTCATAAGAAAAGGAGCTTAAAGTTAAAAAACACAAAACCTTGACACCATTTAAACATTTTACAGCTTTGCTTTAGGCAGGTAAGCATGCTTTATCTTTAAAACAGACAGACGTCTTCATACATAGAAAATATGACTCGAGCCTTTTTTTTTTTAACATTATTTAGCAGACACATATAGTGTTGTTTTCTTCAAATAATTAAAAAGTGTTATCTGTGTGATGTCATTAACACTTTTTCACCAGGCACCAAACCTGCCTGCAATGAATTATCCAACAGAATGTTCGAACGTCTTGTCTCAACACCTCCTCATGCTTTCAGCTCCTCACCACCTTCATGGTAGCACAGACGCTTTAATAAATAATTTGGAAGGGTTAATTCCCTGTAGTTCCACTTTAATTTAACATCCCAATTAGTATAAATGGGGTTGTGACTTTCTTTTTTTTTTTTAAACCTATGAAGCACCTTGTACTACCATTGGCTCTATTTTTGGTTTATGTAAGTAACTTTTGTGGCCATTGATCTTTTGATGTCACAGATATCAGAAGTCACGGTCCCAACCAGAGAACTCTTCCTCTGCCTTCGTCTGATCAAGAGGAAAACGGTCAAAGTTGATGTAGCAGGGGCCCTTAAGGAGAAGAAAACAATAGTTAATAGTGGATGTATTAAATAAAGTAATATGCAGTCCTGCCAAAGCATGACTTATTAATAGTAGCTGTAGCCTTCAGCCTGTTTCTTCTTTGTATAGTCAATTTTTCTTTGTCTTAAATGTGCTGAAAACTTTGTGACGTTGAGTGATGTTTTTTTACTTGAATGTACTAAATGTATTTATTCGAAAATTCTCTAAAAAGTATGTCCCATTCATCTTTGTGACAAAGTGTGAGCTTAATTAGGGACCGATTTCAATCTCGCAACAGAAAATACTACAGCACTGAGACAGCACAAATAAAGGTGTTCCATAAACTTTGTCCAAGCAATCTGAAGCAGTCTGAATACTGACTTACTGAATATTGAGAAACGTTATGGTAATGCTTGATCTAAGCATGATCTTTAATACTGTTGACCCTTGAATTATTTTTCCCCACGCTGAACGATGTGTGAGATTATCTGTCATGTCCTTTGTTGGTTCTGATAATATCTGAAAGGCGGTCTCTCTCTTCTTTTTTGGCTCACCTTGCGTATGAGCCGGACAGTGGGTGCATCAAGCTGACCCATTCGCAGCTTGTGCCAGTTCATGTTGCTGAACCACCTGGAGGGATGAGATGAAGGAGAGACAAACTGATAAATGACTTCAAATCATTTCTCAAAATTTTGTTTTTAAAACTCTTTTTTAAAGAGAATAAAATAGATCGGCAGGTAAATACTTCCAGCAAACATTCAATAATTCTTACAATTCAACAATCAGATTTAAGAAATAGTTACAGCAACCTGTGATGTCGGACATCTTTGATTCCATTCTTGGTGTTTCCTAACCTCTGACCAGGTCTGGGTCTGCAAACAAAAAAACACAGAATCTCATTCAGACAAATGATGTTAATTCTGTTATTAGAGGGATTTTCATTCGGAACATATCATTTTCATTTGAAGATATTTTTAATTCATGCTCTACATTATGAGTAACTGTAAGACAGGCATACAGTAGATACCTTTTAATTATGCATGCATAAAACAAGATGAGATCCTAATCCAAGTTATTTAGGCAATATTTATATTTATTTATTTATATTTAATTTGAAGGTTGATGGCAATTTGAAATTTGAATCACAATGCTATCAGTTTGTTGGTCTCACCTGGACAGTTTGTTGATAATAGACTTGGCGGCCTCACTCAAGAAAGGTGGATACTTGATCACTCCATCCAAAATCTTAGCATAAATCTTCTGAGGCTCAGAGCTTGAAAATGGAGGGCTGATAAAGATAAAAAGAGAGAGATATTTTTATATATTTTTTGTGGCCTGACAGTCAAGTGCTGTTGGGTTATCTAAACCAATAAGCCCACTCACTGGATGCAGATATCAGTTATATTTCTCTGCTGCCATCTGCTGGTCCCCAATGAAGCTTTATTCACCCGCAATGTTTTTTTCTCAATCCGCAATTATTTTTTACATTCTCTTGACATGAAAGTTCTTCTTTGCTTTAAAACTAAAATTAAAACTATTTGTTGTTTTTTTTTTTTTTTTTTGCTGATTGTTTTCTAGACAGCACAAACGCTTAGTCTATGAGTATCAGTGTTGACATGTATCACCTTCCAGCCAACAGCTCATAGATCAGGATGCCGAGGGACCAAAAGTCAACTGCAAAGTCATGTCCTTGGTTTTTGATGATCTCTGGGGCCATGTACTCAGGAGTACCAACAAATGAGTATGTCTTCTCACCACGCTCCATCTCCTTTGCAAAGCCAAAGTCCACCTGCACAATGACACACACAAATAAAGTGAAGCGCATGATTTGCAAGACAGCCTCTTTTCTTTCAAAAAAACCCCAAGAAAAAGCACAGAGACTCATAAAACCGGACACACTTGCACATAAAGCAACTCACCAGTTTGACGTAGCCCTTAACGTCTAGCATCAGGTTCTCAGGCTTCAGATCTCTGTACATAATGTTCTTCTTGTGGAGATATGCATAGGCCTCCACCACACACGCAGCGCAGAACATAGCGATGGGCTCCTGGAAACGCCCTCTGAAAATCACATAGATGTTAGAGGTTTAAACACCTCTTCATCAGTTCTGGATTTGATATGCTTCAAAGTAAGTTTTCTTCATTACTGTCACTTTAAATGGATGCAACTTCAGTGTAAATAAAAGCTTTTCTCAAGATGTAAAAGTTGCAATGAATTGAGTTTCCTACCAAGAACTGCACTTCTAAAATAAATCTTCCTTTCCATCTTTTCCAATTACACTAACAAATAAAGCACGTGTTTACCCCATATTCTACGCAAATAAGTGGATATAATTGTAACTTTTGTCTGTGTTTTCTCACACTTCTTTGAGTTTGGTCCAGATCTCTCCTCCAACACAGAACTCCATGACCATGTAAATGTATCTGTTGTCTTTAAAAGCTGCATGAAGCCTAAAAAGAAGGAGAACGGAAAGAATTGAATTAAAGACCAGCTAACCCTCCGAAGTTCTCACAAAGGATACTTAGGATTGTGTGTTTCAGTTTACCTGACAATGAAGTCACACTGGATGGCTTTAAGGATCTTCTTCTCAAAAAGCATGTGCTCCTCCTGTCTTTTGGCAACAATGTGCTTCTTACTGACTTTTTTCATGGCGTAATATGTCCCATGATTTATTGTGGTCATCTTAAAAATGCCAAGAAAATAATCATCATGAATCTATGATTATTTATCCAGGGATATATTCATTGTGCGAAAAGGCTGTTTCTGATTCCTACACAAAAATAAAGTGTTTGGAGTTTCAACTTTCAACTTTATTGGAAGCAAATAAATTTTTTTCTCTGAGTTAGAAACTAAAACTTTGAAGGTTCTTGAATTCATTTGTACATTTATATATTGAATTCAGTCCAATCATCGTACTCCATTCCCTCAGTCTTCACTACCTCTTGTTCTCCCTCTTTGGGATTTTCTTACAAGACAAATGTTAAATATTTACATCTGAGCCAAATTTTAAAAACATTGCTCCGAACTAAAAGAAACAACAAGAACTCCAAACAGATATTGGTTAAATGCCATTTTCAAATAAACAAAAATAAACTCACCAGCTCAACACGACCAAACCCTCCAACTCCAAGCGTGACAGGATCTCCATGAAAGCGACCCTCTTGATACAACACAGGAACCAAATCCTTAAACCTCAGACTAGACATGTGACTGCAGAGGACACACAAACAGCAGGAAAATATTTACATGAAAGAATTTCATTTCTTGGGATACATATGTATGATTTACAGTGCTGTGTCTCTCAGTATCACTTACCTGGACTTTTCTGTTGCTTTTGCTTCCTGCAGCATTTTTGAGCTGGAAGTAAATACCAAATAAGAGTCCAAATTAGCACATAAATAAAATCAAAACATTGTTATGTTAAAATGTTATCAAAGCAGAGGACAAGATGTTTAAGTAAATAAGATTACAACTGTACATACTCGTCAAACAGCTCCAGGTGTTCTACAGGAATTGTCTCTTCAAAGACCCTAATGAATGTCATTGTTAGTCAAACTGAGAAGTGTGTGAACGTACACAACAAACAGTGAAGTTAATGAAAGCAACACAACAGCAACAAAGGACTTATAGGCTGGATGAACTTTCTTCAGGCTCTTCCTCTTCAGGAGAAACAGCCGTCACTGCAGGGTCTGACTGAACCGAGCATGACCTCTGTTTATACTCAGAATTGAATGTTGAATTAGACTCACTCCTTGTCAATGGAGAAGCAGGTTACAGGGCCGTCAGCAGTGCAGGTAGCAGTTCTCAAGACTTCCCTGGAAGAGAGGAAACGTTGCTAATGTTGGCCAGTCAGGAAAAAAACATTTCATTATGGTACCTTTAAATTTGTTGAGGAGTCAGTGGGATTGACCAAAGTTTCAGATGTAATAACAAACGTTGCATTAGCTGTTTTAATTTGCTTGAATCTAGGTCTTAATGACAATCCTAACGTGACAAATTCTGAATTCCTTAAGTAATTGTAAATGCCTGGTCACATTAAAAGGATCAACAGCAGGTAATAGAGCCCAAATGTCAAGGAAGATAGAGCAGCAGAGGAAGGTACACAGAGCAGTGAGTGCTGCACAGTGCTTTAACTAATGCCCTCAGGCTTGCGTTGCCATGGTTACCTTATAAGGGCCTGTTCCCCGAAATGTTCCCCTTTTCCCATCCGACGAATCTGCTTCTGATGACCATTCACGTTCTTCGTTACCAGGACCTGAGGAGGAAACACACATAATTTAGAGAGAATGACATAGAGAACCATGGAGAAAGTATATGACCTGTTTGCAGCAGTACATGTCAACAATTAAATAATTTCTGCGCACAATGTGTTGTGGCATTACCTCTCCTTTGAGAATGATGTAGAATGTGTTTGCCTCTGCTCCTTCTCGAACAATAACATCTTTGTCCTGGTACTTAACCTGAGAAAAGCAAGAAAACGACTTTACACCCTGCAAGGTTTTGTGAACAAATAGTACAATTTTTAAATTACGTTAGTAAGGTCCATCCATGATGCATCGACGTTTAAAAGTTTTTACATCTCAATGTGCCCTTTAGGGAACAAACCTCTTCCATTGAGTCAAGGATTTTGGACAACTGGACATCATTCAGGTCCTTCAAAGTACGAGACCTGGGACAGCAAACTAATAGTTGTTAGAAAATCCATTGAGTCATAAAAAACAACCAATTTTCTTTCATTGTGCAATCACATTAGAGGAAAAGTCTGGCACTTCCGTTAGCATTGACAAATACTGTAGCAATGACAGCAGGTTAAAATCTCTATACCCGCACATTCTTAAAAACTCACGTTTTCAAGAAGCCCATCAGCTGCTCCCTCTTCTTCTTGGACTTGTTGGTTATGATCGTCCTGTAGGTCTGTCGCTCCATGCACCACAGACGCACTGGTGTCTTCGCTGCAACAGAAGATAAGACTTAGAAGTTCCTCATCAACTTTACTATCACTAGAAAATACCACACAAGGTTAGTTGATGATCAAAGTATGCATGCACATACATATATGATTTAAAACTATATCTATCCATCCATCCATTATCTTCTGCCTATATGGGCCCATGTCATGGCGGCAGCAAGGAAGCATACATTCTTCTTCACAGCAATGTTTTACACCTCCCTCTGCAGGCCATCCATGGGCAAAACGCAGGGACTAGCAAAGGGTGTCATCCCAGTTAGAGAGGAGAACCCAACAGAAAAGCTACAAATAGGAGGTAGCTATAGGCATCCTAATCAGTTATCTTTGACAATTCAATTGGCTCTTTTTCGATTGAAAGTAGAAGGGGTATCAGTGTACTCCCTGTAGAGTAAAATCAGTCTGGCCTCTTGTACTCTGGATCTCATTATTTCTGTCATTAGATTGGCCTATATTGATCGACAAATTCATCCGAATCTTTGCCTCCTGGGTCAGCTCCCTCTTCACTTCAAGGGTTCGGTACAATTTCCTGATGCTGCATCAACCCATCCGTCAATCTCACAACTCATTGTTCCCTCAGATTTAAAAGAAATCCCAAAGGCCCTTGAACACCTTTACTTCCCCTCACTCTTCAACTTTGGTATCCATGTGGTACTGGAGAACTGTTTTCACCTCCTGACTCTTCTCATAGTTTACCAGAACTTCTTTATGACAGATTGAATTTTGTTTTCTTCATAGCTTCCCCAGACCCAAATACTGAAGCTCTTAGAAACACCTGGCGATAGGAGGCCTTCTTTCCAAATGATTCCCTTTATTTAAAGAAAAACTCTCCAAATGATGTCCTTCAAAAAGCTTACAACACAAGGGCTGACCTTTAACAGTTGCTGTCCGTTTGCAATTATACAGGATGGCCAACTCCCCAAACACATCACCAGTGGTTAAAGTGCGGAGGTCCCGACTTGCCTGTGTGACTTGGAGCTCACCAGCTAGAAGATGGAAGGAAGAGAAATTAGATTTATGCAGAAAAAGACTAAAATATTCTTTGATATATATTCTACTACCTAACACGCAGCCATATAGAGAAACAAACATCCACACACGCTCAGGCATATTCCCACCTGCTACTATGTACATGCTGTCCCCTTCAGAGCCTTCTTTGATGACATCCTCTCCAGGTTTGAAGTCAGATACCACTAAGAGGTTCACCATCATGGCGGTTTGCTCGTCATCGAGTCGGCTCAGGAAGTCATTCTTCTGGATGGATTTGACAATCAGATTTGTCTCACTGTTGATAAGGAGGGAAAGAACTCATTTTTATCTCAAGGATTGAACGCTTAAAGAGCACACTCATTATATGCAGTATGTAACCAAAGGCTGACATTTGCAGTAAACTCAATGAGAAGCGCCACAGTGGCAAAGTAAAACCCCTGCAGAGTCTTATTTTCATAAAAATGAACCCTCACCAGCATTACTGCAGTACTGATTACCAACCTGTCAGTTTTCTTCACCCTAGTGTGTGTAATTTCTAGGGTCTCAGGGATTGGTTCATGGGCGATGACAGCCGCACGGCTCTTCCTGACCTCCGGTTCAATCTCATTACTGCTGCGAGTAGGAAACTCTGAAACAGACAAAACTGGTTAATGCTGTTAATGGCTGCCATGTTACATCTGAATGTTAAATCAAAGGCCACCTCAATCATATGGGTTAGGTTTAGGTGCATGTTAAATTCTTACCTAGATCATGGTACTGACTCTGCAGATGCTGCAACAGTTTTTCTTTCTCCTGTAGTCGTTGTTCTGTGATATAAAAACAAGAAAAATATTTGCCATTACAAAATCTTTAATTTCTTGGGATGCACGCCTTAGCAGAACACAAACACAGCAGCCCACTCTGGTCTGTGTGTCAACAGCTACCATCCTAATGTCTTCCTGCACAGCAACAAATATGTAACGTTGTAATTATGCTGAAATTAAATTACACTCATCATTCATTATTCCTTATTACTAAGGATATGTATCTCTTCACATTGCAATATGACATCTGGATGTAGGTTAAAAAACAGCTTGACTACAACTAACTGGGATGTTGGGTGTGGTCTGATATGTTGCTTAGTACATTTTTCTTAGTCATGGTTGCACTTACCGAGGTCTTTGTTTTGTGTTTGCAGCTCCTGGTTGATGAGACATTGCTTTTCCAGCTGCTGCTTCAGCTCCTCCAGTTGCCTCTCCATGACTAAAGCGAAAAAGAAATCTCAAAAACTAAACATATAGGTCATGGAAAAATCAACAAATTGCCTACAACACAGTCAATGGGGAAGAGGTAGGAATGGTAGGCTGAAATAATGCTGCTGAACTCAGCCATAAAATAGCAAACAAGCTGACATGTATCGCCCTAGATATTGTATTATAACTGTGTGAATCTATGCCTTTTTCAGTGGCAATGAACTTCTCTGCATTGCATGAGATCAAGAGCTCCACTGAATTATGCAGACTAATGATGGACAGTCAACAGGGTGCTTCAGAAGTCTGTCACACCCCGCAAGCCTCTGCTAAGGATTTAAGGCTAAGGACCCCTGCTGCTCCTTTTGCCTGCAACAGTACACAACCTGTCAAAATGGTACAAAAACCTTCTTTTTACTTTCTTATTGCTGGATGTGAGCTCATGTGCTTGTTTATTTAGTTAACATGTATGTACATGTATGTACATGTTAACTAATAAGCATTGCTGCACATGGTAGGTTTGCCATATACTGCATCTAATGTAATCCATTCACAAAATTCCAGGAAATGTGGCCTCCAAGCCCTTTAATTAAGCTGGTAATGGAAAGCCATTTATGCCTCTATTGACAGGTCAAACATTACAATCAATACAAACAAAAAGACACTGGTTACAATATCCTGGACACACACACACACACACACACACACACACACACACACTCCAGTAAATCTAGAGTTGGAGGAGCTGTTTGCCTGTCATCACTCATCACGTGACCTCAATCCTGGCGGCCTCACCCTGAACATTGGACACTTGTGAGATTAGACATGATGGTAAAGTGAATCATAAAGTCCCTGACCAACCAAAAATGTATCCATCATTAAAGTGAGCTGTTTCTCTACCACTGGAAAGAAGATTATACTAAGAAGAAATTTGATAAGAAAATCGGGCCACTGAAATTTATTGCTTTTGCCTTCTAATAACACTAATGATTCACTATCAAAGGAGGAAACAATGTGAAAGCAGTGCACCTGCTGTGCCAGCAATCAATAGACCTGCGTTGCAAAGACAAAACTTAATGGTGCGTCAGTACTGGGAGCAAAATGACAAGAAAACAAAATTGTTGAACCACACTAACAAGTCAAAATTGTCTCAGGGGTGTTTTTTTAACCTGTCACCTGTGCAAACACCACCTGTAAACTCTGTAAACTTGTACATTTCCAGCAATAAAGTAAGACAGAGAGGGCTGATTAGGATGATAGCTTTTAGAGCCTGATGGTCAATATTTAATAAAGTAACCCAATAAATCCAGTGATATGCTTTCAGCCCTGTGGAGGCTGGGGTTAAAAGAGTGACCCAATATGTTGTTGCACACTACTTGCTGGTTGTGTATTGGCTGCCACAACGTCTACAAAAGATATTTCAAGTACATTTCAAACTAAAACGTGAGACATTCGCGGTTATGCTTGGAACCAAAAATGTACATTATTGAGATGGGAGAGTGTTATGGTAAATAAGCAAAGGCAACGTTAAGGTGGGGGAGGTGTTTTGTTGGCTTTTTAGATGCACAGCAGGAACATGATGCTGGACTGATCCCCATTTCACTGATACAGGTGGCAAACTGCACACGCCATACCACCTCAGTCATTACTTATTCATGACCAAGTGTAACTACAGCTGAACTCCCAAAAGATGCTTTGAAATAGAAACCTAAAGGGAACATGCGTCTAGACTGGTGGTGCATTAAGGATGCTTTTTTTTCACTAGATATTTGGGTTTTCTAGCACATGCAAAGTATAACATTTAAACACATTTACATGTGTATAGAAATGAATGGGCAAGCTACAGTGAAGGTGTTTCATTGTTCACAAGTTTATGAATCCTTGTGATGAATTATTAATTTTTAGCACAGACTTAACACACCTGTCTTGATGCCTTTTTACATGAAATCCAACTCTCTGACACACACCATGTAATATGTATGACAAGTCACACTCACCTTCAGTCTGTGTGTTGATCACGAGAAAGGGTGACAGTCCGTTCAGCCTATAAAGGCCGCATGGATCATGAGGGCCAAAAAATCACCCTGGACTGCCAACAAGATCCACTCTCAGTTGTAGAGAAGTGTTTGCCTTCTTTCTGCTGGACACCCAGACTGTCTATAGAATGGACACACCTGACCTGATACAAGCATGCAGGCATTACTTCTTCTTCTTCCACTGCACACTTTCTCAGCTTACACTGCCATGTCTGCTCCTTGGATTTTACTTTTTACTTACCTCCAGCTATCTCTCATTCTCAATCTTTCCCCTTTTCTGTCTGTCAATCTCAGCTGCCCTGGTGTTGAATCATTGACTATAACCTGAGGCTCCTCCCATCACACCAGGTAGAGGAATACAGGCAAGAGGAGGAGGAGGATAGACTGGAGAGAAATTGGGAGTGTAAAATCATTGCTGAGCGAGATTTTTTATGTTTGATGCATTGCTTTTTCTGGTTATTCTCAAAAATAATGTTGTTTTTTACTAGTAAACATAGATGTACGTTCCCCTAGACATTTTTATAATTTCACTGTGTCATGATAACTGAACTGAGTGTTAGTTAGTATTTAACATCCACCTAGCAAATAGTTTAAATGTAGCTTAACTGGAACCTCCTAGCTTACAGTTATAGCGGTCTAAAATTATTGTTATATAAGTTCCACATTACACTGGTGTGGTTAATTAGCTAACAGTAATGTCAGCATGAAGTGGTGAAATGCTAAGGTTAGCTGTCTCACTATAGAACAAATAAATACATGTAGTTCTAACTTGACGTATGGCCTTATAGCACTCAAAATTTAACTTCCACTTAACTTGAAACATGCATAATAATGTTTGTTAGGTTCCTGATGTTAAAGGCTACTTCTTGCAACCTGAAAAACAACTGTAGGAGACAACATTGTAGCAGAGCAGCCATTAAGCTTCCCACCCTCACCAAGAAACACGCTGCTGTGCAAATACAATAAACAGTCTACCACCTTGATATTTTTGTGACAAAAATATCCTCGTTGACTTACACTCACACTGCTGTCAGGTGAAGTTGAAAAAAAAAAGTTAAAGCTAACAGGCTAAATTTGTAGATTACATCTGCAGGACTGACAAAGTGGACATGGCACTGACTTTCTGTGTTTCCACATGCCACCGGATATTTTCCATGCAGCAGCGTCATTAAATGAATCTGAATGGGGCTGAAGGGTTAGCATTGTGACAGAGGGCGTGGACCTTTATTGTTCACAGTTAATTATTGATACTGTCTGGTTACTCAATAACATAAATGACCCCACAGCTCAGAGATTTGACAACTCAGATTTCAGCTGTTAAACTGAGGGGAACTCAATGATAGGCTGAGAATGTATTATGACAATTTTCCATTTGAAAAAAAAAATATATATACATGGTAACAAAAACAAACCCAAACAAACTCAGACTTGTGTTGCTATTGACTACAACCACAGGAATAACTTCCTGTTTTCAGAAATCTTAAAATGTGATCAAATGAAGATGTAAAAATCAACCACCTAACAAAGATTTGTATTGTTCACATCATTCTTTATTTCATGTGTCATTTAATGAAGAAAAACCTAAATACATAGTTCATAAATCCTTGAAGTCTTGAAACAATGTAACTGATACTGTAAAAACACTATGATGGTGGTTACCGCTGGCACAGAGGTAAAACTAATAAATAAAGAAACATTTGTTCATAAAACAATCATTTAAAGGCAAGTGAACAACTGCAAACAGCCAAAAAGTAATTGAACCCAATAAGGCAGCAATAAGAAACCTTTCTTAATATCAAATCATGTCTGGAGTCACAGCCTAAACCAGCTTCAAGAATCATATACATAATGCTTCTGGAAACACAGACAATCATAAAACAAGATACCTTGTTAAAAAAAAATGTTCAAGTGCATTCTGGTGATTTACAAACACAAAACACAGCTTAATATCAACAGATTTTTTTTAAAGATCTTCATTTCACGCTCACATTTTCTTAAAAAGTCCTAATATCAGTGCTCATATTTCTGACAAATGCCCCAAAATCTCAAAAATCCTCATTCAAAAGTGGAATCAGATATAAATGTGCATAAATGTCAAAACTGAAGGCAGATGAACGCACACTAAACTTTATAACCACTTTCTATTTTAAATGATTGACAGAAGCTTGAAAAGTACTCAGAGTACCACACTGAACTGTAACTGCCGTCAGCCCAAATTTTCTCATTACTCCTCCGTAATTTTACATTATTTACATTGCAGCCATTATACTTTAAAAGCAATTACAAGCAAACAATAGTTTTACATTTTGCAGGTTTCCATTTAAATAAATGTATCTTACAAATCAATAGCTTTTTTTTTATACATATCCCTGTTATGTGGGTGTTTCCAGCTGAAGTTTGACAACTCTAACAACTCAAATGTTTGCAGGATTACCTCAGAGTATTATATGTTCAGGGCACGTGTATGTAAAGTGTGCATGCAAGGCTTCAACCAGGGTGAATAAAATCCTTTAAGGCAAGTTACACACGTCAAGGAAAACAAGTATTGAAACACAAAAGTAGCAAATGAGGTGAAACAAACTACAAAGCCTCTGTTCTAATGTCCATGATCCATTCATTTCTATCTGGAAAACATTCTTAAATAGTTTCTTAAATCAAAGCACTCATTTTTGATCAGGGAATAAATGTGCGTTCTGTGAATTTAGGACGGCATGTGGAAGGAACAATATGACTTCAAGCAATTTACATTCTATTCACAATTAATACAAAAGCTGTATTTGTTCTTTTTCTACATACAATATTGAGCCTTCACATATCAATTAGCAGCATGATATCAATGAGCTTTTGACTAATTCAAACTGTCTGTGATTGCTAATTACAGACAACCTGAGGGTGAAGAGGTAGATCAGCTTAGCTGCATTGCAATTTAATGATTGTACAATACACTTGGTCATTCTTTGTGCAAAGTTTTCTTTAAGATGACAACATAAATAGCTAAGCAATGCATTATATTTTGATGCATTTCATTGCATTTTTTAGTGAGGATGCCAGTGACTTTACATTCTCTTTTGCACCTCCTGCTATGAAGCAGTCATTACCACACAGAGGAACAGACTGAAAGAAGATCAGCTAAGCTTTTCTTCCTTAATGCCACAGGCTTTGGTGATGTCCTGCGGGTGCTCAAACACAGCTTGGACAAACTGACCAAACACACGCTCCATATAGCTCTCACCGCGGGGAAACAGACCCTGCAGGAAGGCGATGTGCCCGCCATGGGCCGTCAGCAACAAAGCGACATTTGGCAGACTCTGGACGATGGTCAGGGGGAAGGCTGTGGGCAGGAAAAAGGAGAAAAAAGGCTTGTTCACACTTGCACAATATAATATCCTGAACAACTAGTGAAGTTTTCAGGGTGAGCCGAATCCTTTACTCTGACTTAATCTCCTGTCAGTCTCAGTATGTTTCTGATGTGAGAACACAGCAGGGTATAATTAGGAGAAATCACCTTGAGCAAGAGAGAGATCAGCACACCAACGTGGACTGTATGTATGCAACCACAGCAAGCTCTGCATTTAAAGGGATACTTCACCCATTTACATGAAGCTGTGTATCATTAGAAACATGGTAGTAGTGTTGAATGGTCGTGAATCCAGCCCTCATTTTGGCCTGAGACGAGAAAAATACGTTTTTTTTTGCTTGAAAGTTTTCTTCATGTGATGCAAAAAGTGTCATATTGCATCACATGAAGAAAACTTCCAGGCAAAGAAAAACATATTTTTTTTGTTTCTAATGATACAAAGCTTCATGTAAATGGGTGAAGTATCCCTTTAATTAAACTGCTGCATTCAACTTTCTTTTGTTATATTGTGATTTTGTTGAGCAACACATTATAACAATACAATATACACCATATTTTTTATCATAGTGTCATACAGCAGGCTGTTGCTTTTTCCATCACTTCCATTGATTTAATGTCATGGATGGAGACCCCCTGCTGTGAGGTACATATGTGAACAACCGGCTCAGGAGGATTTTGGGGGCAGTCTCCCTGAAATATGTGAAATTTAAATCCAGTCACATATGATACATTTATGTTTCAGGTGAGGATTCACTCGTATTGGATTTCACATCCATCAAAATGTAATCTGAGGAAGCCTGGAGCAAAATCAAATCTTCTTTCATTTTATATCAACGCAAGATATGACAGTTTGGGTATTAAAAGCCATCTCATGAAAAAGATCAAAAACTGACCTATAACCACAACGTTCTTCTTCGGCTGTCGTGTACTCACCATGTTGGGGAGAGAAAGGGTCGTCCTCAGCGTTGAGACACAAGATGGGTACGGCTGTATTTGGGAGTTTTTTGTCAGGGCTGGCATCATGATAATACTCCACACAGGATTGATAACCGAAAAGCAGAGAGGTGAAGCGTTCATCAAACTCTCGGATAGTCCTTGCCTTAAAGAGAGGGATGAAAAGAATTGTAAATAGAGAAGAAAATATACCAGACATAATGGGAAATAAATGAATACAAACAGAAAGAAATGTGAAGAAGAAGGATACCTTCAAGACATAGTCTATATCCACCACTTTCTCCAGTATCTTCCTGTGCCTGTGAGAATCAGATTTTTTTTTTTTCAACTTCCTTGGATTGTTACACAACACCCACATTTCAGGACTTTATAGGCTACAACTCCTCTAACCTGGTGACAGCTCGACACAGGCCGTTGGTGAGGTATTTGTTAAAGAGCAGCCAGTTGAGTGGTTCTTCCATTGACGCAGAGGACTTGTGTGCATCCCAGGGGACAGAGATGGTTATACCTGCCACCATCCCTGACTCTGTACGTTTACGGCCAAGGTAGTTCAACAGTAACATGCTGCACAGGGTGAATGGAGAGACACAGTCAGATAAAGCAAACATTCATGTGACAAAAAAGTAGCAACTACAAAAGAAATACAGAGAAAAATGATACAAGTTTAAGATTTATTTAAAAATAAAATTAGGATTTTAGGAAGTTTAGGAAGAAAGAAGTCAGTAAACCATCCATCAGCTCACCCTCCCAAAGACACACCAGCACCAAGCACCGGGGCATGTGGGAAAAGTCCTTTGACATGCTGCACTACACACTCAAGATCGGAAGTATCGGCTGCGCAGTAGGTGATGGGCGTCTGAAGCGAGCAGAGGGACACAAGAGAAGTGTTGTGTTTGAACTGCAGAACTGATTAGCCTTAATCTTGATTTCACTCATTGTGAAAAAATCCAATTGCAAAACATCCAAATGAAGTGTAAGAAGCTTTCTACATTTCCAGGTTAAACAACTGCGAGCAAGCAAGCAGGCTAAGGAAGCAATGCATAGAGGATGTGGCGATTACAAAGTGCAAAAGACATCTCGTAAATGACAATAATAAATGTTTGCATACCAATAACTCTTCCCCTCCTACACCTCGGTTGTTGAAGACCACACATCTAAGAAAAATGAAATAAAACAATAATAATACTGACACATTTGATTTATAATGCCCTTTACATTTGAAGCAAGTCTCAAAGTGCCACAAATTAAAAACAAGAGCATAAAAACTATTTTAAGGCTAAAACGATAAGAACTTAAACGTCCATGTTATTCCTTCAACAAAAGTTGTTTAATTTACTGGATGAAACTATTTAGGCTGCTAGCATTTCACTTCATTCTGGCACACAGATCAAACATCAGGAGACAGCTGAGGAGAAACAGACCTGAAGCCTCGCAGGGTGGCCTGTCTGATAGCATGGAGCACATAGGATTGCTGGCTGTTCCCTGTCAGGCCCGGGAGGATCAGCACAGTAGGTCGGGTGGAGGATTCTGGGTAGGTGGCGTTAGCCTTATTGTCCACCCAGTCCAGAGAGATCTGACCCCCATCAACAGTACGGATCAGCTCACTGTGAAAAAAGTGTGGATAACAAATAAATAAATAAGCTCATCAACTTATATTCACATAATTCTATAGTTTTAAGAGTTTATCCTACTTGCGATAAGTGACAGAGGGTCTGGACTTGAGGAGGGCACAGACCAGAGTTTGAAACCTGCCCCCCCAGCACCACGGAGTAGGACTGAAGCGCTCAGCCACCACAGGGCAGTGCTTGTGAAGGAATGCACTGAAGGCCTTGCTGGAAACCAGTACTGGTGTCTGAGTGGAAAAAAATATCATAAAAAGGTCATGAAAACTCAGCTGCATTGTTGATAACTCGTGTTTCTGAAAAAAACAATGAATGCATGCAAAACCAGAAGAGCAGCAGACATTTAGTGAACTATGGAGCTGGGTTTGTGTGTTTGATTTCATGTTGTTTGGCCAAAAAGAACAATTACAGTATGTACCACTGCATCCGGTTTTTTGTTAGAGTACTTTAGAAGCAAAGGACATAGGCTGTTACATTATATACCAAAATACACATTGAATTTGTTTTTATTCTTAAGTTATACCAATAACTTATTATCAGCAAACAGGAAGTAAACCTGACACACGTGTCAGACATTTGCAGGTTCCATTATCTCTAAAACATTCAGTATGGTGTGTATGATGGTGGTGTTATTCAAGGCTCTTTTAGAAACTTGCAGAACACATTTTTGTCATTTGTTTTATTCATTATAAAATTGCCCACAGAATGTTTGTTGTATCATACTATCAGTTGTAAACTATCAATGAATTGTTCATGTCAATTCTTCACAGGGGTAAAAGAACCTTTAGTTAGTGTTAACGTGCCCTCAGATTAATTGAACAAAGTGCAAGGTTAGGGCTGACTTTGGACCAACAAACCATGCCCATTACATTGGCAGATTTAAGTATTGTATTTCTTCCATGAACCTCATGGTAGGGTTTAGCCTATGTGTGAAGAAAAAAAGCAGCTCATGCAAAAACGTGACATTGACGTTTGAAGTCATGAAATAGAGATAGAATAAATACAAAAAGTGAGAGAAAATCACGAAAAAATCCTAGATCTAAAAAAAAACAAAAAAACTAAATAATGTTATAATAATGCTGATTAGAAAAACAGATAGATAGCCTGTATAAAAAATAAATCAAACACAACAGAAATATAAGAAGAGTCAAATAAAATAAAATAAATATTCACACAAAAAGGTGTCCAAACAAAAGCGAGGAGAGCGCAGATGTTAGAACAGCTGGCCTTGACCGCAGTGACTGACCTGACGCTTGCGGCCCCACAGATACAGTGCGGCCGTCAGGGAGCAGATGACCACCGTGTAAGGTCTGGAGACACACTCCCAGTATATGTTCCATAACTCAAAATGTGCTAAAAACATTGCTATTATCTGTTGCAGCTGCAGTAAGAGAGGAAAATGACTCGTTCACCGACACAACGGGACACACAGCTGACAGAGAGACGTTAGTACATTTGTCCGACAACCTGCCTTCATCACCACCACCAGCAAAGAGATGTTTTACTGGGACTCCTCTACTTCAACACATCCTATCGTGTCTGCCGATGGAGATAAAAAAGCCGGCAACCAGTCGCAGGCCTTGTCTAGGGTGTTATCTTCAGGAGGTGGTGCTTCCTGGCTGTAATATGATAACTTTGGATCGTATGTTAGAAAAGATACGTCCTACTGTGATATTATGCAACATAGAAAGTAATTAAGACGCATGCGCAAATCTGTCTTCTTCTTTTTCTATTTAATGCTGTCTCGTTGGCAACCAGCGTGCGTAACCACTGCCCTCTGCCGCACATGTGCCGCTTGACAAGGTATGGCCTTAATATTCTTTTTTTTGTTTTTCACATAAGCCTATCTATATGCATATTTATTCGGAAAACATTTATCCTCAGACAACATTTACATGTGCTGTGTTGCGAAATAACAAAAATAACATGCAAGCATACAAGACAAAATGTAATGATCCAGTTAAAGTGAACTTTATTTTGCTCCTTAATGGTTATTATACAAATTATTTTTGCACAGGAATCTTGCTCTTCTTCTTATTCTTCTTGAGCGTTTTTTAACCAGAGATGAAAGCTTTGATTCTTTAAGAGTTCCCGACATTGGGTCTTTATCTTTCTTGGTTGACTTTATTTGAAGGTGACATTGCAGTAAGGACTCCTTTTTTTCTATACTTGTGGCATTCCTGCAACCATTTCAGACTCAATGCCACACTCATCATTTCCTCGTTTGATCTTGAAGAAACCTGAAATAGGAAAAAACATGACTGAAGTGCATCACAGGTTCAGATCAGCCTGATCAGGTGACATTCTGGTTTATTTCAAATAATAAACAGTGTCAGACTTTGTTTTATGTTTTGTACCTTTATCTCCCCAGTCACTGTTCCAGGAGTTTGCAGCCAGCCAGTATGGGGTCCCGTTTTCCTCTCCCCAGCCAAGGATCTTGATGGCATGACCGCCCAGCATGTCTCCTGTCACATGCTGGTACACACCTGTAAAAGAGGAACAATGTGTTCAACAATGAGGAAGGATATTTGTGTTTCTATACTGTATATCACATTCAGAGTTACAACCCAGTCTGACCTGTCTTGTACAGCAGGAAGTCTGCATACACAGAGAAAGCTGCCTCCACAGGGCCAAACTTGTACAGCTCGGTCTTGATCTGCTCCTGATCAGATGGGATGCTGTACGTGCGTTTGCCTGAAGGAGAAAATGGCAACAGTAACACTAAAGATAAACAAATCACTGCATGTCAGGTTACTGTAGGGGAAAAACATTTTACCAAAGTGTTTGTCCTTGGGATAGGATGGCGAGTATCCATCGATGCACTGCTCCACACACTTGGGAGTGTCCTGCTCACCCTGGCACGGAGGACGGGTACCATTAACGTGATGCTCACAGGAAGGGATAGTGTAAGGTCTGCAACCTGGAAAATGCAGCAATATTACAAGTCCAAACCTTTATTACCAGTTTAATGCTTTCTGGGAAGCGGGACTAACCCATTTAATTCTTACCGACTTTGGAACCATACAGGCCTCCTGTCACAAGTCCGTTCTTTGCCCAGTACTCCCAAGCAGCAGAGGGAAAACCTCCAAAGCAGCTGCATTTATAGGGATATATAAAAGGTTATTTATTTTCTCCTTTGAAATGACCTGAAATGATCTTAATTGACACACAAATGCTCACCCCATGCCGCATGAGTCACAGCAGGACAGCAGATCTTCGGCAGAGATCTCCACAGAGATCTCGGCACTGCTTTGGATACAAATCCTGTCCGATATCGCTTCAGCTGCACCGAACGCCTGTGGGAATTCAAAATCAGGGAACCTCATGATGGAAAAGGAAGTGAGTTTTGTTTCCCCATAACTTAAACCCTTGTGCATTTTATGATCTCCTCTGGCTTGTATTGTTCTGAGCTTCAGTTGTCTGTCTTACCCAGCAGGACCCACAGCTTCCCTGGTCTCTGATCTGTTGTATTGTGTGGCATTTGGGCCACTGCTTGCGTGCATCGAAGCTGTCTGGAAGCCTTATGCCATCAATGTTGTGAAACCTGAAAAAGAGAAGAACTTCACTGAGCACTTAAAATGCTGTAAAACAGATCAATTCAATTGAAAGCCTATCAGTACAAAAATATATTATAAAATAAGAAAAAAAACAACAGCTATGCCACCACATGAGGTATGTGAGACAGCCCCAGTCATTTAAGGATACTGATGTTATTACTCACAATGGCTGAATTTTGTCACAAGAGTACAGTTACAGAACAACCAAGAGACTTTCCAAAAAGATGAAAATACAATCTTTGGTCTAAAAATACTTTACAGAAATAAGAACCCAATTAACTTTGGGCTGCCTATCATAATGGAGTTCAGTCCAACAAACAACAACAACAGCACTATCAGAACACAGAGGGGAGGTTGAGGGAGGGGGGGAAGTGGTCTTCTGAGATCTTTGTTTTGGTTTGAGAGACTGGTGCTAAAGTGGACATAAAGTTACATAATCTATCTTTAAAATCTATATTAAATGCAATATTGTATTTATTAAAACAATCTACTTCTTTTCTGAGATTTAAAAAAAAAGGTGGACAGTTAACTTATTACATTCCTAACAGGTCTCACATTGTTACTGTTTATATCCAGCATTACTTTTTTATACCAGGCCATTCACTCGTGCTGCTATAAAATGAAGCTGACTGTCACCTGTTTTGTGCATGTGAGAGACTGCACAGACATAAAATCCATTCAAGAGCCCTCTCATCATGCAGACACTTTTTAAACGTACACTTGTGGCTGTTTGGGTCCATTCAGTATCGTCCCATACAGACCCTTCACAAAGCTGATATCAGCGTTCTGGAAGTTCAACCCAGCCTGCAGCAAAAAGACAAATTACAATACACAACAGTCTGTAGAGCGAATTTATCCATTGTGCCAACAAATTAAAATGAAGAAAATAAACTAAGAAGAAGGCAGATAGTGAGTGAGATGAGGCTCACAGTCCAGGTGGTGTTGGCCTTGTTGATGTGGTGCACCATCTCTGGGGAGAGCAGGGGATGGTGAGGACGAGCTTGTGTGACAGAGACTGTCACCAGTACACAGAGGAGGGCAAAGGACAGCATTCTACACAACAGATGATATTCAGAATTTGTAATCATGTCAATTGTTCTATTATTATTTATTCTCTAAAAGTGCACGTTGCTGTTTAAGGCCATGATAGTATCTTTCTGTACAGATTTTCTTCAGTGTGTTCGCTGTAATCACACTGCTGCACCTTTCAAAATGTTTCGCATATTTTGCCATCAAGTCATCTTTGTAAATTGCATACCGTCTTCACTATCAATAATGCATGTATGCTATAGTGACTGGATTTATAGTTGGACCAAACTGTTTCCACAGACTGACAATGTAACTACATGCTTTAAAACAGTCTTTGGTTATGCTATTTTTTTTTTTTTTACCCTGCAACTTCTTTACACCTCAGAGACAAACAGAAGGTGTCTCAAATGTTATTATGTTTCAAACTAAGTTGTACAGTTATTTGTTACAACAGCCAATTTAATACATGTCAAAGACACCATTGATGTTGCAAGTGATAATTATTAAAAAGATATATAAATATATACATGATGTAATACTATCAGTATAAAATGAAAAACAGGAAACAAAAATACCAGAACAGCTTAAAGTATCAGTTGAAATTATAAATACCCCATTCCTATGCATTTCAAACTTATTAAGAATCAGCTAAAATTACACTAAGATTAAAAAAAAAAAAAGATTGAGCTCAATGAATAGAAACAAAACCATATATCTAAGTTATTTACCTTTTATCTGTGTTGTAGCTGTAGCTGTGTCAGAGAACGTTTCTTCTGTTCACAATGTTCCTGTCACTGGATACAAATCATCAAGACTCTTTTTACTGTCTTTTTATAAGTTAAAGAATCACATGTCCATTTATTGGGTGCTTTGTCAGTGCACATCTCATGTGACTAACAAATCGTCTACCCTAAGGTTGACAGGTGGTGAAATGCTTACGAGGTAAGATTTACATTTATGTACACAGAGTATATGGTCTCAGAATTATAATCAACAAAAACAAAGCACAGCAGAATATCCTAACCTTGGAACTGTGCTGTAAAAGATGAGAATAATATAATCTCATCGACAGTGTGTCATCTATAAAATCTAGCTGTACACCACTATAATCATCCTGCTACAAACCCAAACATGACTTGCTTTTTTTCCCCACAAACACGCAGACTGTTAAGATTCTTTCTTGTCTTTATTTGTTCAAATATGTACAAATCAAAATGTCACATTACATAGCAATGTTTGTAGCTCTCCTTTGGTTCTGTACAAGGTTACTCTGTGCTAGCCTTTCTACTCCCCAAAGCTCTTTTAAGGACACTTTAACTAGCCTTTTAAATAAACAGTTTCTTTCTGATATCAAATGTATGACAAAATACATTTCTTCTCCCTTATTCACTCCAAGAATCCATGTGAAAATGTCCTCAGAATTGCATGTCGTTTGTTTTGTCCTATTTCAAAAGGTCACAGTGTAGAAACAGAACTCTGACACATTTAAAAAATGTAGCTCTACGGTAAATGCACACTGTCATTGTTATTTCTTGTTCACATGCAGTGCAGTTATTGTAAAGTGCACTGGTGTTAAGAGTTCGTCTCCTGAAGAAACACAAGTAGTAGAATATGTTGTTAGCTTAGATTTGACAACATCAAGATTATGTTTTAAAAAAAGAATTGACCAAAATAATGAATAGTTTGTTCTGCATTTTACAACTTCTGCACAGTTAATGTAGAAAATGTAGTTTTTATTTTTCTTCCTAAAATATTTGAATATGCTAAATATATCCGCTCAAATGTATAGGGTCAGAATTTTTTTTCTGGAAAAATAAAACACAATTTACATTACCATAAAACAACAAAAAACAACCTGAATGTTTCACTGTGTCGTCTTTGCTGGTGAATATAACAACACAACAGTGTGTGTCCGAAATGTGTCCAGATGCAAGATTGACTTCTAGGAACAACTATTACACAAAGTAATGACAGCAGGCTGCTACCAGGATCTCCATAGTCTACCTATGTCCGCGGTCCTCTGATAGTACAGAATGAGAAGAGAACAGAGGGGATCCAGTTCCATCCAGTCAGAGGAGACCTGGACATCCAGAGTGGGCTAGGGGGGGAGGGTTCTGAGTCTGTGGATTTTTTTTTTTTTTTTTTTAAATCACTGTCCCTGCATGTCTCCAGTACCCTGTGCCTGTGCAGCTGTAGTGCTGAGGTACTGCCAGCTGAGGGCGGCGAGCAGCATAGCAGCAGACAGGTACATGGGCGACAGGTGATGTGTCCGGGAGGGGAGGCTGGACTTGGTGAGAGCAGACTTCTCTCTGATTAAAGCCAGAATGTGCAGGGTCTTATCTCGTGATGGGTCAGTGAGAGAGACCTTCTGTAAAATCTGCAGGGAGGAAGAGTGAAGTTACAGAGTTAAAACTCCTTCGAGGAAATATGTTTGTGTAAAAAGTGCAAAATTTGATCGAGTAAGTAGCTTTTTGTTAAGGATTGTTTGGATTTTTTAATTATTATTTTCATTATTGGAAAGACAAAACACTGAATAGAGTCTGAAATCAGGGAGAGAGAGAATATGAAATGATATGTAGGAAAGAATCAAGGCCGCCCACTTTGTCGGTAAAAAGGGCGAACCACAAGGCCACAGGCGCCCTTTAATAAAAAAATATCATCCAGTTATCTTTTAGCAGTCAAGCACATCAATTAAATAGAATTTTTGCTGTGGAAAATGTAAAAATGGGTTGTTCCTGCAGTATGCTGTTTAACAATTTATGTGACACCCTGCGCAGCATGTTCAGGCATTATTAATAAGTATAAAGAAAAATTATCAATCTTGTCACTGATGGCCTTGTACGCTTTTGTAGGTCATTCAGAGTCCGTTTCATAACAAGCTGAAATATTCTTACTGGAGCAATATTACGAGGAAGTACTGGAACAAAAACACAAACACACCTCTTGGCTGTACTGGGCAATGATGCTCTGCACTGCTCTCATGTTGGTGGCTTCCATCATGAGGGTAACAGCCTGTCCCTTTCTGATCTTCACCACTCCCTGGAAAACCATAGGGTTGTTGTAGCATGTTGATAGTGTAGCTATCGCCATCACCTGGTTGAGAGAAGAATAATATGGAGTCAAGTGAAAGAAATGTAAGAAATTAGATGTTCTGAGACATACTCATGATAAATATCTTGCATCTTTTGTAGTAAAAAAAAACCTAACACCTGGGCTGTTAAATGACAATTCATTAAATTAAATTCAGTCTCTTCATTTTTGGAGTGCAGTAAAAATACAGCCAGACGGATCACTGTATCAGTTTTCCAAAATTATTGGGCTTACATTTGCCTTTCAAAGAGACATCAAAATTTGGCTGAATGTTTTCTTACATGCACTGCAATTTTCAATTTTCTACAGAACACTTTTCTAATTCACAACAAAAGGCATGGGGTTATTTAAGAACTGTTTCATCATATAGTTGTTCCAACACAGTGCAATGACTCTGTAGTTTAGAAAACTCTCGAAATCTCAGAGCTCTGCTCAGTTGGTGAACAACTTATATAAATGGTAAATAATCTACAGTGGGTGTCTTTGCCTGAGAAAGCAAAATCAGAGCAACATTTGGGCACATTTATGCAAAACAAATCTCTTATTTCCCTTTATGACCTAGAAGACCTGGGTCTAACAAGTCCCATATTGGTGTCTCATGAAAAAATCTGCATCTACCTGTGGAATGGCACAGAAATTGAAGACGCTCTGGTTTTGCAGGCGGGACAAGTAAGCGATGACATCCGGGACGTGTCTCAGAGCATCAGTGACCAGCAGGTTGAGACAGGAGAGAGCCGAGTCGAGCTCCTCTGGCTGGGCCAAGTCCTCGAGATGACCTGCAAACTGACTCCAGGCCTGCACAGGGACACAAAGACACACGGCAACGAAAGGAGTCAAGTTTTTTTCTTTTCATTAACAGTCATAGAATTGAGATTCTGAAAGATAAATGTCCTTTATAATCAATGAAATAGAGAGAAAAAAAAAACTTTATTTTTTCTAATAGCAACTTTCCCTGCTGGATATAACGTGTGTAAAATCTCTGCTGGTGATAAAAAGAGAGTCCATATCAAAGTTTGTATGGGTTCACTATCAATCCACAAATGAATAAAAAGCAGCACATGAGGTTAAATAAACACCCTTTGTATAAACTCAACCTTTCCACAACTCTTGGTCGCTGGTAAAGAATATGCGTTCAGGCAAATTTGTATTCACTGGTTTGGTCATACAGACGGTTAAAACAAAAATTCTCTTATCACAAGCTCACCTCTTGTGGCCAAAAGGCACGTCCCTGTTGCGTGTCCTCTAGGTAGTCTCTGATGATGTTTGTCTTCTGGAGGAACAGGCCCATGGAGTTAGCCAACTCTGTGTCCCGGCCCACCTCAGGGTCCTCCAGCTGGGACGCAGAGAACAGCTGAGACAGACCGATGCCGACCAGACCAGCTACGTAATGGCAATACTGCACAAAGAACAAAACAAGTCAACAATGTGTTTGCTTTTTATTTTTTGGGTGTTGGTTTTGGTCTGTTGGGGTTTTGTGTTTCAGAAAGCAGCATGCTAAGAGTCTTTGGTCATAGTGATACGGATAAGTTACAAACAGACATTTTCATTCCAGCAGAAAATTCACTCTAATTCACTCATATTCCATCTAAACCCAGTTTTGATATCAGTCTGAATCATTTTACTCCCCAGTACCTCCTCTGATATTCTAACATATTTATAAAACAAGAAACTCATTTACCAGGTCCCACTCCTTCATGGATCCCACTTTCTTCTCCAGGAAGTCAGCCATTCCCACTCCCATACGGTGGCAGATGTCCGAGATGACGTCTTTGTACTCCTGGGCAAGGTTTCTAAATTCCAGTGATATCTGAATAACAAGTTCACATGAAAATTACAGATACAGATGTTTTACAACCTTATCTTTTGTACAGAAATCAAAGGACAAATTTAAAACCAAACTCTGTAACAATACATTTTTTCTGTGTGTACGTTGTTGTCTGTCATTTAAAATGGATTTTACAAGAAAGTGAAATGCTTATGGTCCTGATTAATGTCCCTCTGTGAACCAGCAGGAAGTACTACTGACCGTGGGGAAATCCTCCAGAACCTGCCGGTCTTTCTCCTGGCTCTCTGTGAAGCACCAATCATCCTGGTACAGGTAGGTGTGGAAATCATTCAGCATGGGAACCTTTTTGTCCAAAGGGATACTCATGTCATCCTCCACTGTGTCCAACGCTCGCAGCACAAGGTAGAAGATACAAACTGCATGTCTAGAAAGAAGTAGAGAGCGGGGAAAAGATGAAATAAGTTGGTTTAAAGGCAAGTGGAAAATGGGTCATTCATGACTGAAAAGCTGCCTCGTCACTCAACAAAAATAGCAAGCAGAGTTTAAGAGTTCATGTTGGTCTGTATGACAAAGCTTTTTTTCTTTGACAGGAGATATGTGTATTTAAAAACAGTCCTCTCTGTCCTGACAGTTGTGACCCTAAAGGTGATCTTAAATTAGACATTGAGCAGCAGCAGACTTCACTGTCTGTAACATTGAGAGTTTAGGATTCCTGCTTCATTTCATTACAGGCTACATCACTTTTCCCTGGTGGTTCACCGTAACTTTAACTTATAGAAACATTCAGTCGTATTATGCAGGACGGCATCAAGGACAGTTATTTGTCTGTACACGTTATCCTGTCATAACTAGGATTATTATCAATATTATTCAGTTTAATTACAGGTGGCATTGAGTTGGCTGAACATTTTTTTAGGAATGATTGATAATTTAAGGAACTAATCAAGAATAAAAGAATACAGCTTTGATGGTTCCAGGTTCTACGGTGCAAGACTGTTTTAAAGTACAGGATTAAAGGGATACTTCACCCATTTGCATGAAGCTGTCTATCATTAGAAACATGGTAGTAGTGTTGAATGGTCGTGAATCCAGCCCTCATTTTGCCCTGCCAAAATGGTAAATGGACTTGAGCTTGTATAGCGCTTTTCTAATCTTCCGACTACTCAAAGCGCTTTTACACCTACCCATTCACACCCATTCACACTGATGGGATGGATATGTGGCCCATCCAGTATCTATACATTCACGCCATATTCATACACCCCAGACGCAGCAGGGGGAGCAATTTGGGGTTAAGTGTCTTGCCCAAGGACACATCGGACATGTTGCTCGCAGGAGCTGGGGATCGAACCCTCAACCTTCCGATTGAGGGGCGACGACTCTACCAACTGAGCCACAGCCACAGGTTGGATTCACGACCATTCAACACTACTACCATGTTTCTAATGATACACACAGCTTCATGTAAATGGGTGAAGTATCCCTTTAAATGACTTTGAATTGAATTATTGAACTTCCCGTGTGCCTTCACTGTTGCTGAAGACATCAACATGCCCACTTTGCAACATTTCAAGAAACACAACAAACTACATCATTGATCAAATGAAAGATACATGCCTTAACAGATTGAGTGTTACTTGAATGTGACATGCTTCATCAATGTCTCAGTCCTCAGTCTTACTTTCTTTAAAATAATAGAAGCATAAAACATTTTTAATGTGCATTTCAATGTGTGTCAGAATTACACGCAAAAACTTGAGTCTGCAGTGCACTGCACTTTGGTTCATTGGGGCTCAACTGGTGGCTGTATTTATAAGTGAATGATAAGAAATCTTTGCACCACATGTGTTGGGTAAAATACTGATGCCTTGCACAAACAACTGGCATTAACCTGTGCTGCAGTTTAAATGTCAGAACAGCTTTTAAACTATGGACTGTTTGGTTTTAAGAGGGGAAAAAACCCAAATAAGTTGGATGACAATGCTGCTTAAAGTTTAAACTTTTGCACGTTTGAATGAATCTTATTAGTTCTTGGTTCATTGTTTTACTAAGACAATTACCTCAAGAAAAAAGGGAAGTACCCCCAAGCCAACGCCCCTGCTTCTGCACTTAAGGGTAAAAAAGATGACTGCAGAGGGATACGCCCCCCCCCCCCCTTCACCTGCAAGCCCACATGGCTCAGTCCAGCTGTTACTCACCTTAACTCTCCGTCCAGAGCCTGAATCACAGCTGCGAAACTCCGGCTGGTCTGGTTCAGGTACAGGTAACAGGTCCGCAGACTCTCGCTCATGGACTCCTGGCAGGAGACACAGAGAAGAGCCTTGTGTCGGTAAACTCCTGCAGGTCTAACCGCACTGGACGGTCTGGCGGCCTCCTGCAGGCCCCGCTCCCTCAGCCGCCAGCCCAGAAGGAGGGACCGAGGTGGAGAAGAGCCGCAGCCCCGCGGAGCCACCGAGAGAGAACGCTTGAGCACGGAGAGAGAGACCGCACACTTGCAGCAAGCTCCGGCCATGCGAATAACCTGACAGCACGACTGAACTTGCAACTACGAGACGAGACCGTCCATGTCGACGCCTCGGTTGGTGGAGAGTTTTTGAAAGACGTAGTCCATGTAGAGGACACGCGAGCTAGGAGGTCGAGCGAGGTGAAAACATGTTGGATAGGACGTCAGAAATGCTAAACCAAGCGCACAAGCGATCTTAAAACAGTTTACTATCACTGTGCACGTGAACAGGGTCCATCCACAGCGTTTGTAGATCTAGTGTGATGATGACGCCACGCCATACCTCCCCTGTACCGCCCACATCAAACCCAAAACAACACGAGCTGCATGTTTTCTACGACTGTAAGTAACCTAAATAATACACGTCTACAGACCCGGCGTGCTCATAAACACGAGGCACAATGGTGAAGAAACGATGCAATCATGTTGATTATAACAGACACATCTAGGATTTGGATATTAATGAAAAAGCACAAAAAATAAATAAATATCTGCACATCCAATCAGCGAATGGTAGTCTAAAAATGTTTGTGGTGGAAAAATGCCATGTTTATTTCAATCTTTTGTATGACTCGTTCAGAAGAAAAAAGCATTAGAAACATTAGAAATGCACAAGACAGTCAACATGTTGTAATTAAATCAATAAAACATTTGTTTTACACAATATTTTAAAGTCCATTACGTAGACTGTTTCATAGCAGATCCTTTGATCTGCGGGTGTGCAGAGATGAACATCATTGATAGCATCATGACCAAGTCCTATGAGTACAATTAAGTTATACTCATACCAATTGATGTTTTGTTTCTGGTGTTATTACATGCTCGAGGAAACTTAAGTACAAGTGTGTGCGCTAGTGCCATCTATTGGTGAGTGTGCAAGATTACATGCAACTGACAACCATGCCAACTCCTGAAATGTTAGGATGTTTAGGAAAACATAGGCTATGTGGGCAACCAAAAAAGAGGGTGAAGGGGGACATAAACACCATTAAAGGCAGGCAAAAGTATTTGTTCATTCGTTCTTTGACTCAGCTCCTTCTGCAGTTGTAAAAAATTCACTGAAAATTAAACCAATTCATTGTCTTAAACACACTGAGGAAAACATACCCATGGATATAACTTTCCATTTCTTCCAACTGCTTCCCTTGATTCTTACATAAGCCCTTCAATTGAATTCTATTACACTGTTACAAAAACGATTTTACAGGAACACAGAGCTGTACCTCCATGAACCCATATATTCTTATTACATACATTTCAAATGCAAAGTGAATCCAAATATCAAACCTCTGGACTTGTAGACTGAAGCCTTGATGAGGGGGCCAAAAGAGTGGGGGGGGGGAATATATCTCATTAACATGACTCATTAGGCTATCAGTTTTTTGAAGTGATACTTTGACATGCTCATGGTATGTTCTTATTGTGTTATAATCAGTAAAGTTAAACATTGTGAATACAAATGTTGCGATTTAAACTTTCTTGCAGACTGTTGAAGCTACCAACCTTGTGTTTTTTATTATGTTTGCATGTATTGCATTTTACTAAACTTCATTTACAGCACTTTGGTCCGCCCCGGCTGTTATAAATGTGCTGTATAAATAAAGTTGACTTGACTTGACTAGCAAGCGCAATCCCAATTTGTCACTGATTCACGTTGTCCGTAGGCAGACTTTTGGAAAACCCTGAAAAAATAACAATAGATAGATAGATAGATAGATAGATAGATAGATACTTTATTGATCCCGAGGGAAATTCAATCTATTCATCTGAATAAACTAAACAAGTAGATGAGGATGTAATATAAGGCAAATTATAAAATAAGGAATAAAAGCAACCAAGGTACACATCTAACCATAGCAACCTTTTGCAGAGCCTGCTGGATAAACATTATCATTCAACTATTATTTAAATATTTTTTATAAACTGGGGATATATTTTGGAGGTCATGGGTCTGGAGCCATTTGCATGAAAACTTTGAATTCTTATGGTTTACTCACCTCTTTAAACCACCTGGTTTTAAACTTTTGTAACTTATAATGTGGCTGCAAAGTCATGTTTTTTCCATATAAGCCTTATTGTAAGAGGTTTTGGGGGGATATTATTCTAACTTTTATACCGAATTTTACTGAAAAGAGACCGTTGTATGGGCAACATTAATTTACACTTCTGGTCCATTTTATAAGGCACAATTAAGACTAACTTAATTATTTCCCTCTCTCCTTATTTTTCACTTTTCTGTCTCCCAGGGTCACATTGGAGAAGGCTTAGCTTTTAAACATGCGCAGAGCATCTCTACCCACTGTTGAACCCTCCAAGCCCATTATGTAACGTAAATCCCGAGTCAATGGTCATATCTTCCTGTGTATATCTGAGCCAATCACAGGTGTGCAGGCACAGATCTAATTAGTCAGCGAGCTAACTCCTTTTCCATCAGCTCATGAGGGATCAAGAAGAGAGCAGCATACAGGTAGAGCCTGTACATTGCAGGAAATAGACTAAACATGTGCAGACCTTTACTCTGCTGTTTATCAAGTTGATACAGTAAGCTTATAGCCTGAGCTGATGACATAAAAACGGAGAACATTGTGTGCTTTAAAGAAACAATACAGCACAACCCTTAAGTGTTGCTTCCGCAAAATGACACGTTATGTTGTTATTGTTTTATAAAACATCGTTTACTCACATAATCCAACTTCGGCATGACGGTGCTACAGCCCCCCATCTTAAATTTAAACAGGTTGAAAATCTCTTCCGGATGGCCAAGGGACTTAAGGATGTCCATATTTCTTCAGTTCTGGTGCTTCTCACAAAGACTGCTGCGTAAACCTGGTGTGATGCTGCACATTAAAATGATGTTTCGCTGCGATGCAACGGAAGCACCACCACCATGAAGCGAACACGGCTTTCAGTCTCAACCCCGTCGTCAGATCGACAGACTCCTCTGATTGGCTGGCAACTGATGGGCTTAGAGCCCTGTGTCCAATGTGTGCGCAGAGCGTCTGGTGTGATGCCCCGCCTCAGAGGAGTGTCTGTGGAGTGCGGCTTCTGATTGGTTTTCTCTTTGCCGAGGGAAACCCATACCTGCTCAATGAAATGATATAATACAGGGTCTGATACCTGTTGGCTTTGACCACCACAGTCGTCTTGATTAATAAATATAAATATTAAATATTTTCGGGTAACTGTGAAGCACGTCTTTTTTCTTTTTTTTTAATAGGCTAGAGGTTATAAGTATGTTATATATCTAATAGAACTTCTGCAGCATTTAAATTGTTATTGTTTAAGAGTAGATATAACTTTTAGGAACTCGTGGATAGCTGAATAAAAAAAGGTGGATATAGTATTAATAACTTGACTATAGCGTATATTCTAGAGGCAATGAGACCAGCCAGTGTTTATATAAAAAAAACTGTTGGTAAATTAAAATAAGGCAGAGTCTTCCTTATGCAGCTCTGAGTGAAGTCAAGTAAAAGTAAGTAAGTAAAGTCTTCTGAGTCCTATAAACGGAGCTGCATCATTGCCAAGAATCCCATAAGCAAATCAGCAGAGATTATGCAAGAGCCTTTCTTTTTTTTCTTAGCATGAAGTTTATGTGTTCTCCTTCATTGAAGTTGTCAGTGCTGAGACCTCTGTACAAAACTTAATTATGAGTGTGAAAGTTCCTATATTGTACAAATTACTTTAAAATATTCCAGAGAGTCCAAAATCAAAATTAAAAGCCTGAAAAGTGTAACAAACTATAACATGTTTTAGTTTATAAAATAAATAACTGAATGAAAATTAAACTATATTCTTGGATGAAATCACTTTAAAGTTAGTGGTCTGTAGACGATTCAAATAGATGAACCTTAAAACCACAATGTTTAAATTATTTTAAACTTTTAAGTAAAATAGGAGTGCAATAAAATATGATTGTAGTACCCCTTATCTTTCTATTAGACAATAAAGTTAACCACCATTAGTGGCTTATCCTCAGGCAGTGCATTACACCTCAACTATCCCCTATTTTGTGTATGAATGGGATGTGAAGAATGAGATTAGTTACTTTTGATGGACACTTTACAAAACAACCTCTATCTATCTATCTATCTATCTATCTATCTATCTGTCTGTCTGTCTGTCTGTCGATATATCTAATCTATCTAATCTATCTATATAATCTATCTAATCTATCTATTTTGAGCATGATAGCACGGAAACACAATGCTAATTAACACGAAACCCAATGTGCAGCTAATAGTTAGGTACACTATATTTAAATTTTAACTTTGTGGGATTTTTGGGGGGATTTGTTAAACTATACATTTTTGGAAAGGTTATGGTACAAGGACTCTGCCTTTGCCCAGATGTCTAAGATGCCTCTCCTCTTCCTCCCCCTGAATGATGACTGGGACAGGGGGGCACCTCTTCGTGGACTACAGGAGGAAGAGGTGCCCCCTGTCCCAGTCATCATTCAGGGGGAGGAAGTGGAGAGGGTGGACTCTTACAAGTACCTTGGGGTTCATATTAACAATAAGCTAGACTGGTCCCATAACACTGACGCCATCTTCAGGGAAGGACAGAGCAGGCTGTTCTTCCTGAGGAGACTCTGATCTTTCAGTGTCTGAAACAGACTCCTCAAGACCTTCTACCAGTCTGTGGTGGCCAGCACACTTTTCTTTGCTGTGGTGTGCTGGTGGGGTGGCATCAAGACTGGTGAGGCAAACAGAATTAATAAACTGGTCAAGAAGGCCCGCTCTGTCATTGGCCTTGAACTGGAGACTCTGGAGACAGTGGCTGAGAGGGGGATGAAGGACAAAATCATATCCATCCTGGATAACTCCTCTCGCCCTCTTTACGACGAGCTGTGGGAGATGAGCAGCTCTTTCAGCCAACGCCTCCTCCCCGCCAGGAGCAAAACAGAGCGCTTCAGACGCTCATTTGTCCCCACAGCCATCATGCTGTACAACAGCTGGAGCTAGTCTGGATTTGTATATATTCTCTTTATATATAAGTATACAATATTATTACAATGTTATTATGATACCTTTATTATATTATATCTATACTATCTATATTATATATTGTATTATTACATTATACTTATATATTCTTATAACTATATATCTATACTCTAGTATTACTTAAAACTGTCAATACTGTTTACATAACCCTCTGATCACAAATGTCACTTTAAATTCTTCACTGGTCACTTTAACATGCCATTCACTACACAGTATTATTACTATCTTTTTCATTATTCTGCTGAGTCCACCACACTACAGTCCTCTATATGTATCCCCCCCTTACTACCTGGATTGTATTTATGTTTATGTTATTATTTTATTCGATTTTTTAACTTTTTGCTTTGATTCTGCACTCTTAGACTCAGACAGCTCTGGTGTTGTGTAGATCGAGCCACTGTGGCGAGCTCTTGGTAAAAGCATTCAATGGGGCCAACAACACAGGAAGGTTCTTCTGCATAGGCAAGGAAACCTGGCTGCAGTTCTACCTCAAAGCAGATGAAGATATTGTCAATGCTCTGTAGATGCTTTTGGATAATGCAGATGGGACAGAAAGGATGCTGTTAGCACTTATTCAACCAAGTGAATCTACATCAAGGCAATCCCTCATCTGCAATGGCAGTTCTTCTGCAAACATAGGGCAGAAAGTGACAAGATTTCTCCAAAATGTGGAGCTGTCTAATTAAAATGCTTAATCATGCTGTGGTCTAAATGTGCATGATGATAGTTCCAAAACATAGTTTTACATTATCTAAACTGCCAGACACTTCCAAAGGCTCTGCATATTCAAAAGATGTCATTATCAGGGTTGTGCCACATTGACCCACCTATAATAATCTGTGACGTCAAGCAGCCTTGAGTAAACAACAACTTCTCCCAACTGTGGTCTAAATGTGCATGTTGATAGTTCCAAAACATCTAAGTTTTACATTAGCTAATGTTATACTCAAAGAAAAAAACTGATGTATTTCTATAGGATGATGAAAAAATTCATGTTTTTTGAGGAAATGTGAAAAACTTTTCATCCTAATCATATTGCAAGAAAACAACCACACCAGGTCATTTTTGACCCACCAATGCATCTATCGGTTAATATGGTAAAGTTGTGTTGCTTTGTAATTAGAACCATTGGATTCTCTGACCCTGAAAATGTGTGTTTAGCTGTTAAAATCAACATTTCAGTTTATTCAGAAGCTGAAATATGACAAATTAAAGTTTCACGGCAGCCATTTTTTCAAATCCAAGATGGCCGCCACTTAGACATCTGGGCAAATGCAAACATTGATTTTCTGAGTCCTTGTACCATAACCTTTCCAAAAATGTATCGTTTAACAAATCCCCCCAAAAAATCCCACAAAATTATATAGTGAACCTGACTATAAGGCTGATGACATAACTTGACATTAAAAAATTTAATTTTTCATAATAGAAAAAAAAACAAAAAACCCATCTATTGGGTGACTGGATCCAAAACGAACTGACATGAAGAAGCAAGAAGATCCTCACAGCAGGAAGCCCCCCTTAAAGGATTTATTTAGGGAAGAAAAGTTTTGGGGATAACCAAGGTTAACCAGACACATTTTCTAAGGATTATACATGCTGCAACAACAATCCATTATCATTAATGCCAAAGTTATGTAGAACACAGAGTTGGTGTGCAGACAGCTGGGAGACTATATACTGGTAACGAACGTTTAATACCTTTAATTAAAGTTTAAATCTTATGTTGAAAACATAACATGTATTGTAGTTCTAATTTTGTATAAGGTCATGATCTAATCACAAGGATTGGCTCGTCTGTCAGGAACAAGTCTAACCTGTTACTTTTCATGGCTGTGTTTGTTGCAACAGTCCCCTGCATTCAGTGGTGTTTTAATGCAACACTGTCTGTACATGCAAAGCATCCTTCCAAACCACAAGAAAAGCAGCAAGGGAATATTTGTTTTTACGATATGATCTGTTCTTTATTAAGATGTAAAGACATGCTTATTAAGGTAATCTCATCAATCATAATTGTTAATGAAAAGCTAAACATGCCCCAACAGTTCCAAGGGATTAAATTCAAAATGGTTCAAACATTTCACTGAGACAGTTACTTAGTTAGTCTCGGATATGATAAACTTCTGTTTTTACAAAGTGGATTTATCACTCTTATGCGTTCCTAACCAGGTAGGGGAGGCTGGTATTTGAAAAGAAAGAAAACAAAATTGGACACAAAGGTTGTTTTATGTTTACAGGGTACATTTTCGACTCATTGGATTTCAATTTCGACTCATTGTATTTCATATAGATTAGCAAGGTACCAGGTTAAACTTTCCCTAATAAGGTGCTGATTTAGCTTAGCGGCTTGATGATGCATTTTGTGTGCAGAGACTACAGTCCTCACTGCAGTCCAATGTTCAAGCCCATACAAATATCATCTATCTTTATACTGTCCTGTCAATAAAAGCACAAAATGGGAGAAAGAGTATTCGTTTTCATAGAAACTTGTCATTTTGGTTTAAGGAATGTTTCCAGGCATATAAACAAATAACTCATTATGTCATTTGCATCTTTCAAAGAATTTGCTCTGGGGCATGCACTGTGTCACTTTAAGGTTTCCATTAATCACTTTGTCCTTAAAATGAACCAGAAGCATCACATACATTTCATTTTAATGAACTATTTTAACTTTTCTTTAGCAAAACTTACACACTCTGCACCTAAAGAGAAAGGAAGGAATAACTCTTTGCTATAAGTCCTGAGCATTTACCAAACTGGTTTTTAAAAAAAAAGGAAAAGGGGTGGGGGCTTTACGCACACACACATACACACACACTGTGTGTGTCTTAGTTGTAAGCGTATCCATTGACAGTGTGCAGTTAAGAAAAATATCTAGCATTACTGGGAGGAGGAGCATGGTGCTGACAGTCACAGCCTGCGTTTGTCTGAGCAAACATGGTCAGAGAGAAACAGAATTGTCTCCAACTGTCGAACCAGGACATACAAAACCATGTTAAAGCCTACCACAAGAGCCATTTCTGATTGTTTCCTGAGCCAAAAGGGGTAAAGAATCTGGATGACACTTCCAATGTGAGTAGATAATTTTGACTTTCAGTTTGATTAAAAAGACTAGAAATGGGCAAATAAATGTTTCTGTGGAACCTTATTGTGTAAAATTTACTTTGATTCTGTCTCTCAGGAAGACCATCAGCTACTTTTTTCTACAGATATCCTCTTTTTTTTTCCTTTTTCTTTTTTTTAAAGAATAACTTCATTTACACTGCTCTTTGATATTTCATGTTATTGTTCAGGTTGAGTCGCAAGAGGCCTCTGTGTAGATATGATAAGGAACCTGCACTGAACACAAAGAAATGTCTGGCCGGTCTGAAAGCTCTCCAGGAGAAATATCAAAGTGACAGAGACACAGAGCAATTCAGACTGAAGTAAGTACACACCAAAAAAGAATTACAGAATATATCTGTGCAGTGTGTGAAGCTTGTTTGTGTAGTGTTGCAACAGTAGAGTTGTCAGGTTATTTCAGCTCTTGGGTTGTTTAAGGTAACATTATATTTCAGGTTTCACTCTCCCCTCCTCTTATTTATTCTACTGAAGCAAAAGAACATTTTTGTTTCGGAATACACTGAAAATCTAAGCTGAAATCAGTGGTCCTCATCTGCAATGTTTTTAAAGAAATATTTCCAGAGAAACTTGTATTTCAACAATGCACCTCAAGTCAGACAGTTTAAATAATTCCTTGGAGAAAGCCCTTTTTTTTTTTAGGTGCTTTAGCCCAGTTGCGGGAGAGTCAGGTACAGAGAATGTTATTTGTGTGAGACATCCCTTTTTAATACTATGTTCATGTTTGTACATTCACCTAAAGCAACACTTTACAGTCCTACAATAAATGCTTATTTTTGTCACAGGACAGTCTTCGGTAACCCTTGCTTAAATGGAGGCACAAAACACCTGACAGACACTCAAAGATTTTTTGAGCAGATATCATCGTGGACTGACACACACTACTCTGTGAGGAAAGTGCTGGAGCAGTTCAAGTTCTCACAAGACACAGATGACAGTTTCCTCAGTGACTCAGTGAACAAGAAGTTTCTGGCGTTTCTGCAGGACATCACAGAGGAATGTGGCCCAGAAGATAAGCAGCATTCTTGGGCTGTTATTGAGAAACAGGAGGAGGTTGTCATGTATGGACCTTATTATCCAAACTACAACAACGGATTACACAGTGAGGATATCATTATTAAACAGACTGAGGAACTGCTGAAGTCTCAGGAAGGCTCAGAAGACTGGAAAGTGTTTGTATTTACAATGAACAGCCCATGTTTGGCGAGAAACACTGATCCATGCATGCTGAATCTGGTCCAGACTGCTCATACATGGTGGAGAGTGTACGGAGTGAAGACTCATATTGGTTATGTGAAATGTTGGGGCTTCAAAGGAAGAAAAGAAAATATGTTCAGGGATATAAACTACAATCATGTGGACTGTATAGATCGAAGTGAGGACTATGAGAGCTATTTAAAAGCAGCTGAAAAGGAAACACAACTCAATCCTGTTTGTGAGAATATGTTTTTTGCCGTGAAGCGCCTCCTGAGATCTACACGTTTCCCTTTTACAAACACAGAGCAGGACTGGAGTAGCTACTTCACAAGAATGTTCAGTATTTATGAATGCAAACCAGAGAAGGAGAAAGAAATCCTCACACAGGACATAAACTCGCTTATTGAAGCTGCACAAGCTCTGCTTTCAGAATCAAACGGATGTTTATCAGAATATTTAAACAGAGGACGAGCATTCGCAATGGATTACACTTTCAGTGCGTGTATTTCTGATGCCGTTCACAATCAAATAAGACTCTCATTTCATGAGTGTTGGAGAGATTTTTTACAGAATAAACGTGCCACACTCATCAAAGAGAAGCTGACCGAAGATTTCAATCGATGCACAGTGCAACTTTTTATCAAAGATGTTGAAAAGTTTGCCGGAAAATACCTACAAATTGGAAGGATACAGTTTTCAGATGAGGTTCGACAGGGTGTCAGTTATCAACCTGCAATCTAAGATGATGTCATGCAAGTCTGAAGTTTTGGTATGCCTTTGAAGTGCAATGAATGACAGCAGACCTTAGCATTATGTCAAAAAATGCTTTGTCTTTATTAGTTCCTCCGTCAAGCTACAGTCGCACAGAGAGGAAGGTAGTGTTAGTGCACACTGAGAGATCTCTCACTGTGTCTTTACTCACAATGTATCACAAATGGTGTTTTACAGTTAAACTGGAGTGGAGTTTTTACATATACGCTCATATATTTGTTTTTGCTTTTTTGTAATTACATCTTGGATATCTCATATTTACACATTTCCCCATTGCTTAGTTTTTCTAACAAACTGTACAGTCTTGATACTTCTCTATGAATTAGTCTTCTTTACCAGAGCAGTCTAAGCCTGGAGTTCACACAAACATTACGCTCATGTCAGCAGAAGGAGTATGTGTCATTACCTCCATCCGTAGAGTGTCTTACAAGTGACAATACTGACATGTATTATATCACAATTTAAATAAGAGGGATTAGGAAAACAGTTCAGGCAACTTTCTAGGAACAGACTGGAGAGGCTGTTTCTATTGCACTGGCTGGTTATCAGGTCAAAGTACAACTCACTGTTGTTCAGGAGTGATGATGAGCTTTAGTCTCATGTAAGTTTGAGAGAAACATACCTGTATTTTACATTTGTAGCAAAAAAAAAGTGAGTGTATCTGGAAGTAATGACAAACTGCCCTTTGTGTGTAAGTAAAGGTATTTTGCAAAGCAAAGAATGTTTTTTTTCGCCCGACTAATTGTTGAACTTTGAAATAATTCAAAGCAAAGTGCTTAAGCAGATTGTCTGTATCTTCATAAACACTCATCACCAGATATAATCATCCACCCAACCCAACATAAAACATACAACAAACTGACCAAAATTGAGGTCTGTAGATTCTTAAATACCGAGTCAACATCTTTTTGTCCACTGAAGCCCAAAACAAGAACAAACGAGAGTCCAAATGAGTGTCATCTGTCTTGTAAAAGGACACATTTAAGTAGACTTGCAATAAAGTATCTGCTTGTCTTGATATTTATTATTGCTGTTGTGATTTTTACGTTTTATGAATTTGTCATCATTCTATGAAAATCAAAGAAAACTATTAAAATAAAATGGGGAGGAAAAGTCAGATCGTCATTGTTATAATGGCATAACAGGTTACTGAAATACTGTTTGCTACAGTATCTTTAAAGCCTGCCCTGGATAGGTTAAAAAGGTACGAGTGATAGGAAAGGTCTCTTTTTTTCTTGTTTTTACATTTATTTCCTTTCCGGTGTGATTGGACACACAGTACAGTCCTGTTTAATGCCTCCACTTCTTTAGTGGCACCCGCAACTTTGTCCCATGGCAAACTACTCCAGGTACTGCACAGGGTGTGGGTATCTGTGACAAAACATCTGCATCCATTGTGACAGTCCACTCACAGCAGATCCTCGTCTCTCTGGAGAGTTTTAGATTTTGGGTCGTGGTTCTTTTAGGCCAGAATTAGGTTGTTCCAGGGCTCAGCTTTGGAGTTAGAAGATCCACCATGGCCTCCGGGGGACATCTTCAGAGGAAGGACCCCACCTTGAGCTGTCATGTAGGCGGGCAGGGCTGAAATCTAAAGGCATACAGAGGTACAATGTGAGAGAAATATTGACCAAATATCTGACATTAAGACTTTATGTTGAAGAGTTTTGTTGTCTTCTTTTAAGTGATACAGTTGTAGTTCACGTCAGAATCTGTTCTCTTTTTTTGTACTTTGAATTAAAAAGTGTCCCACCTGTGCATGCGTGCTCTGATGTGCGTACAAGCTGTGAGTGTCTGGCTCTGTCTTTATCTGCCGAGGCTCGTCTGTGGTGATGGGTGCTCCGGGAGTGCTACTCGGAGTGATGGGGGTCCCTTCACTGCCTGGGGTCCCTGTTGAGAACAGTGCTGAGGTCATTTCATATCAACAGACAGTGTAATGAATAAAAATCTGCAAATGATCGCTAATTTTTTGGTTACAAAATCTCAGGGGGAAGTACATCCAAATATATCCCTGCTTATCTATCTTCATATATTCAAAATGTAAGTACATGTAGTTTTAAAGCTCACCAGTTTGTGACTTGTTGAGGTTCTTGGGTTTGCGTTTGCGAGTCTGAATCCCTTCTTTCTTCATAGCCAGAGGTCGTGGTACCTGTCAAAACACAAAGAAAATGTTAAATAATTCTCTTGAAGTTATTATTAAGTTTCTCAATTGGATATTTTCTTGCAAACAGCAAGCTTAGGTTCATGAAGTTCTATTGTTCAAATGAAAGCGAGTCTACATAATTCTCCCTCACCCCGTGGAGTTTCATGTAGAGGCCACAGGCGTTGCACACTGGCTCTCCCTCTGCGTTTCGTCGCCACAGGGTGGTGGTGGTGGTGTGACAGTTGGTGCAGGACAGGCCTATCCTCCTTGAGGCAGACTGCAAAAGTGTAAAATATGCCAGGGTCAAGTAAAAGACAAGAAAGATTTATTGATCAGGAAAAAATATCAAAAATCAATCCTGAAGAGTTCACCGTACAGTCGTTTTTTCACTGTATGATACATGTGAAATATAAAAACATGGAGAGAAAAGTTACATTTTCTGCTTGCACCCACCAGTCGTCTTTGAGGTTTGATGAGAGGTCTGTTGATGCCGTTCATCTTGTGGTACAGTCCACAGGCGTTACACAAGTAGTGGCCGGTACCATCTCGCCTCCAGAGGGGGGTCGACATCGCCCCACAGTTCACACACTCTCTGCCTTCAGCGAAGTCATCAAACAGGTCTGAAGAAGGACAAGCATCCAATTGGGGGGTGAAGAGAGTTTTTAGACATGTTAAACTAAACAGTAACTTTCTTTCATGGTAACATTATTTCAAAACTCAAAGAATAAACACAGAACATCGAGCCAAGTCGAATAGAATTCATGACAAAGAAGTTCATGTTTTACTTAAAAGGTTTTGGAAAGAGCTAACACACAAAGTGTCTGCTTCCTTTGTTGAGAGAGCGAACAATTCTGCACTGCTTCACATGTGATTCTTCAAGAAACTAGCTCTCAAATGAGCGTCTGTCTTCTCCCTCGTTAATAAGCTTGAAATAGAAAAAACATGTTCAGATCCTATCAGTAAGTTAAAGTTGGGGCAACAGTCCTCCACAAGTCCTGAAATCCAAAATCTAGTTTTTATTGTACATAAAAGATTAATGTTAGTATATACAATGAAGGTTTCGGATTAATTTGACTGCTTCATCAATGATGAATTAACATTTTGCATACAAGGTCACTCTTGTTTTTCACTGCTTTACATATTGGGTATAACTAACTGAAATACATGGTTAGGGCATCATGTCTTTGTATTGGGGTAGGCTTCAGCGCCCGCAACCGTCAACGGAATATATGGCTAATAGATTAGTTTTGTATTACTGATAAAATGTGAGATTATTATTTTTTTTTTTTTAAAGAATATCATACCAATACAATCATTGTGATCATGCATCCTTATCCAATTTGCTTTTACAATAGTTACGAAAGGTTAGGAAGTAGTATTATGTCTTTAAACCTTTAGTTGTTTTAAAAACTTTATTTAACAAGCAGTTTAGCATAGGTGTAAAGTAAATTAAAATTTAAATGCCTAATAAAGTAGCATAATAAATGTGGGTTCTTCTGTACAGCATTTGAGAAAAAATGTAACTTGCACCAGACTGTTTAATTCTAATGAGGTGGCCATTAAACGCAGTGTTGTTTCTCCACCAGCAGGAGGTGCTGTGCACAGTCCTACAGGGCCACACAGCATCTGTCTGGAATCCCTCCTTATCTCACTGCACCACATGAGATAAATAGTCCGCTGCAAATAGAGACAGGAGACAGAATAGAGCTCCTTCATTTTCTAATAGAGACTCTTTGTCTGCCCACCAGTTCCTCCCCTAACTCTTTCAGATAACAGCACAAATGATGGACAAATTCATTTCTTCAGAGAAACATTGAGATGTTTAAGTAAAGAAGATAACTGTGTGGTGTGGAAGTTTCTCTTTTCTTATATTCATTCAGGACAGTTAAACCAACAGAAATATTTTTAAAATAAAACATGTTTCAGCTATGTGAGTCAATGGCGAGAATAGCTACAGATTAGGTGGAGAACACAACATTTAATAACAATTAAAACACATTAAAATCAGCCCATACTGCAAACACTGCACTGTGCATAATGATCCTTTTTTCAGGTGGCACAAATCTGGACTCCATCTGCTCCTCCCTGCACGCCTCATCCAAGGCCGAGAGCCAAACAGAGCAGAGCAGGGCACGCTAACCTTGAGCCAGGCAGCATTTGTAGCCAACACAACGTAGAAACACAAGACAATACACAAAAGAATAACTGCAGTGCGCGTACATCTGATAAAGATTTGTTTTTCTATTGAATTGATGTCAGTGTTTGTCTTTATCAGGTGGCAGTTTACAAACACACACAGTGATGCTTTAAGAGGCCAAAGGTGAAACCGACTCATTAGACTGTGATATATGTGTGGAGAGTATCTCGGAGTACAGGTTCACATATATCACAGTGAGTTAACAAGGGGCTTAAGAAGAGTGCAACTTGAAATGCAAGAAACTGCAGTTTCCATTTTCGAAGGAGTGACACTTTCACTCATGTTAGGTTTCTAGTTTCTTTGCACATCATCAAGTCTATTAATTTATGAGATACTTCTACATCCTATCAAAATTAGATGGATTCTATACATGATCTTAAAAACATGGTGTTGTGATTCGAAATGTGGAGCTTTGAAACAACTCAAATCAGCCTCAGCCTGGACTCAAATTCTGCCCGCACATTTTCAGTATGAATCCATTCAAGAAAAAAAATCATGGATTGACTTTTTGGTTGATATCAGATGCTCACATGTAGACTCTTGTTCCCTGTATGTGAGGGAAAGAACTTTTAACATTTAATTTCGCATGGACTAAAATTGTGATCTTTATAAAATATCAAATAAAACCAAAAGATCAGTTAGGTTCCAATGAATGTGTCATGTGTTAACATAAAAACTATTATTTGAGAATTTTGAAAAATGAAAAAATAATTTAATTGACCAATAAAGTCAGGATTTGAACATATTCACACTGAAAGCAAAGGAATTCTCTTAGCGTTTCCTTTTCTCCTGTTCACAAACACGGGACACTTTCACTGCCTGACTGACCAATCAGTCTGACATTCGGTCAAATCTGATTTGATTATAAAACAATCACACGTCAGGAAAGAGGACCAGTGATTAAACAGCTTGTTCTGTGAGCTGAGTGTGACTGTGATCACATGAAGACGTCACTATGGATCAATACTGCTATCTCTCACACTTTGATCACAGCTGATTGTTTCAGTCATCCTCAAATAGTTTGTCTGGAAGGGGAAAACTTTAAAATGTTCACCTATTGAAACTTAATGGGAAGCATTTAGTCATAAATTTTAAAAAGACAGATGCAAACAAAGAAGTAATCAGCTGTTAATCAGCTGTTTATTTGATGAATAATGACTGATATGGTAATGATGATCCAGCCAGCCAGATTAGGTTGTAATGACTTGATAATAAAATAAAAACATGTATAAATGAAAAAATGAATAAAAAGCTTCAGATGAGCCTGATTCAGTGGAGGCAAAATCAATGAGTAGTGATATTCGGTCCAGAGTTCAATGAAACTAAAGAAGTCCGTAGATTCCCCCCCCCCCCCCCCCCCCCCCCCCCCCCCCCCACACACACACACAAAAGTTGACTGAGGCTATAGTTGCTACTCCAATATGAGTAGTTGTTTTTTTCATAGGAAATTGGTTACCCCTATTATTTAAAAAAAAAATGACTCTTCAGCACATAAAGCTGCAAAGTTCTGATCAGGATTATTATCCTTAAACACGAGGCAGCAGTCAAGCACGCTGCTCATAAATGAGGCTGTCTCTGCATAATAACCGTGTGATTCATTCAGGTTCAGTTAAATATTAATTTGTACCACTACAATAATCCTTCAGTCATGATTTATTAAAAAAAAAAAAAAGACTCGTGTATTATGAGTTTTGTGTGTGTTTGACTGGGTGTTCAGCTTATAAATACATTCAATTAGTATCTCAGTAAATGAGGCCTAATTCAAATTTTTTTTTTAAAGAAAAGAAAAAAAGCTTTATTTGTCCCCGGGGGGCAATTCAAGAATCCCGTCTAATGCTTGCTCCTTTGCTTGTTTGTAATGTATAAATACGATGTTTCTATTATTAATTTAAAGTGTCTAAAAATGTCTTTTTTTCTTTTATGTCACATAAAGTCAAAATGGAAAAAACAAAAGCAACTAAAATGATACATCACGGTATATCGTTCTTACTTGTGAACACACAATTAAAATGATTAGGCTACAATTAAACACAAATTGTATCAACACGTTTATGAATATTTGTAAACAAAAATCATTAAAGTGCAGTAGACTCTAGAATGATCAGGCGGAGTTAGGATAAACTGACTGTTGTTTTTTTAAGAACCGAACACAACTGGACTTTTTATGGAAGAAACTTTGCTTCATATGAAATGAACAATCGCGTTTGTTGTTGGTTTTTTTGGGGGGGTTTTTTTAGGCTACTTCCTGCTTCATTTTAATTGGATCTGTATTTTCGTTTTGCAGAAATGTGAATGATCGTCACGCAGATAAAATAAAGCAATAATATAAATATAAATATATATATCAATAAAGTTTGAACTTCTCTCATTATTCAAAAAAGCATCTGACTTTTGCATATCTCAATATGGATAATAAAACACAAATCATACAGTCAGTGCTAAATTGTTAAACCTCTATTTGTGTGGCTATTAAGGCTATCTATTTTCAGACTTTTCTGATCATTGCAATAGCGTTTAAAGTATGTCCTGTGAATCTGGACTTATTCACAGGACAATATAATAATATAATAATAATTAATATATTTTCCTTTTTTTTAATTGAACTTTATTACGGCAGATAATTTGTGTTAAATAAATTGGGCCTATACTGATAATTTTACGTAAATTGAAGAAGTATTAATAGGCCTATGGTTTATATTTTAAGAAAGGAACTGCAGCAAAATAGGTGTATGCCTACGTAAATAACCACAGGTTTTTGTATTTCAACATTATTAGGCCTATTTTGTTAAGCAAAAAAAGTTCATTTATCGATCTTGCCTTGTATCAAATGAATCCTTCTTTAATTCATGACAAAGAGGCCTTTAAATCGGTCTACACAAACAATAAATGCATCCCTTTCTATTTTTTTTCTGTTCAAGCCGACAATTTAAAATATTCTGACAACATCAAAAGAAGTTTTGTTGACAGCAAAAAACATCAATATGGAATACTTAAATCAAATCATGTCTCACCTATGTTTGGGTGTCGTGCTGCACCCGGGGGAGCTCCGGTCTGTAGCCCGTGGAGGACCGGGTTCTCAAATGGGGATGTCGTCCACGTTCCACCCATGTTGGGGCTCATGTATGCCGGGTAGGGGCTGTGATAGGACCCGCTGAGGCTTCGGGCGCCGTAGTGCTCCCTCCCGTTGGCGGTGATGTTTAAAGGGCTGGCATAAGAAGCTGCTGCCGTTTCCCGGACTGAGGCAACCCCGGAGGACATAGGCGGACTGGTGGAGAAGCTGAAGCGTGGGGACACCGGGGAGGAGTGGTTGTATGAGGACACCGACTCTGCGCCCGGCTGCGCCCAGGCAGAGTGGCTCGTCACGGGGCTGCTCTGCTGCGACGCTCCGGGCGTCTGGAGATAAGGCAGCGCCGGGATCATGGGGGTGACGACCCGGGTGGTGGGCACGTACACCGGAGAGGTGCCCGTGGAGCCGTTGTGGAGGAATCCGGCCTCATACGAGGGGGGTCCATGGTTGGTTGTCATTATGCCTTGATACATATCCTCTCCTTGAAACTGGACATCCGTGTTGATAAAAAGGATGGATGCACTCAAGCTCTGGAGTACTTTATGAGCATTAACACACAACTGTATGGTCCACAACAATCCGAAGAGATCTGTCGTCCCTGTTTAAGATCAGATCTGCTGTTAAGAAGCAAAGCAACATTCAGAAAATGAGAATAAAGTGAGAGAGCAGACACGAGAGAGAGGAGTGAGAGTCTGTGATCAAGATCCAGCTGTTATCATCTCTCTCTCTCTCTCTCTCTCTCTCTCTCTCTCTCTCTCTCTCTCTCTCTAAACCTCTCTGATAAAAAAAAAATATATATATATATATATATGCAAACATATGTATACCCTAATGATGTATGGCATTCTATTTTCAGTGTCATTTTGTAATTGTAACAAGATATTTCAGACGTGATTTTTTTTAAGCTATGGCTATAGCTATCCCTCCCTTGCACGAGACCATGCAGTCCAAAAACATATGACCTAAGTTTGGTTATTGACAATGAACTTTTTCTAAAGTCCATATCTTGAGCGCTAAAGTTGCGATTATATCTTTAATTTTATTTAGCCTTACATCAGTCAAAGGTTAAAGCATTTCTTCATTTTCAGCCTAACATCTTAGCATTATCTAAACATTTAAGACATGAAATAACATTTCAAATAAAGGATAAATGTCTCAATTTATAACGTCAGCCTAATGATTGTTTATTCGTATAAAAATCAACATCAAAATCAAAATCAACTTTAAAAATATCAGGCTTCGTGATTTATTTAGCATCCCGTATTTAAGAAGTTGGACATGTTTTGTTTTTTTTCTTAGGGAAAGTATGATTATTCAACTAGGCCTATGTGATGGACGTTATGCACTATTAGGCCTATAACATTGTTCATAGTTGTCGATTAACCGTGCAGTCTAATTCGCCCCCATTATTGGACAGCGTGTAAAAACAGCATGGATATTTATACAAAGACCTCAGATGTGTAAGAGGAGCAACTCTGGGAAGACATAAGAAGCTGAACATTCACTGCTAAA